>NC_136112.1:8640090-8967590 GCF_965212315.1 Lampetra planeri
CGATGCCGGGGTAAGAATCAGCAAACCCTTGACATCGCCCGTCGGCTGCGCGTCGTCTGCATGCGTCGGTGTGACCACGTGCCCTCCGCCAGATGAGCGCCACCGTGCCCTGGGGCGAATAGGTCACCCTGACTGGGGTCGCTGAGCATTGTGCAATTAGAGGAGGCGTGCGTGCGTGTACGACAGGGATTTTGCTCACGTGTTGCATCGCACGCTAAGATTAATTGGCACAAGTTTTAATTGTGATAATGAATAATAATAATAATCAGCCGCGATTGTTCCGCCGCTGGATGAAGGCCTCTCCAAGCTGTCACCATCTCTCTTGCAAAGACAAAGATCCCCCGTGTAGTCTTAACAGACTGCTGGGGCAAGTGCTGTTAGCGAGCACCTATGAAGGCCGGCACGGCACACGAGGGGTTGGGTGGCCAGCACAACGCCCGGCCGCCTTTGTCTCCCTAGTGACAATGTTCACACACTCCACCAGGTACTCATTTGAGGCTGAGTCGACTTAGGGCAGGCCCAGGAACGGTTCAGATCAGCGTCACCGATGTTGGCCGTGAACGGGAATCGAACTGGGGTTTGCCGGGTTCGCAGCGCTACGTTACGCTCACTCCGCCAGAACAAAGAGGCACAGACACGCGCCGGGCGCCACTGGCTTCAATGTCGCTCGTTTTTCATTCGCCCCTCGGCATTCCAACGAACGAGTCGACAGTGACACGCACAAGCACGCAAGCGCCGTTGCCTTAATGCATCATCTGCAAGTCTCCTCCGCTCCCCCATGACGTGTTTTAGATATGCCAGGAGTGTTACAGTGGACGGGTGCGTTATTTATACAGGCTGCAATGTGAGATATACTCGCAGTGCACGCGCGCGCGCGTGTGTGTTGTCGTGTGTGTGTGTGTTGTCGTGTGTGTGTGTGGAGGACGTGTGTGTCAAATTACGGATCGCATTGGAGTCGTCGTGGGGAGCGGTGGTGTAGCGGTTAGCGCGCTGCGGAGTCGCCGGGTTCGATTCCCGCTCACGCCAACACCGGTGGCAATTATCAATGATCTGAACCGGTCCTGTGTTTTGTCTCTCTCTCTCTCTCAAATGTAGTTCTACCTGATGACGACTGCTTGTGTTGCAATCGAAACGTCGTATTCTGTTTAATTAATTTTCTCTCTAGGTGACTTTACCGAAAGAACCAGAGTAATTCCTGCAGTCACGAAAGCTTCAAGTCAAGTTTGTTATTGCGTGTTTCTTTAGCTTGAACCTCGCCAACCCCCACCGCCCCCCATTGCCCCCCATGAAATATATAAATAATAAACAGTTCTGGCAAATCTCCCGATGGTGCTGGATGTAGTTACCAGCGAAACGTCGTCCTCAAATTGTAAATGTTGTGGATTTATTCTAGATTTGAAGCTTTCGTGACTGCAAGGATTTACTCTCTAACACACCGCCGGTGGGCTGAAGTCGTCACTAATTGGCGCGTTGTTTACCGGCTGTGTCGGGTGGTGAAGGGGTACGACACAACATTTATATTTAAGCGATCTAACCCCCCCAAAAAAACGTTAATGCGAATAACATTGGCCGCGAAAGCCTCTACGCGTTAAAACCAAATAATAACCGGGTAGATCTCGCGACAAATCGCCACCCACGCGAGTTTGGTCTGCACAGCCGCGCAAAAGGCCTGAAACCGAATCGTCCCGCTGACGCTTCACTCGGCGGGCGCCTTGGCATCGATCGTTCTCCTGCGGCGGCGCGGCAGCCGCTTTGAGCCGTGCACCAGAGTCGGAGGCGACTCGGGGTTCTCACCACCCCCCACCACCACCACCACCACCCCCCACCACCACCACCCACCCCCCACCACCACCACCACCACCCACCACCACCACCACCCCCCACCACCACCACCACCACCCCCCACCACCACCACCCACCACCACCACCACCCCCCCCCACCACCACCACCACCCCCCCCCCCCACCACCACCACCACCCCCCACCACCACCACCCCCCACCACCACCACCACCCCCCACCACCACCACCACCACCACCACCCCCCCACCACCACCACCACCACCACCCCCCACCACCACCACCACCACCCCCCACCACCACCACCCCCCACCACCACCACCCCCCACCACCACCACCACCCCCCACCACCACCACCACCACCACCCCCCACCACCACCACCACCACCACCCCCCACCACCACCACCACCACCACCCCCCACCACCACCACCACCACCCCCCACCACCACCACCCCCCACCACCACCACCCCCCACCACCACCACCCCCCACCACCACCACCCCCCACCACCACCACCACCCCCCACCACCACCACCACCACCCCCCACCACCACCACCCCCCACCACCACCCCCCACCACCACCACCACCACCCCCCACCACCACCACCACCACCACCCCCCACCACCACCACCACCACCCCCCATCACCACCACCACCCCCCACCACCACCACCACCCCCCACCACCACCCCCCACCACCACCACCACCCCCCACCACCACCCCCCACCACCACCACCACCACCACCCCCCACCACCACCACCACCACCCCCCACCACCACCACCACCCCCCACCACCACCACCACCACCCCCCACCACCACCTCCGAAGGTCCAAAAACGCAGGGACATTTTGCTGGGAAGAATAACATCTCACTAAACCAGAAGAGGGGGAGGGGGGTGAAAGAGAGAGCTCTGTTGAAATGACAACACCTGAACGTTGGTGTGTGATTTGAAGAAGAGCCATTGCCCTGAACGTTGCCCATTGCATCAGTTTTTTAACCTTTAAAAACTGTTTTAGGTGTGATAGTGTGTTTAGTTTGGTCCTAGTTGCTCTTGTGCGCCACTGCACAACGCAGTAGCATCGCTAAAACGCGGCGTGCAAATGCATCGTCTCGTGCGGCGTCGGATTGTGCATTTGACAAGCAACCGAGACTTTTCACGGGCCCAGGAAGACTTTGCAGATTTGCCAGTCTGCTCACCTCGGATCGATCCGCAGGTGTCGTGCATTTGCCGCACTGGGAGGATGACTGGCCTGCTTGCCCGGTTCTGCCGTCTTCTCCTTGATCAAACACGCACCGCTGTTCGCTCTGCGGGCATTATTAGTTCAAGATTTGTTGCTACGCGACACTCGCAGATGGCAGTGAGGTGGTGGTCGTCGGCTGTTTAGTTGTCATCATTAAACATTGTCGGCTGCTCTCTCACAAAGGAGAAACATGCATTCATTTTTTTTTATTTTAGTTTGTTTGTGTACGTGTAGGTTTCTCGTAATTTCTCATCGTTGTACTATTTTAGTTCTCAGGATGTTAGACAAACATCTGTGAGTAAATCAATAGCGGCATAACTCACGAAATATTTGTTTCTAGAATTAGAAAGGCATCTACAGTTAGAAACCCAGTGGTGAATGAAGCCATTTATTAAATGTTTTAACTAAACGATTATAATGCTAGAGAGTGCACAGAGCTGTGTTGTAATATTGCATATTTTATATAACAAAATATATAATCAGACAAGATCTCTACTTCAAATGTGTATTTCTCCACACGAAATATAAAAGCATATTTACACAATCCATTGACCCTGCGTCACTTTGCACCTCTGATTAGCACTGTTGGCAACGCACGATGCGAAACAGTTCAACAAACATGCACACAACATTTCAGCGACATTTATTGCACGCAAACTCTGGAGCGGTTTCAAGTTTCAAGTGTGTAGACGATAACTGTAGGTGTGAACACTCAAGAAGCCAGAATGGTCTCAATTACGAGAGGGACCTGGGTGTAGAGGTACAGTGTCTTAGCAGCAGCGACAGGGTTAATTGCTTGAATCATTGGTGGTGTCCAGACAAACAATTACTGCGTCGGCCAAGGACACTTTCTTGAAGCTATGGGTCATATTATTTTCAAGTTGTATGTGCAGTAACATCAAAGGCTCAAGTCAATGAAGCGATTTGACGTTTCCATAACGCTCCGACGGTCATTTGGCTTCCAATAAGACCACAAGCGTCACTTTTCACGACATTTTGAATGTGTGTTTTATATATATATCTTTTTTTATTCGCAATTATATTCTATTTGTGCTAGGAGTGTCACGTGAGATTATGAGATGCAGGCATTCCGTGGGGGGTGGCAGCCAACGGGGGAAGTACTGCACACCAGAGAGGGACACCCAGCACAGCGGTCATCTTCATCATCTGATGATGATTGCTTGTGTTGCAATCGAAACGTCGTGAGAATGTTATTGTTTTATTTGAATTACTTTATTATTTCCCTTCGACGTGACTTTACCGAAAGAACCAAGAATATGAATCTTCATCATCGTTCGCCACGATCGGTCCACTCTCCACTGTTGGATGAAAACCTCCCCCCCCCCTAAGCAGTCTATCCCATCGCTCATAGCCTCCCAGGGTAAACACCCATCCAGATTAAAGCAGGCGATCATCTTCTTGGTTCTTTCGGTAAAGTCACGTAGAATGGAAATAATAAAAAAATAAAAATAAAACATATTTTATTATGTTTTAATATTTCTTTTTCGATTTAAAGCTTTCGTGACTGCAGGGATTCATCTTCTTGGTTCTTTCGGTAAAGTCACGTAGAATGGAAATAATAAAATAATAAAAATAAAACATATTTTATTATGTTTTAATATTTCTTTTTCGATTTAAAGCTTTCGTGACTGCAGGGATTCATCTTCTTGGTTCTTTCGGTAAAGTCACGTAGAATGGAAATAATAAAATAATAAAAAGAAAACATAATAAAATGAAATAATAAAATAATATTACATAGTTAAATAATATTAAAAAATCAAGCAGGCTAATTAAACGGCATTTAATGACGATACACGCAACTGACGTAACGAGGAAATGTCATGTTGGGTTTTTCTTCGTGGTTTTTTTTTTGTGTCATGGGCCACTTCTGCATGAGGTTTTGGGCTTCTGGGCCGATGCTCTCCCTACACTGTTTGGCTGAATCCGGTCCCCGTGGAACACAGCGGAGCCCGGGTGGGATCGGCGGTCCCCGTGCGGTTTGTCCGCGGCACCGACGTGCGAATGAAAGGGTCATCGTCTCACGCTCCACCTTCTCGAGGTGTAACAATTCACACCTCCGCAGCTCCTACGAACGAATACAAAGATCTCCCCACCCCCCCCTCTTCATATGACCTTAACAGACTGTAAGCGCTGTGAGCGAGCACCTATGAAGGCCGGCGCCGAGTAACAAAGGGGTGGTGGTTGTGCCAGAACCACGTCCCGGCCGCCTTTGTATCCCCAGTGCTGATATTCGCACACCACGACGGTTACTACCGCCATTGAGATCTAAGCCGACGCAATCGCGTCTCCCGTCTTGAAATACTGAGACGTAGCCGCTCTTCCTCCACCTTCATCGACCAGCGCGTCGTGAAGATCGATCGACCAGCGTCGTCGTGAAAATCGATCGGCCAGCATCCGCACAAGCACGCACAGCGTGGGGGGGAGGGAGGCTTTCTTGCAGCAGTGGAGCCATCGTCCGAGAATCTCAGCCGCATCAGCAAGAACGCGGACGGCGAACAGAGTGGGAAAAACGCGGACGTCCGAAAATCAACTCCTCATTCGAGACCCAAACATCGCACCTCCAGACGTTGACATTCATCGAAGGCACTGGCGGAGCCAGTGGGGGGGCGGGGGGGTAGCACGTGCCCCCCCCCCCAATGATCGGATCGAAATCCCTCATTTCGATCGGATCATTGGGGTTTATTAGTAATACGTCGGCATTTTGCGACCCCTACTGCCACTGTGTAGCATATCATTACATGCCAGGGATTCTATGAGCTGATAGGACAATAGTCTGAGTCCATAGTTGGCAATAAGTAACGGCAACGTAGTTATAAGTGACTCACAGAATTGTGCACAGTTGCATATACAGTACACGACTTCCCTGCTGAAGGCATTCACCTTCAGCGAGCGCGATGCCGATCACACAACGCGGTTCGAATTCGACCCTCGATCGATGGCTGCGCCATCGCCGCACACGCGTCGAATGAAAAGCAAGGGACGCGTCCTTACTTACTAACAACTCCTCTATCGTGTTTCATTGCTGGAGGGGTTGCCCCCCGCTACCTGAAAATCCTGGCTCCGCCATTGATCGAAGGCACCGGCGGTGTAGCCATCAACCGCATCAACACATCGACAGGCCCGATGTGCAACATCTCCTTCATGAATGGAAAATTAAAGCCGCAAGCCACGCGAGAGGGACCGTGGCCATGCAACCCCAAAATATGGCCCACGTGGCAAACCGCAGCAGTGTCTACCACGGAGGAATGGCAAAACTACAACAACTCTCTCCTGAAGCCCTCTCGTGGCGACTCGCAGACCTCGACATCGGCGTTAAGCTTTTGGGAATATTGCTGCTGCCAAAATGCGCAAGGATAGAATGGATTTGAACAAGGGGAGGAGGAGGGAGGGGCTTATATAACACGTGGTGGAGGCAGCGTTGAGGCTGGAGGCTTGGGTTCACCTGGGTTCCCACGTAAACAGGCAGACGTGGTGGTGGTAACTACGCCTGTAACTCAACACGGGAGAAAGTGGCAACCCTCCCTCCCCCCTCCCCAAGCTTGACACCCAAGAGGCGTGAACCCGCACGAGCTGCGGGCGTTTGGGGCTCATCGTGGGTGCTGCCACGAGGGGTTATTGAGTGATGATGCCAGGAAAGAGGCGATGATTGCCTCGTCCTTCAATTCAAGAGCCGACTGGCTCACAGGGCTACACCTAATAAATGAACTTTGAACTTCGTCCTCTCTTCCCCCCCTCCCCCTCGTGCCGAGATGCGAATGCCCCAATGTCGTCTCGGCTGATTGCGGTCACAGCGGTCCCGTGCTCTGCGTGGCCGCGTGGGTCGGGGGTTGGTTGGTTGCGAGACCCACGCATTGGCGGCCACTTGTTTGTCCACTGCTGGATGAAGGCCTCCCCCGTGCCGCGTCAGTCACGTGGCCTGTTGTTGCTGTTGTTGTTTGACCAGGCAGTACGGCGTCGCGCTGGTCAGGAGTAGTGCAGGTTGGTGAAGGTGGTGTCTTGAGCCGGTGCAGATATCGCTCGCCGCTGATGAGGTTGGCCACAGTAGCCGTATAAACGGTACGCGCGTACTCAGGTCGTCAGGTTTATTTGCGTAGTGCGCTAACCGCTGTGCCACCGCTCTTTCAGTACCCCCACCCCCCCACCTCCACCACTGTAATTACATTAAATGTAAATTCGTACATTATTTATTGTGTTACACGGAACGCAACACTGGAGTGTTTAGTGAGTATTTACTTATTGATCGCGCTGAGAGCCCGTGCTGTTGAGAGAGGGCACCTACCAATGGTCCAGCAGCGTTTATTTAGCACACGCGCGACTCTGCCGATGAAACGCAGGAGGGCGAAACCGGTGCAGAAGTTTTCTTGCTTAATTTTTTTTTGTCTAGGTCAGCATACGTCTGTGGAACATCAATACATGTAATATGCTGATAAACTGCATATATTATTGGGCAGGCCCGACTCAATCCGGCAGTGGATTTGCTCCTTGGCTGCCGCAACTGCTGATCACGCCGATTAAATTAGCAAGACAGAATAAGTTGCCTCTTCTCTGCGCTCTTGCTTCGGACTGTAACGCGGTGAAATTCGACGGGACGGATTAACATAAAAAAATTCGGGGAATGCCTTGAACGCGCTCCATTCCTGGCCGCACTGATATCCGACCGGGTTTTCCTATCAGCCTAATGGTTCTCCAGCTGACGCTCATTTGCATACCGGCTCCATCCCATCGTAGGTAATTAATTCTCGGGAGGGGGGTGGGGGTGGGGTCACCTTGTGATGCGCGTCCTTCGTCTCTCGCCAAGGTCTATAAGCGTCTTCGTCTTCTTCTTCTCATCTCATCAACGACACCCGCGTGTTATCCCTGCGACGTCGCGTCGACATGAAACCGAGTAAATGAATCACGCCGGAGTAACTGAAGCCACGGCGTGTCACGCGGCAGCGAGCATCGCTCACCCAGACGGCCTCCCGCCATCCCGTCTTCCTCGTGAGCTCGGGGTGGGCGGCGCAGGGTGAGTGAGGGAGGCACCGGGAGAGTGAGACAATAGGGTGAGTGGACAATAGGGTGAGGAGACAATAGAGTGAGTGGACAATAGGGTGTGTGGACAATAGGGTGAGTGAGACAATAGGGTGAGTGGACAATAGGGCGAGTGGACAACAGGGTGAGTGGATAATAGGGTGAGTGAGACAATAGGGTGAGTGGACAATAGGGTGAGTGGACAGTGAGTGGATAATAGGGTGAGTGAGACAATAGGGTGAGTGGACAACAGGGAGAGTGGACAATAGGGCGAGTGGACAATAGGGCGAGTAGACAATAGGGTGAGTGGACAACAGGGCACGGGAGACATGCGGTGAGAGACACCGGGGCGAGTGAATGCTCATCATCATCATCTGACAGTCCCACACCAGAGAAACACGTGTTCAAAGTGCACCGCAAAATGTCAGACAATTGAAAAATTACACAGGATCACACATATATATGTGTTATAATGGATCTATATATATAAGCGTGAGGGTTTTTTTTGTCTTGTGGGACATGCGCTAGCTGGGCTGGGCTGGGCGTGGGTGGTGCAAAGACCCGTCCGTGATTTATGTCACGTGGGCAGTCGGCGGCTCCCCCCGCTGTAGGTGGAGGAGCAGAAGGAGTGGGAGGGCGGCAGCGCCGAGGGAGGAAGAGTTATTGGCGAGAGTGGAGAGTGTGCTGGTGGGAGGGGAGAGTGTGTTGGTGGGGCCCCCATGGCCGCGTGTCGCCTCCTGGCCCTCATCAGGAACCGCAGGGCGCGGTGAATGCCGGTGCAGCGGCTCTCGGAGCCGCGCGAAATATGGCAGCGGCACGGCTTCATTTCTCAGGGACTAGGTCAGGGGTCGGCAACCTGCGGCTCCGGAGCCGCATGTGGCTCTTTTGAACCTTGACCGCGGCTCCGGGGCGGATGCTAGCGAGGGGAGGAGGCGCACTGTGACACCTGCTCTGGCGTTGCCGCTGCTGACAGGTCGCCGCTCCGCTCCACACTGCCCGCCCGGTGACAGGCAATAACGTTGCCGTTGCTTTGTCACATGTTTGGAAGAAGTAAAAACCTTCCTGGGCAGCAAAGAGCTCACCTTTGCTGAGCTGGAACAGCCAGAGTGGCTGGAAAAATTACATTTTATGGTAGACATGACAGCACATCTAAACACGCTAAATACAACCCTTCAGGGGAAAGGAGGCACAGCCCTGCACATGCTGGAGGAGGTTTTGGCATTCGAGCGCAAGTTGACAGTGTTTGTCAAAGATTTACAGAGAGGTACACTGTCTCACTTTCCCTCTTTGAGAGAGTTCAAACAAAGCCATGATACGATAAATTTGGAATATTTCAAGTCTGCAATCACCACAATGCAAAGTTCGTTTGGGAAACGATTCTGTGAGTTCAGAGAGGAAAAAACGACATTATCCTTCCCTGTCACTCCCCTGGCGATCGATCCATCCCTATTGAATATGACTGCATTTGCAGGTGTAAGTCAACCTGATCTTGAGATGGAACTGGCCGATATAGCCGACAAAGATATATGGGTGTCCAAGTTCAAATGCTTGACCGCTACTCTTGAGGATGTTGCCCGTCAGAAGGCCATTCTGGCTCAGAATCATAAATGGAGTGATATTGAAAACCTTCCCAAACAGGACAAACTTGTATTCGAAACATGGAATGCCATCCCCAACACTTATATAAACATGAAAAAGTATGCATTTGGAGTCCTGTCGATCTTCGGCTCCACATATGTATGTGAGCAGGTCTTCTCCAACATGAACTATATTAAAAACAAACATCGATCACGCCTCACAGATGACAGCTTGCAAGCCTGTGTGAAAATGAAGGTGACGTCTTACAGCCCTGATGTGCAGACACTGTGCACTGAGGTTCAGGAGCAAAAATCCCATTAACCAGGTAATTTAGCTATTAATTTGCAAAAATATATTTTACATTGTTAAGTGAAAAAGTCATTTTTTTATTCAGATTGACAGCTGACTGCACGATCCTGTATATAGCAATAAGGTAAGAAACAATATATGCAGTGTTATATTTGTTTTAATAGTTGCAATGGTTTTGCGGCTCCCAGTTTATTTTTTCCTTCGGAAACGGGTCCAAGTGGCTCTTTATGTCTTAAAGGTTGCAGACCCCTGGACTAGGTGGTAGATATTAATAATAATCATCATCGCCACGTGGCGTCTCTGCGGTAGCAAAAAAAAAAATCTGGACATATGGGAACCGTGAAGGTTTTTTGTTGTTGGTATTATGGGAAGAGGACGATCTCACAAACCCACAAATTATCTCACAAAGCTCGAAGGTATTCGCGAACAATATCATTCGTAATTTTTTTTTTGGTCAGATCGCTAAAGTAAATTGTGTGTCGTACACCCGCCTCCACCTGACACAGCCAATGAGTAAAGTTGCCAGATGTGTGGCAACTGCCCGGCGATGTTGGTTGTAGGTTTCAGCGAAATGCCCCTCAACCCTTGACCCTTCACCCTTGACCCTTCACCCAGTCGTTACATGTTGTCAGATCGCTCTCCAGCAACACGCGGGGTGCTGAAGCAGTGACGCGGTGTCACGCTTGATCACGTGACAACTTTATACTGGTAGGAACCCACTGGTTCCACCAGCCCACAGGGGAGCATTGTGTCCGTCCATCGTGCAGGGATGGGCTGGGTGGGGAGGGGCTGGGTGGGGAGGGGCTGGGTGAGGAGGGTGGGGAGGGGCTGGGTGGGGAGGGTGGGGCTGGGTGGGGGTGGGGCTGGGTGGGGAGGGGCTGGGTGGGGAGGGTGGGGAGGGGCTGGGTGGGGAGGGTGGGGCTGGGTGGGGGGTGGGAGGGGTGGGGCTGGGTGGGGAGGGGCTGGGTGGGGAGGGGCTGGGTGGGGAGGGGCTGGTCACCCCGTGGTGCCCTTATAAAACTCAACGTTTAACCTACTCACGCCGGCTTGTGCCTGCCCTCACAGTCGGGCATATTTGCGGAATACACCACGCCGCCGTTGACCCTGGCCATTGACCGAGCAACCCAACGTTCCTACCAGCTCCCTCCGCAGGAATGTGTTTAATTGGCCGTGTAGGATGGAGGAGGGTTTACAACACACATTTTACTTACGCGATCTGATCCCATAAATCAGTTATGAATCATGAATGCATTGTCTACAGCGGTGTATTTGTACATTATTATTATGCAACCGACAAAACCTATAACTTTTAAGGTCCAGGTAAAGACTTTCATATTTTCCAAAGGAGGACAATCCTGGGAAAACCAGGACCGCTGGCAACCTTTTCGCCACAACCGCAACGAGAGAGAGATACTGGATGTGGTGTGCTGGGTACAGAAAGAGTATTGTGAGAATTTTATTGTTGTATTATTTATTATTTTATTATTTCCTTTCTACGTGACTTTACCGAAAGAACCAAGAATATGAGTATGGTGTGGTCGATGCTAACATAACCCGGCTAAAATGAATCCCTGGTGAACAGATTTGTTCTTGTTGTCGTTGCTGTGAGATCCAGTGGGAGGCGATGCTGACATTTTCCCCAAACTCGATCGCGAAGTGATTCGTGCAATGAACAAGCCAGACGGAAAGATGATACGGTTGTGAAGTATCTTTTTAAATCCTTTATATTAAGTTCACTTGCTTGCTTGCGCGCTTACGACTGTGCAAATCTTTCGGTCGTTTTTTAACCCACTTCCCGTGATCCAATCGAGCTGACATTTTGCACACAGACTCGTTGTGCGTGGCAATTTATTTTAGTGAAATTTTTTTCTCCAAAATGTTCCGCTTTTTAGGAAAAACAAAATTTTCATATTTAATTTAAAATACCAATGTGATAAAAATGAAACTCTTACTCAAGAAAAACAGAAATGAATAATAAAATAAAACCGATGCCACGCATATAAAGGATTTATAGTTAAAAACTTTGTTTTTACGGGTTAATTTTTTTTCCTCCCTCCTCCCCAAAATCACGGCGTTAATCCGCGAAAACCGTGGAACGCGCAATTTCAGCTGAGTGCGCAGTTTGTCACGAGGGATGTTCGGCTGGCAGGCCCGGCAGTGTTGATCGCGGGTCTGGAAGATGAACGATTAATCAACGTGAGTGGGCGCAGCTGCTGTTCAAGCGCCTGTAACCCAGTCGCTACGAAAATTAACGAGGATGTTTGCTTATATACTCTTTGGCTCTCTTCAAATTTTCACGCGCGTACACACGTGTTTCAATTTACATTCCAGTTATGTACAGTACTCCCAATTGTTTGGCACGTGCAGGAGGCGTCGCCTTGTGAAATTCTCCCAGTAGCTCGCGGCGCAGGGCGCTACCCTGCCGTGTTGAGAGAACAGATCCGGAATACGGTGCCATAAGATGATGAAACTGCGCCTGAAGTCACTTCAGAATGATTAATTATATGATCCACACTAGGGGCACCTTTTATTTGATCTGCAATGAGCGCACATTGCACAACAATAAAAGGGTTTTTTTTTATTTCTCAAAGCAGGGATTTTGTCAAATTAAGCGACGCACCAAATGTAATATGATGAGCAGTCATTAGTGGCCGAGTTGAGACCATCCATTCGCTACATTTGAGAACCTGGTTTCATCACAACCTAGTGAATATATCCAAGTCTACGCGTCTCGATGTGAGTCTATGGGTGTTTATATAAGCATGTGGGTCTCTATACGAGTCTATGGGTTTTTATGGAAGAATATGGGTCGCTATGTGAGTGCAGTGTATGGGTATATCTGTCAGCCCATGGGCTTTCTCCACACGTGCGTCACTATGTGAGCATATGTGGGGAGCGGTAGTGCAGCGGTTAGCGCGCTGCGCTATGAACCTGGCGACCCGGGTTCGATTCCCGCTCATGGCCAACACCGCCAGTGACGATTATTTGAACTGGTCCTGGGCCTCCCCTAGGTCGACTCAGCCTGAAATGAGTACCCGGTGCGGTGTGTAAACATCGCCACTGGGGAGACAAAGGCGGTCGGGCGTGGTGCTGGCCACCCCACCCCCTCGTGTACCGTTCCGGCCTTCATAGGTGCTCGCTAACAGCACTTGCCCCTAAAGTCTGTTAAGGCTATACGGGGGATCTTTATCTTTATATGAGTGTGTCGATTTTTGAGTCTCCTACGTATGTGGTTCTCTATGCGAGTTATCAATCGACGACCAGGCCGCGCACATTGACTCGCCACTCTTGAGGGCCCGGAATCATCACAGGTGGCTTAACTAACCTGGATTCGAACCTCGGTTGTCAGCGGTGCCCCAGGTTAGTGCTCTCACCTCTGAGTCACCCTCCGGCAAATTGCGTTCTCCTAAAAATAGGAACGTTGCAGGTTAGCCCTAAGAGGACATCGAACGATACCTACGGTGGTGAAAAGGCTATGATGTTGTAAATATCATATTGAGATTAACGTAACATTTTCTTCTGCGTGGAAAGTTTAACACATTTTTTAAATAAATAAATAAATTCTAAATAAATGTCATGTCCCCGAGCAAGTGCATAATTGGTAATATTAATTACTTTGAAAATAAATAAATCGCAAATATGCTTCTCACAGCTAATTGCATTTGTAACCGTTCTGTGAATTCAATTTTAACAAAATTTGCATGGATTTCATGATTGCGGTTCAGCGCCATCAGCCCCAGGTTCTGCACTGGCGAGCCTGGCATGTTCAGTGTGCAGTACATAACGTCACCAACGCCCCCCACAGCCCCCACCTACTCCACAAAGACATATTCCCCGTAGTAGCTTACATAGACTGTTGGAGAAAGTGCTATTAGCGATAACCTATTAATGCCACCACCCTTGATACTGATGCTTACACACACGCACAGCAGCTACGCTACTCCATGAACGCTGAGTCGATGTGTAGTGACATCGAATGAGTCACTGTAGCGCGTGCCGCTGGGAGATTGGTAGACAATGGAGTTAGGGGTAGCAGCCCGATCTACCAGTTGCACCTGTGGGCAAGGCGCGGAGCCCTCTGGGGGATCTAGAGGTGTGCGGTGCCGAGGGCGGAGCCTGGCCACGTTGGGGAGGATAAAAGGCGAGCTCCGACTCACAGTCGGGGCTGCTGCAATCTGGAGTGGAACTCGTCGTGCCGTCGTTGTCGTGATCGTCACCCTCTTCAAGCTGTGGGTCTGGCAGCATGTTGGTTGTCCCGACCCAGTATGTGGTTATCCCTTGAGGCTGTGAAGGCCGGAATAAAAGAGAGAGAGAGAGTACCTCCTATTAGCAGAGGTGTGGACTCGAGTCATGTGACTTGGACTCGAGTCAGACTCGAGTCATGAATTTGATGACTTGCGACTCGACTTGGACTTGCATAACAATGACTTTGTCCCACCTATGAGATGTGGACTCGAGTCATGTGACTTGGACTCGAGTCAGACTCGAGTCATGAATTTGATGACTTGCGACTCGACTTGGACTTGCATAACAATGACTTTGTCCCACCTCTGCCTATTAGTGTCTGTGACTTAGCACGCTACAGATGTCACGGACGCTGGCTGTGTGCAGGTATCGAACTCGGGTGGCCCGGCTCGTAGCCCATTGCGCCAACTACCACGGTACCGCTGCCAGCAAAAGACAAATGTTGCCTCCTGCGCACGCACGCACGTGTGAAGGTGACGGCGATTTCGCCGCTGCCTTGAGGGTTACAATTGATGATGTTGTCTGCTAGACACTCGAACCTGTTTCCCCAAACGACACCGCTGCATGTCTCTGGCCGGGGGGGGGGCATCGCTCTGTAGCTGAACCGAGTTGAAGTTGCAGGATTGGCCTCCTCTGAAGGGATTTGACTGATATTAAAATTGACTGTGTGGTGGCTTTACCCTTGAACTTCTATGCAGTTACCAAGGTCACGGGGTAGAAATTCTCTCTGTGGCTGTGCTGGATGAAGGTTTCCCCCCCCCCCCCTCTAGCCCCGCCCACCAACCCTCTTGCTACCAGTTCAGAAATGCCACAATCCATTTAACTCGTGAATAGTGTTTCATTTGTCACGCAATATTTTCCGGAAAGCTGGTGCTGTTCGAGTCTGGGCTGGGATTTTTGGAGGTTATTGGCGTAAGGCACTACCACTACAATATAAGGCACGCCTATAGAGATAGTATTCCAATATTAATATTGCACCTTTATTTTCATATGCACAGGTTTAGGACAAGATAATGGAAGCTTTATATGGTGTGCGTTCCGGACTGTTTGCAGCTGAAATGAATAACCGACCCCGCACATCAGCTGATATTATTCCTGCTTGTTTTTTCTTAATTGACTGCGGTTGCATCACGAGTCTCGTCCATCAGTTTGTTGTCCTTCCCCCGCACCTCCGATTAGCACAGTTGGCTACGTACGGTGCGAAAGAAGTTCAACATACATACATCAGCCACCATCCCTCCTCCCCGAGCCCACTGCATTTTCTTCGCAGTCGATTCGATGGATATACTCAGCATTTACTGGTAGGAACCACCTGGTTCCACCAGCCCACAGGGGATTATTGTGTCCGTCCGTCGTGCATCCAAAAATGGGAGGGGTGGAGAGGGGAGGGTGGGGAGGGGCTGGGTGGGGAGGGGCTGACTGGGGAGGGGTGGGGCTGGGTGGGGGGTTGGAGTGGGTGGGGCTGGGTGGGGAGGGGCTGGTCACCCCGTGGTGCCCTTATAAAACTCAACGTTTAACCTACTCACGCCGGCTTGTGCTCGCCCTCACAGTCGGCCATATTTGCGGAATACGCCACGCCGCCGTTGACCCTGGCCATTGACCGAGCAACCCAACGTTCCTACCAGCGCTCTCCGCAGGAATGTGTTAATCCTTGATCCATGCGTTCTGCATTGTGTCTCTGTGTCATTCTCAGCACGCTTTTGTTCAATTCTCTCTGCCAGTGGCGGCGTGTCTGATCCATATGTCACAGCAAATTGGTAGGTGACGATGCCGCTGCTGCGTTGGCAGTGGTGCGCAAGCACAATAAACACAAACATAAAACAACAACTCGTCAATAACAGTGTGTGGTCTTAAAAATAAGCATATAATCGGCGATGTTTCAGACAAGGTCCCTTCCTTCACAACACATATGTTATAGCAGGGTTGAGCATGGATGGCCTAGATAAGTGTTTCAATGAGTGAGCACAGTGCATATAACACGTGTTTTAGGCTGCTGCGGTAATACATTGTGGGCAGCAGAGGGCAGTACAGGGAAATCAATTTTCCAACTCGGGCAGGCCACCATGGTGAAGTATGTTTGAAAACAACTCCATAACCTGCACGGCGTGGGTAAGCTGTCATCCAGCAGTGGATTGACACAAGAGCTGTTACACGTACATGCAACTAAACAAACCTAGACCTTCGTATTAAAAATCATGGCACTTACTCGAATGAAGAAAGTGAGTTGAAAAATACCTAACACAAAATAAAAATTCGCATCCAGTGTGGAGAGAGATATATGTAGGGTTAGGTTCAGGCAAACCTCGCTTAGCGTGACCCCGTGAAACGTTGATTCGTTATAGCGCTCTTTTGTCCTGGAGAATAGAAAAATAATCTACAAAGCGCTTACGAGTGAGATCAGCAGCAGCAGATCCGGTCGAGGAAACGCACCGCGCGGCCTTATCATTCGCTCATTCAATATTTTCCTCTTTCTTTCGCACGGCTCAAGTTTCAAGTTTCAAGTTAATTTATTAGGTATAGCCCTGTGAGCCATTCGGCTCTTGAATCGGGTGCAACCGCAATAAACAAAAAACAAAAACATGAACAAAAAATTAACCCGTAAAAACATAGTTTTTCACTCTAAATCCTTTATATGCGTGGCAGCTAGAGTCCTCTCGTCCTCTGGCTTGAGATAGCTGCCACCTATGGTTCAGATGATTGTCTGCCAGCATTAAGCGATTGGTAATTATATATTTAATAATTTTTCCCTAAACAGTGTAAAACTTTTGAAAAAATGTTTCACGAAAATTAATTGTCACGCACAACGAGTCTGTGTGGAAAATGTCAGCTCGATTGGATCACGGGAAGTGGGTTAAAAAACGACCGAAATATTTGCACGGTCGTAAGCAAGCAAGCAAGCACGCAAGCACGCAAGCAAGCAAGCGAACTTAATATAAAGGATTTAAAAACATCTTAAAGTAACTATGTGACTGAGTGCAAACAGAAAATCCAACAAAAGACACTAAAATATTGCAGAAAAAGCACCGTACGCAAAAATGTGCAAAAATCCCACGTAGGCTCACGTAGACGCAGAGCAACACAGCTACCATCGCACATTCAGGTGGTCAAGCCAGACAACCGCGCCGTGGTGTCGGCCCCTTTCGTGTTTGCGGATCGGGCAATCGCGTCGTTTCTACGTCGCACGGTCTGTTCTGGACGACCACAGCCGCACACGACTACTGGAGAGTTTTCAATGTTTTTCATTTGTGCATCATCAGGGTATCCGCATCTGCTGCCGTGGTTTGTGCGGTGGATGCAGCTTCGGGTGAACCGCGAGCTTCGTGGAAGATCAAACTTAGGGGATCTTCTGCGTTTTGAGTCTTTGGTTGTCGTAACGTTCTTACCGGCCCCTACTGGACATCTGTGAATAAGAGCTTAATATTCTAGATTTGAAGTTTTCGTGACTGCAAGGATCCACGTACTCTTTGGTTCTTTCGGTAAAGTCACGTAGATTAAAATTTTTGTATTAAATAATAATACAAATTTCATTTTTTTTTTCATCTACGTGACTTTACCGAAAGAACCAAAGTGTAAAGAGCTTTATAGCTCGTCGGACTCCTTCAGTTTAAATACATATTCTTTGTGAATCCTTTTGAACTCCATTCAGCTCTCCAATATTCATCGGAGTGGGGGTGGGGGGGGTTGAAAGCGGCGTCGTTGAAGGTGCTCAGCCATCGAGAGAGACGCACGCTTTGAGCAAAACAGACGACAATCCTTCCCCCTCCCCTGCGGTTCGATTACACTGGTCAACACACTTTTTCTGGCATAAGGTATTCCAACGGTTTTCTAACACTGGTCAACACACTTTTCCTGGCATAAGGTATTCCAACGGTTTTCTAACACTGGTCAACACACTTTTCCTGGCATAAGGTATTCCAACGGTTTTCTAACACTGGTCAACACACTTTTCCTGGCATAAGGTATTCCAACGGTTTTCTAACACTGGTCAACACACTTTTCCTGGCATAAGGTATTCCAACGGTTTTCTAACACTGGTCAACACACTTTTCCTGGCATAAGGTATTCCAACGGTTTTCTAACACTGGTCAACACACTTTTTCTGGCATAAGGTATTCCAACAGTTTTAATGTAATTTTGGGGTGCTGATTCCAAATCTGGCATCAGTTTTTGTCTATCACATCAGGTTTTTGAGATATCAAATATTGCATTTTCAATAAAAACTGCAGAAGAAAAATATTAAATAAATGTGGATATCTACATAGAATTATTTTAAACACACTATTCTAAAAATACAGCACCATATTTTAACACTAAAGCAGTCACTGACTCGCAAAAACTTGCAATCATAAGTGACAGAGTTAATTTCGGGTAAAATCAATGAAAATGGGGTATGTCGATAGCATAAAAATTAGATGTGATAGAGCAAAATCTGAGATCAGATTTAAAACCAGCACCCTGAAATGAGTCTAAAACAGCTGCAAAAGTCCAGGCCAGAAAAAAATAAAAATTTCTTGTTGACCAGTGTTATCACGGTTCGATTGACTCTACCGAGGATCACGATCCCATTATCACGATTCCCATAGGTCGACTCAGCCTTAAATGAGTACCCTCTTATCTGGTGTTGTGTTACAAGCGGTGGCGCTGGACACAGCATCTGCTCGTGTGTGCGCGGGACCGGCCTCTTAATAGGCGCTCGCCAACACAACTGGTCGCGGCAATATTTAAAAGTGTACGTGGCTGGTACTCTTAGGTTTTTCGGTAAAGTCACGTAGGTAAAAAATTAAATTAAAATTAATAAAATAAAACAAATTTTTACCTACGTGACTTTACCGAAAAAACTAAGAGAATGAATCCTTGCAGTCACGAAAGCTTCACATCTAGAATGTACGTGGCTGGTCTCTGTTTGTCGCGCCGTCTCCGCCGTGTGCACTGTGCAGCCGCGGGGCTATCGAGTGTGCAGGCGGTGTGATTGTGCCAGGGGCCGATGGAGGCCAAGGCGAAGACGGGGAGGGGGGGGGACCAATTAATTTAATTTGCGTAATTGCACCACGCGATCAGAATCACAACATGTATACAGTACTGGAAGATTCTGATGAGCTACGACGATATTTTTTCTTTAAAGCTTTCGTGACTGCAGTGATTCATCTTCGTGGTTCTTTCGGTAAAGTCACGTAGAAGGGAAGTAATAAAATAATAAAAATACAACATAATAAAATAATTCTCACGACGTTTCGGCCACAACGCAAGCAGCCGTCCTCAGGTGCACGGTTGCTTGCGTTGTGGCCGAAACGTCGTGAGAATTATTTTATTGTTTTATTTTTATTATTGTATTACTTCCCTTCTACGTGACTTTACCGAAAGAACCAAGAAGATCTTCTTGGTTCTTTCAGGTCTGTCGAGGCGACAGCGTCTGAATGCCATTCAGACGCTGTCGCCTCGACAGACCTGGTTTTCACCTGAGGACGGCTGCTTGCGTTGTGGCCGAAACGTCGTGAGAATTATTTTATTATGTTTTATTTTTATTATTTTATTATTTCCCTTCTACGTGACTTTACCGACAGAACCAAGAAGATGAATCCCTGCAGTCACGAAAGCTTTAAATCGAAATAAAACCAAGAAGATATTTTCTCTCTCGTAGATATCCAGCAGTGTGCCACTGCATTAGCACGGATGTTCAACATACATTCATCATTCTTCGCTTCCATTTAATTAGGACTATGGGAAGGCCACTTAGAGCAGCCACACCTCAGCAGGGCTCGCGTCGTCACGAGGGAAGATCGCCTCGGCGGATCGAGAGGATCCGTGGCTTCGCCAGGGCTGGGGTGTTTGTCGTTCAGAGCACGTCCTGCGCGGTGAACGGTTCGGGCATCCCCCTCTCCCGCTGCCTGTTTCTCGCTGTCTCTCTCTCGCTGTCTCTCTCTCGCTGTCTCTCTCTCTCCCGCTGCCTGTCCCTCGCTGTCTCTCTCTCGGTGTCTCTCTCTCGCTGTCTCTCTCTCTCTGTCTCTCTCGGTGCGCAAAGAACCGTGCCCGAATGGCCGAATCCTCAACCACCTCCACCCCTCCCCACTATCTCTCTCCATCCCTTTCTGTATTCGGCTGTCGCTCTGCCCTAACCCAATAACCCAAACTCGTCATGTCTCCCTGTGCGGTTCAAGCAACATGCCTCCTAAACCCAACCCTAAATCCCAAACTCTCTAAATCTAACTCTCATCCTAACCACCTACTCTCTCTGTCTGTCTCCCCTTGTGCTTTGTCGACAGGAGGACCGTGCCCGAACTCTAACCCTAACCTCTAACTCAAACCCTAAACCCAACCCGAACCCCTAACCTAAACTCGAACTCAGACTCTTAAATCGAACCCTAAACATAACCCCTTACCTAAACTCTAACCCTAACTCAAAACTCTGACCCTAAGCCCAACCATAACCGGGTTTATTGATTCATGAGTTGTGGTGGGGGTTGATTGGTTGTTTTTTCACGGGTGAATGGCAGGTGGGTGGCTTGCGCAGGGTTCGATATCGAGCGGGGCTGTGTGGAGCTGGATACAAACAATCCGTCGCATCCACCGCGTTCCACTCTGCACGCTGGCGCGGCCGTGAACATGCCCCCTTTTTAATCGGGCAAATCATTTGGCGTTAAGCTGACATATATTTTTTAGATTTTCGTGAAGCGATGTTTTAGGGCCATGGCCCCTTCTTCATAGTTCACGTGAGGAAGGGAAATTTCCCGTAACGTTGCCTGGTCTATGTGGGTTTTTTTCTCTTCATTTTAAGGCCGCGCTGTTATAGCCGAATGTGTTGAGTTTTTTTGTTAATATCAACTTAGGAGTGCGACAATTTACACCCCTCTGCGCCCCCCACTCACACCCATCTCCCATTCAATGAATTTGCACAAATCAAGGCTATGATGTGGTTGAAGAATCGACTGTTCGCCTCGTTTTTACCATCGAGTTTGGATCGTTTATTGCTCCCTCCTATCTGACTTGTGTAGTTTAATTCGTGCTGACAGCCTCAATGTAAAATTAGCATATGATTTGCATCAATCAAAAAGGCACCTTTTTACATGTATGTATGTATGTTGAACTTCTTTCGCATCGTACATAGACAATCGTGCTAATCTTGGTGTGGTCGCGGTTTGTGGTGGTTGTGTTGCTGCCTTGCCCAAGCTTGCATTTGGAAATAATGCGCTGGTGCAATTTGAACATGCGATTTGACGGGTGTATCATGAGCCTCAAGAATCGATATCAATTAAGTAATCAACA
Organism: Lampetra planeri; assembly: GCF_965212315.1. Taxonomy (NCBI): domain Eukaryota; kingdom Metazoa; phylum Chordata; class Hyperoartia; order Petromyzontiformes; family Petromyzontidae; genus Lampetra; species Lampetra planeri. Next base: position 8,661,560 of record NC_136112.1, read on the forward strand.
CATCGTCACACCACTGCTCTTAATATCCATAAGCACTATTCATATTTTGACATTTGTATGGATGCTTGGGTAAGTGTTTGCCAAAGTGTTGTGGTTAGCGCGCTTAGCTGTGAAAGTCGGCAATCCGAATTCAATTCCCAGCCACGACCAATAACAGTGGCGAATATCTGAAGTGGCCCTGGACCTCCCCTAGGTCGACTGAGCCTCAAATGAGTACCTGGTGCGATGTGTAAACATCAGCACTGGGGAGACAAAGGCGGCCGGGTGTGGTGTTTGACCACACCACGTGTGCTCTGCGGATATTAATAACTGCTCACTTACAGCACTTGCCCCAACAGTCCGTAAACGCCTATACGGGGGAGCTTTGTATGTGGACACATGTCGGTATACAGTACAATCCACAGCTGGATGAGGACTTCCCCATGCCGTACGTGTCAATGGGCGGGGGGGGGGTAGAGTTAGCTGACCATGTTTAAGCACAAGATTCGTGCCAGATACCGACACATTTGTGGCTGTGTTTTGGAACTGTGAACCTTACCAGTGGTATCGATGGTTGCATTTTTATGTGCAATGTGGTCGAGTGACTGCTTTGTCTCGGCGTTGTCTTCGAATGTTGTGGTTGTGTTGCTGCCTTGCCCATACTTGCATTTGGATATTGTGTACTGGTGCAATTTGTATTTCCATGCTTTATTTACATCTATTAGTGACTTGCTTAACTTTTCTCTGTCTTACTCGAGTATCTTTTATTGTTTGATGTTTTCGTAATTGTTTGTTGATTTAACTTGCTGGACATCTGTGAAAAAGAGCTTGAGAGCTAATCAGATTCCTCGAGCATAATTCCAGATTCTGATTCTGATGCTGGCCAGCATGGGTTGATGAAGACTGTGGAGCAGGGGCGGTTTCTTCATTAGGGCGATTGGGCGACGCACCACCAATGTCATTCAACCACAGAGTCACGCTAGCCGTCACTGTGCCTCTGGATATAGTCCAATCAGCGTCATGCTACGTTCTGTGGAGTACCGCCTCTTTTTGGGCGATTTCCCTCCGGCTGAGAATCGCCCCGAGTGGTCCCATAGACTTACATTCAAAGATTTTTTTTTTTCGAACGGGGGGCGCTGCAATGCATTCTCTATGGCTTCCGGGAGGGCTCGCCCTAACGTGCTTACGTCATCATACGTAAGCACGTTGCATCCAACAATATTATTTGTCGCCACCTAGTGGAATCTTTAATAAAAGAAACTTGAGTGGATTGTATGAATAGTGAGTATAGAAACAAACAAGATGTATTGTAAGAGTCACTTTATTTTTCATTAATATTAAAGAAGTGAAGTTGCCTTTACATGCTTAAGCTGTTAATTTATCCTTTGCATGGGTGGACCTTATCCTTATCAATCATCCAGACATTTGCCCCCCCTGAGAGATTTTGCAGGAGCCGCCACTGCTGTGGAGCATAGATGTGGGAACAGAGGATCACAGTACAACAATGCATTTTGCAGCACTACCCACCATCCCAGTGTACAAAGACAAAGATACCCCGTGTAGCCTTAACATACTGCTGGGGCAAGTGCTGTTAGCGATCACCTCATGAAGGCTGGCACGGCACACGAGGGGGTGGGTGGCCAGCACCACGCCCGGCCGCCTTTGTCTCCCTCGTGGCAATTTTTACACACTGCACCAGATACTCATTTGAGGCTGAATCGACCTCGGGGAGGCCCAGGACTGGTTCAGATAATCGTCATTGGGCTTGGTTCGTAGCGCAGCGAGATAACTGCTACACTGCCGCTCCCCATCCAGCATGGGCATTTAAACACAGCAGATGAGCAGATCCAGATTACTTATACCGCGGTAACGGAATCAGACGTTTTGGAGCGTGTTGATTTGTGCTCTGTGTATTGTGCGTGCGAGCGAGCACGCGCGCGTTCACCATATCTGATTGCGCATGTTTCAAAACACACTGGTCTGATAAAGCCTTGTCGGAAAAATAACGTTTGTTTAAAAAATAAAGATAAACTCAGTTTTATAGAGCACCTTTAAAATTGGTATTCTCAAAGCGCTGCAACATCAGAGGTAAAAAAAAAATCTTATTGAAGTAAAAAAACGGACACACCAGTAATAACCCAGTCATAATACAATAACACCAAACATATCTAAATAAAAACATGGGCAACTGACTATTGGTGGAACCCATGGAAGCTACGGAAAAAAAACCCCTGCCCTTTCGAGAAGAAGAAGAATAAACAATCTCAAGGGACTTTGTAATTTATATAAAATCTGACGCGGAGCCCTTGGCGATGTTCCGATGTAAACTTTACACGTGTGCCCCGCGTGACGCATCGAAGGCGTCACGTGGTGTGCCACCGGCATCGTGGTGTGAAGCATAGCGGGCTCGAGCCGTAATCTCCTTCATCCGGCGTTCATCCACGAGACCGGCAGAAAATCTCACGCCGTGAGCTCAAAGCGTCGTCTGTTCGTTCTCGTTGGAAGTCCGTGCGAAACAAATAGCGATCGTATTCTTAGGTAAATCCAAAATAAAAATCACTATTATTTTATTTTACTTTTATTAATTTTAATGTTTTACCTACGTGACTTTACCGAAAAAACCTAAGAATATGAATCCTTGCAGTCACGAAAGCTTCAAATAAAAAAAAATAGCGATCGGCTGAGCTTCAAATATCAAATGATTATTACCCTTTAGTCAATTACAGCGGGCAGGGTCGTGCAAATCCGCCAGAGCTATTTGTTCTATTGGTTGAAATGGCTTCATATACTTTACCGCGTCTCATACAATTTGGATTGATGGAGCGTAAATCCAAATTGCGGCGTGGATATCTGCCGCGCATTTCACAGTGAAATGTGTACACCATTGTAGAGGAGAGGCAGTCAGTCGTAGGCAAAGGAGAATAGGCAGCGCTTGAGTCAGGACTGGAACAAGGGCATGGTGGAGTCGACAGCATGGATGTCTAGGGGACAGGTGGAGGGCAACAGAGGTTAAACAGTGACCTGCCAAGGTTAATTTCGGGTTTCAATAGAACGCCTCGGTTGCTGGAGGTTTAACTCAAGCTACGAGATGATTCCACCGTACGCGACAAAATATCAACGGACTTTTGCCAGTTACCGATAAGATGCATGATTAAGTGAGATTACGGGATCTGCCCATTGGATTGCCACACAGCACTCGTTAATCTAACTGGGTGGGCCTGCACTGCGCGTTGCTCGGCATGATGTCTGATGATGTGCGGCGTTTCACTCCACGTGCCGGGAGCTTCTTCTGAATCCGATTTCGATTGCTCAACTAAATTCACTCTTAAATTTCGATTTCAAGCTTTCGTGACTGCAGGGATTCATCTTCTTGGTTATTTCGGTAAAGTCACGGAGAAGGGAAGTAATAAAATAATAAAAAATAAAACATAATAAAATAATTCTCACGACGTTTCGGCCACAACGCAAGCAGCCGTCCTCAGGTGAAGACCAGGTCTGTCGGGGGAATTAATTCAGACGCTGTCTCCCCGACAGACCTGGTCTTCACCTGAGGACGGCTGCTTGCGTTGTGGCCGAAACGTGGTGAGAATTATTTTATTATGTTTTATTTTTATTATTTTGTTACTTCCCTTCTACGTGACTTTACCGAAAGAACCATGAAGATAAATTGACTCTTCATCAAACATGTGGATAACATGTGGTACGACCCTGAAAAACGCACCTGAGAGCCACGGCCGTGAACGCTTGCGCAGAGGTGCGGACATCGATTTTATGCGTCGCTGGAACGCAACAACAATCCATGGGCCAGACCAGAATGCAGTTCTGCGATGTGGTGGCAAATATTTTTCGATACCACTAATGTCTCAAGGTGCTGTCAGACGTTAGTGGAAGGCGCCTTACGAATAAATGTAAATGATTATTTTGTCGATGTGGCTGATACAAGTGGATTACGTGACAACATACGTGTTAGTTGTGGGTTCTTGCATAATTTACATCCATTGGGGCCTCTTCCCACCCACATGTTTTCAATCTCTTGTTTGATGCACGTGTGTTTATATCACTACTCTTAGATTGAAATATCGAACTGACTTGCACCTCTTGCTCTCATTATATTTGCAGCTTTTTTGTTTAACATTAATTCACGTGTTTCTATTACGACCGTTAAAAAAATATACCCCGTTTGTAAGTTGTGTGATGTTGCTAAAGAACCCGATGTTTTTGTTTTGTGTTGCTGCTGCTGTTGCTCGCGTACCACGGATCTCTCGTGTAACAAAAATATCCGGGCAACAACTGATCGAAAGGACATCATCCGTATAACAAATCGCAATAAACTCAACACTCAAATTTAACACGTAGGCTTTCGCGACCAATATTATTCATAATAAACGTTGTTGGGTTAGATCGCGTTATTTATAAATGTGTCAAATTGTAAATGTTGTGGTTTCACTCTTCAACACACCGGTGGGCTAAAGCAGTGAACTATTTGTCTTTTGTCAACGTGACACTTTTTTGCTGATTGGCCGTGTCGGGTGGTGGAGGGTTACGACACATTTATAAATAACGCGATCTAACCCGAAAATGTTTATTATGAATCAACAATGTTGGTACAACTCAAGTTTTGCCATCTCAAGTAATAAAATATTTGCCCTTGACCCACGGACCATAAATGTTTAGATTATTACGTATATGATTTGGCTATTATAAATGTCCACGTGATAAGCCACTTCACTGAACTATCATTTGTGGCCAGGTCGCTTCTGAAAAATAAGCAAATGGCACAGCGGGCTTTACCTTGCAAAATAAAAATCGATGTCTTTTTAGTGATTTGCTTAACTTTCCTATGCTGTACACTCCCATCGCGTTTTCGTATTGTTTGTTGTTCTAACTTTCTGACCCGCCCCGACTGAACACCTGTGAAAAATAGCTTTACATCTCATCGGATTCTTCCAGCGTAAAGAAATATTCCCGATTTTGCTGAATTCAACTGTCGCTTTCTTGGTTCTTTCGGTAAAGTCACGTAGAATGGAAATAATAAAATAATAAAAATAAAATATAATAAAATAATTCTCACGACGTTTCGGCCACAACGCAAGCAGCCGTCCTCAGGTGAAGAACAGGTCTGCCGGGGAGACAGTCTGAATGACAACCCCAGGCTTGGAAAAAAAAAAGACGCTCCAAGCCTGGGGTTGTCATTCAGACTCTGTCTCCCCGACAGACCTGTTCTTCACCTGATAACGGCTGCTTGCGTTGTGGCCGAAACGTCGTGAGAATTATTTTATTATGTTTTATTATTTTATTATTTCCATTCTACGTGACTTTACCGAAAGAACCAAGCAGATGAATCCCTGCAGCCCCGAAAGAAGCTTTACATCGAAACTCAACTCTCTCTGTTGCTGTGCGCGAGCAGGCACTGGCTGGCCACGTGGTATGTGTGGTTCGCCACCCCCTACTTCCTCTACGACGTGTGCGCGATGTTCTTGTGCCACTGGCACCGGCGAGCCATGCGGGAGGGCGTGGGACCCGCGCGCGGTAACGGCCCTGGACTCGACGCAGGCGGACGGACCAAGTCCCGAGGCCTGCTGCTGTGGGATCAGCTGGTGCAGACGGGCCGGCAGTTCATAGCCAAGGAGACGCTCATGGTGATGCACCACGTTGGAGTGTGCATGCTCTGCTTCCCCGTGTCCACGGTACGTGACCGCGCGCCCTTGACCCCGCGACACCGCGCGTCATAGCCACGAGAAAGTTGTTGTTGTTGTTGTTGTGTGCCGTGAGTGGCGAGCCTACGTGCCCCCCCCCCCCCCTCTATAGACACGATACTTAATTTCGTACGGCCCGCGGACCACACGAGGTCTACGGTTTTGCAGCGGCCCGCACGAAACGATATCCGTCCGTCCGCCGCGGCGGGCATCACCGCCGCACTAATCGGGCACTAGAGGGGCATGTTTTTGACCACTGTACCCAGTCACTTCGGTCGCTGCAGTGCCTCTTGTGGTGACAGACGTTACTGAGATGTGTGTTAATGTGTGTTAACGTGTGTTAATGTGTGTTAATTTGTGTTAATTTGTGTTAATGTGTGTTAATTTGTGTTAATGTGTGTTAATGTGTGTTAATGTGTGTTAATGTGTGTTAATGTGTGTTAATGTGTGTTAACGTGTGTTAATGTGTGTTAATGTGTGTTAATTTGTGTTAATGTGTGTTAATGTGTGTTAACGTGTGTTAATGTGTGTTAATGTGTGTTAATGTGTGTTAATTTGTGTTAACGTGTGTTAATGTGTGTTAATGTGTGTTAATGTGTGTTAATGTGTGTTAATGTGTGTTAACGTGTGTTAATGTGTGTTAATGTGTGTTAATTTGTGTTAATGTGTGTTAATGTGTGTTAATGTGTGTTAACGTGTGTTAATGTGTGTTAATGTGTGTTAATGTGTGTTAACGTGTGTTAATGTGTGTTAACGTGTGTTAATGTGTGTTAATGTGTGTTAATTTGTGTTAATGTGTGTTAATTTGTGTTAATGTGTGTTAATGTGTGTTAATTTGTGTTAATGTGTGTTAATGTGTGTTAACGTGTGTTAATGTGTGTTAATGTGTGTTAATGTGTGTTAATTTGTGTTAACGTGTGTTAATGTGTGTTAATTTGTGTTAATGTGTGTTAATGTGTGTTAATGTGTGTTAATGTGTGTTAACGTGTGTTAATGTGTGTTAATGTGTGTTAATTTGTGTTAATGTGTGTTAATGTGTGTTTATGTGTGTTAATGTGTGTTAATGTGTGTTAATGTGTGTTAACGTGTGTTAATGTGTGTTAATTTGTGTTAATGTGTGTTAATGTGTGTTTATGTGTGTTAATGTGTGTTAATGTGTGTTAACGTGTGTTAATGTGTGTTAATGTGTGTTAATTTGTGTTAATGTGTGTTAATGTGTGTTTATGTGTGTTAATGTGTGTTAACGTGTGTTAATGTGTGTTAATGTGTGTTAATTTGTGTTAATGTGTGTTAATGTGTGTTAATGTGTGTTAATGTGTGTTAATGTGTGTTAATGTGTGTTAATGTGTGTTAATTTGTGTTAATGTGTGTTAATGTGTGTTAATGTGTGTTAATGTGTGTTAACGTGTGTTAATGTGTGTTAATTTGTGTTAATGTGTGTTAATGTGTGTTTATGTGTGTTAATGTGTGTTAACGTGTGTTAATGTGTGTTAATGTGTGTTAATTTGTGTTAATGTGTGTTAATGTGTGTTTATGTGTGTTAATGTGTGTTAATGTGTGTTAATGTGTGTTTATGTGTGTTAATGTGTGTTAATGTGTGTTAACGTGTGTTAATGTGTGTTAATTTGTGTTAATGTGTGTTAACGTGTGTTAACGTGTGTTAATGTGTGTTAATTTGTGTTAACGTGTGTTAATGTGTGTTTATGTGTGTTAATGTGTGTTAATGTGTGTTAATGTGTGTTAATGTGTGTTAATGTGTGTTAATGTGTGTTAATGTGTGTTTATGTGTGTTAATGTGTGTTAATGTGTGTTAATGTGTGTTAATGTGTGTTTATGTGTGTTAATGTGTGTTAATGTGTGTTAACGTGTGTTAACGTGTGTTAATGTGTGTTAATGTGTGTTAACGTGTGTTAATGTGTGTTTATGTGTGTTAATGTGTGTTAATGTGTGTTAATGTGTGTTAATGTGTGTTAATTTGTGTTAATGTGTGTTTATGTGTGTTAATGTGTGTTAATGTGTGTTAACGTGTGTTAATGTGTGTTAATTTGTGTTAATGTGTGTTAATGTGTGTTTATGTGTGTTAATGTGTGTTAACGTGTGTTAATGTGTGTTAATGTGTGTTAATTTGTGTTAATGTGTGTTAATGTGTGTTTATGTGTGTTAATGTGTGTTAATGTGTGTTAATGTGTGTTAATGTGTGTTAATGTGTGTTAATGTGTGTTAACGTGTGTTAATGTGTGTTAATGTGTGTTAATTTGTGTTAATGTGTGTTAATGTGTGTTTATGTGTGTTAATGTGTGTTAATGTGTGTTAATTTGTGTTAATGTGTGTTAATGTGTGTTAATGTGTGTTAATGTGTGTTAATGTGTGTTAATGTGTGTTAATGTGTGTTAATGTGTGTTAATTTGTGTTAATGTGTGTTAATGTGTGTTAATGTGTGTTAATGTGTGTTAACGTGTGTTAATGTGTGTTAATTTGTGTTAATGTGTGTTAATGTGTGTTTATGTGTGTTAATGTGTGTTAACGTGTGTTAATGTGTGTTAATGTGTGTTAATTTGTGTTAATGTGTGTTAATGTGTGTTAATGTGTGTTAATGTGTGTTAATGTGTGTTAATTTGTGTTAATGTGTGTTAATGTGTGTTTATGTGTGTTAATGTGTGTTAATGTGTGTTAATGTGTGTTAATGTGTGTTAATTTGTGTTAATGTGTGTTTATGTGTGTTAATGTGTGTTAATGTGTGTTAACGTGTGTTAATGTGTGTTAATTTGTGTTAATGTGTGTTAATGTGTGTTTATGTGTGTTAATGTGTGTTAACGTGTGTTAATGTGTGTTAATGTGTGTTAATTTGTGTTAATGTGTGTTAATGTGTGTTTATGTGTGTTAATGTGTGTTAATGTGTGGCCCCGCCAAAGGTATTTGAAAGGCCGATTTGACCGTCGGTAACGAAGAGGAGGTTCCCCACCCATGTTTTAAGAATAAGAAGAAATGTCATTTATAAAGCGCCTTTCACGACAAGGCGCACAAAGCGCTGTACATCAGGAAATGAAAGAAATACAATAATACCCCGGTCGGGGATGCACTCCTGAAAGGCGCGAAGAATATCGAAACGACGTAAATCAAAGCAATGACCAACATTCTGTTAGTAAATAAGACATTATACTGTACGACGCAAGACTTGACATTTCTTTATGCGCGACGCAAAGTAGTTCGTGTCCAGGGTGGGTGGATGGCGAAGGTCCCAGGCGACGGATAACGAGAAAGGATGGACGATGCTGTCAGCGACGTAAGTGTGGGTTGAGGCAGAGGTCGCAAACGGGATTTGATTCCTTACCCGTACCCGTACCCGGCCGGGTACCCGTACCCGGCCGGGTACCCGTACCCAGCCGGGTACGGGTAGGGTGCGGGTATCGCGTACCTGATTGCGACCTCTGGGATGAAGCCATGTTGCAGGCGCGGGTGGGTTGATTCTAGGAACTTGAATTGTGAGAAGAGACAAGACGTTGGGAAATGAGTGACAAACGGTGACTCACCAGTGACTCACGGTCTACCCGTACCCGTACCCGGCCGCACCAGGGTCGCAAACGGGTACCCGTACCCGGCCGGGTATGGATAGCCGGGTATCGGGTAGGGTACGGGTATTGGGTACCCGGTTGCGACCTCTGGGTTGAGGTGATGCAAATCGGGCGATGGCGTTCATTGACGACTTACTTGCGAAGCGACGTCAAAGGGTAAGACGTAAATCGGGGGTAGGGGGTGGGGCGGTATTGCTGAAAACCATTGGCCACTGGGAGGAAAAACTCAAGGAGACATATAGGGGCTAATTGAGAGGACGGAAAGCGAGAGAGATGCAACTCCTTTCCGTCCGCTCAATCGATCTACTGCACATGATAACCATTTTTGTCAAAAATAATATATTTTTGAGAGTCTACTGCCTCCCCCTCCCCCCGCTCCAGTTCCCCCAGTCCCCTCCTCCCCCCTGTCCTTATCCTGCTCCCAGTTCGTGAATTATCTTCACCCTGACCCCTTTACCCTCCCTCGCCATATCAACTTTCACGTCCATGCTGGTGGTGCCCCACCTGGGTGTGGACTGTTGGGCTGAACGATATGGGGAAAATATCTAATTGCGATTTTTCTGACAGATATTGCGATTGCGATTTGATTTGCGATAAACAAATTTTAGGTCAAGCTTCAGTTGAATATTCACTGTGTAATAGATTAAAAACATGTGATGGAGCATTACCACGTGATACCATCAAAATATGAACTGCTCTATATATTCTAATGCAAGGATGAGGACTTAAAAGATATGAATTGCTTCCAACGTGTATTTATAAAAATGCGTTAATTGAAATAGAACAATCAAACATAGATCAATTGTTAAGTCGAATAGATAGAGTTCTAATAATAAAAAAAACTATTCCAATAAGAAAGTAACAGGACTTTTTAAATCGCAAAAAATTGCAGCCTTTGTGCGATTTGCTAATCGCATTGTTTCAATTTGCGATTTCGATTTAAAATCGATGAATCGTTCAGCCAGCCCTACTACGGAGCAGTGAGCCCAGTTTTTCCCCCCGACACTGGGCCCTGTCGCGTTGAACTCGGGCTGCTGTTCGCGGAATTTCTGTTCGCCCCCACCCCCCGCCCTCCGTTTAGTGATCGGCGCTTTGTATCAGGCTCGCGTTGAGTTTGAATTAAACGAATATTTAAAAAAATAAAGAGTCAGTTTCTGGGGCAAATCGCGCACTCTAGCAGTGCGCTGCCGTGCGGAACCCCTTGCGAGCCGGCTCGGTCGGCGGCGGCGAGTGCCATTCACCGCCTGGCCGTCTCTGCCGACAGCGGGCAGATAATCGGTGGTGTCACAAATCCTCGTGAGATGACACGAGAGAGATATATATATACTTAGATAAGAGATGCGATGGCCGTGAGTTAAGATAGATGCAGACCAATATTAGGGTGTCGTGAGATGATAAAAGGCAGATGCAGAGATGAGAGCGTTTCATGCGATTGCTATGCTAATTAGCGTGTTATGTCAATGAGGATCTTAATTAGAGGTGACATTTTGTGCACCCATGTATTTTCATGAAGGCGGAGGGCCCTTGGGATGCTTGGGGCCCGAAGCTGTTGACGTTGTTTGCCTGTGCCGAGCGCCCGCATTGGCGTGAATACAACCAAGCATCTTCTTGGTTCTTTCGGTAAAGTCACGTAGAAGGGAAATAATAAAATAATAAAAATATTAAACAATTCAATTCTCACGACGTTTCGACTGCAATACAAGCAATCGTCATCAGGTGTGATTGTGTTGCAGTCGAAACGTCGTGATAATTTAATTGTTTTATATTTTTATTATTTTATTGTTTCCCTTCTACGTGACTTTACCGAAAGAACCAAGAATATGAATCCCTGCAGTCACGAAAGCTTTAAATCAAAATCATATTGACTGTCAAGGAAAGTAAGAGGGCTTGTCTTCTTGGTTCTTTCGGTAAAGTCACGTAGAAGGGAAATAATAAAATAATAAAAATAAAACATAATAAAATAATATAATTCTCACGACGTTTCGGCCACAACGCAAGCAGCCGTCCTCAGGTGAAGAACAGGTCTGTCAGAAAGACAGCGTCTGAATGAAACACCCCAGGCTTGGCGCGTATATTTAAGCTGGGTTGGAGGGGGAAAAGAGCCTTGACAAAATAATCTATTATGTTTTATTTTTATTATTTTATTATTTCCCTTCTACGTAACTTTACCGAAAGAACCAAGAAGATGAATCCCTGCAGTCACGAAAGCTTTAAATCGAAAATTACAACCAAGCAATTATTTTTTATTTTAACGAATCCCCGCGGGTCTCACACGAAGTTCCTCTGGGACAACCGTAACCCCAAATTTGCAAGAAACCGCGGCCTTGCGCTCGTAGGCCGCCGCCGTTCGGTCAGGGTCCCCCCAAGAACGTCTCTCCTCCCACCCCGTTCCGTCCGTCATCCTCAATCAACGGCGTGGCAGAGCGAACGGCGTGGCTGAGCGAACGCCGTTAACCGCGAACTCCCCCGCGTCGCCCCGCAGATGGTGAGGGGAGAGCTCGGAGACTTCTTCCAGGGCTGCCTCTTCATGGCCGAGGTCAGCACGCCGTTCGTGTGCTTCGGCAAGATCTTGCTGCAGGTACTGGACGCACCCATTCGCACCGTTTGTCGGCCCGTGTTGTCCCACTGTCGTCATGGGTTTGTGTATGGGTACCAAACTCGTAAGTGAACATCGCCTTTTTAAAATCCTTTATGTTAAGTTAACTTGCTTGCTTGCTTGCGCGCGCTTACGACCGTGCAAATCTTTCGGTCGTTTTTTAACCCACTTCCCGTGATCCAATCGAGCTGACATTTTGCACACAGACTCGTTGTGCGTGACAATTTATTTTCCTGAAATTTTTTTTTTCAAAAATTTGACACTTTTTAGGAAAATTTTTTTTATATTTAATTACCAATTGCTTAATGGTGGCAGGCAATCATCTGACCCATAGGTGGCAGCCATCTCAAGCCAGAGGACGAGAGGACTCTAGCCGCCACGCATATAAAGGATTTATAGTGAAAAACTTTGTTTTTACGGGTTAATTTTTTATACTCTTTGGTTCTTTCGGTAAAGTCACGTAGGTAGAAAAAATATAGATCACGACGTTGTCCACAGCAATAAAAAAAACTGCTGCAGTGTTTTCTTTCAGCAATAAACAAACTGCTGCAGTTTTTTCTTTCGGCAATAAAAACCTGCTGCAGTTTTTTCTTGCTGTGGTTGTCCCACCTGATGACGATTGCTTGTGTTGCGATCGAAACGTCGTGATCTATTATTTTTCTACCCACGTGACTTTACCGAAAGAACCAAAGAGTATGGATTCCTGCAGTCACGAAAGCCTCAAATCAAGAATGTTTTTTTCTTCTTCTTTTGTGCTTCTCCTCCGATTGTATTCCAATCGTGCCCGTCGGCATCGCGTCCCAACAAGAGGCGTCTGTTTAGAACTGTCGGTGAGCAGTGAACCCCACCCCGTGTGCCAGAGAACGGCCCCCACAAGTTGGCTTCACAGAACATTTTCAGAGATCACTTCACGCGTGACCCTTTTGCTGCCCGCACGCCAGGGGGCAGACTTTCCCACATATCCTGCAACGGAGATAAATATTTGTCGCTTGGGCATCGAAACCAACGTTGATGTGTGCTGGCTTCTAGTTTTGTGCATTCATCAGTGACCGGGCTGGAACCATCATCTAGCTAAGCTTGAGAACCCAGTTTAATCACCGGATTAAAACACAAAATCTCAGCAGTGTCGGCTCAATGATCTGACCCCTAATTGATCTTGCCACCTCTAGACTAGTGACCGATCTTATCGGACAATATTGCACCCCGAGATAATTATCATGGGGATGAGCTTTCATTTTGAATGTTGAATTCTATGTCCTAGGGGACACGTACCAACCAATAAGCCACATATAATACAAGATGTACATAATCATGGTCGTGTCACATTGACATCGGCGGAACAGTGGCGTAGTGAACGGTGACGAGGAGCTCTGAACCCAGTGAACTGCCCCCGATTCACAGCCACGGCGAACATCGGCGGCGAGCGATATCCGAACCCCGTCCTTGGCACCCCCTTCACCAGCCCGTAAATAACGAATGCCGTGGAGTGTGGCAAAACAGGCTCAAGGGGGGCGATGCCTTCATCCCGTGGTCGTTATGAAGTTCGTCTTTTGCCCCGTAGCGCTACCGCAAGCATTGTTGCTGCTGTAGCCGCGGGTTTACCGCTTGCCATTTGATTTGTTACGCGCTTGCCCCGCTGGTCACGTCTTGCGGATTTAAAAAACCCCCCACGACAATTCGCCGTGAAATTGACCCCTGCCAACGCGATTTTCGCGTCCGGAAATTTGATAATTGCATTCGGAGCTCATATTCCCTTCGCAGGCGGAGAGAGTTCTGGCCTATGGCGCACTCGGAGCGAGCGGTGAGGGTACAAAATGCCGTAATTGGAATCATCGACTTGCAATCTGATGCAAAAGAACTGGGCATGACCCAGCCGTCTCAAAACATCACCGCCACGAGCTACCGCGGGTCAACAGATGGGAGTTGTTTGCAATATGCAACCCTAACCCCCTCCCCACCCAAGCCGGCCTGTGCCAAAGCCGAGTGTTCTGCTGCACGAGGTTAATACCGCCCGGGCTTTTGCGGTAACAGCAGCCCCAGGGGCCTTCGCCAGCTGGAGGGCATCCAGAGATGAAGTGAAAAGTTATTTCAGTTGTGAACGCTGAATTTTATTTGTTGCTAGCCTTGTAAAAAAATAATTTTATTTTTTCTTGAACTTTGTTTTCCTTTTGAAAATATTACTGGGGGCATCGCAGTACTACTAGTGGCGCTACCTTTCAGTGCAATGAAACAATTATTCTAGAATTGAACCCATGGCCTTGAGTGGCCTGCTCTTATGTAGATGACGTCGAGGGTTCTATTTTCCTTTTGAAAATATTACTGGGGGCCTCACAGTGCCTGTAGCCCCAGGGGCCTGCACGATCTTAATCCGGCCCCAACCCCGTTTAGAACCGCGGGTGTAGGAGTTGTGAAAAGACGTGTCCTTCTGCTTCCCAGTGGACGTTGGAGAACCCTCGACGTCATCCGCAAAAGAGCAGGACGCTCAAGACCATGGGTTCAACTCTATAATAATTCTTAATTTTGGAGCTTTCGTGACTGCAGGAATTATTCTTTGTTTTTTTCGGTAAAGTCACGTGTAAAGATAAAATAATAAATTAAATAATAGCATACTACGACGTTTCGATTGCAACACAAGCAATCATCATCAGGTATAGTGAAATAGCGACATAAAATCTAACCAGAAAACTAGAGACAGACATATAAGCAGACAGATATCACCAAGATACACAGAGAGAGCAACACAGGCACAGAGAGGGGTGATCGTCTCTGTGGTTAGATTTTATGTCGCTATTTCACTATGCCTGATGATGATTGCTTGTGTTGCAATCGAAACGTCGTAGTATGCTATTATTTAATTTATTATTTTATCTTTATACGTGACTTTACCGAAAAAACCAAAGAATAAGTCTAGAATAATTGTTGTATCGCACTGAAAGGTAGCGCCACTGGTGGATGCCCGGGGTCACGTGAACCCGTCACGTGCGACGTCGCGTGAGTCGTAACACAACTTATTTGTTACGTGCGCAATATTCAGCGCGTGTTTTGCGAGCCTGGACGATCGGCATCAATATTTGCATCGGTGGATTAATACGCATCGAAAGACTGCGCGTGCGTTGTTAAAAAAAACACATGGCACCGATAAACTGGAACTCACTTCCATTGTCATCTAACCCGACCAACACTGTTACAGCCTTGATAATAATGGCTTTGTGCAGCGAGGCAATGCTGGCTTGCAGCTCAGTTATGCGGAACAAATACTGGTTGGTGATGATAACAGTGATCAATGATTATGATAATGATGAATTTGCAATGCTAATGATGGCCGTGATGATGATAATGATTAGCATTTTTCTTAAATATATAACATCATTCATGAAAACTGCATCTCAAAACGCCATAGACTTCGATATTTGCACACGGCTGGGTGAAGGGAGGGGCAGGGGGGATGCGTGGAAATCAGCCAATAATAATGGCACCAACATTTTGCCCAAGCTCTGCGCTCCTATATTGGGGATGTTCGGCCAACTCCATTCACGATAATTTATGCATGATGACGACGATGGGCATAACAACGATGGCAATGGCGACGATGACAACGAGGACCAACGTTACCACGGCAACGAGGACGGCGACGGTAACCATCGTCCGCCGATGCAGGTAAAGACGCCGCCGCCGCCGCCGACGATAACAATGCCGTCGTTGCCTCGTGTGTCTCCCTCCGCCCTACTCCGCGTGCGCACAGTTCAAGCAGCAGGGCACGCTGCTCTTCAAGCTGAACGGCGCGCTCATGCTCGCCACCTTCTTCCTCTTCCGCCTGCTCGTCTTCCCCTACATGTACTGGGAGTACGGGCGGCGCGTGGGCCTCTCCGTCTGGGCCGTGCCCTTCTCGCTGCCGCTCGTCTGCAACGTCGCCGCCACGCTGCTGCTGGCGCCGCAGCTCTACTGGTTCATCCTCATCTGCCGCGCCGCGGCCTCCCGCAAGGGCAAGGGCTTCCGGGGGCCCCCGCCGCCACCGCCCCCCGCCGGCGCCGTCGACCCCGACGGGGCCTCGTGGGGGGCCCCCGCCGACTCGTGGGAGGGGGCCGCCGCCGCCGCCAACGGGCCTGACAAGCGGCCCGAGGAGGTGCCGAGGCCGTGCGGCGGCCACAAGGCCAAGGAGGCGATGGACTAACGGGCGGGCCGAGGGGGCCCGGACGGACGGCGCCCGCTCGCGCCGGGGTGTGGGGTTGACTTGCTGGCCGGTCGGTTGGTTGGTTGGGTGGATTGACGAGCTGGTGGGTGGGTCGATTGGTGGGCAGGTTGGCTGCCTAGTGGCAGATTGGTGGGTTGACCGACTGGCGTGGGGGTGGTCTGGTTGGTTTTCTGGTTGGTGGGTTGGTGGAATGGCTGGTTGGTTGGCTGGTGGATGGGTCGGTGAAATAGTCGATCGGCCGGTCGGAGGGTCAGTGGGTTGGTGGGTTGACTGGCTGCTGGTGGGCTAGTGAGCAAGTGGTGGATGCGGCTGTGATGGCAGCCTGGACGCGGTGGAGTTGGGGTTGACCCCTAGTCTGCGGCAAGGTGGGGATCGAGAGGTTCGTGCGATTTTCGCGAATTACATTTTTTGTTTTTTAAATTGTCATCGCCAGCCATGGTCTATCCACTGCTGGATGAAGTTCTCCGCCATGCCATCTCCGTCCTCTCACTGCACGCGAGTCGATTTCATCGCTCAGTCTCCGCAGCGGCACCGAACGTCCCTTGGCGGCGGCGACACCATCGCTACTCTTGGCGACCGGCCATCGGGATAATTCTGCGTTTCGTTTTCTTCATTTACACAAACCACGATGCCCGCGTGTTTCACTTCCTATTTATATTTATTTACCCGCTCGGTTTGGGTTCCCTCCCTCTCTCTCTCTCTCGCCCGACGTCACGGTGAACCGCGCGCGTGGTCCCCACCGAACGGTGAGACGCACCGGCGAGTGGCGACGGAGCGGGTTTGAGCGCGCTCACCGGCGGCGACGTTTTTTTCCGCGCGCGGTTCACCGCAGGCGCGAGGCCAAACTGCCCCGCGACGAGTCGAGGCCGGCTCGTCTCTCACGAGCGGCCCCCGCGGCACGGAGCCACGCGCTGCGACGGCTCGCTGACGGCATCGTGCGAACATGGGAGGGTGTTTTAGGAGGTCGTTTTTCTTGAGTTGGGTCGCGTATCTGGTTTGTTCAGGGCTTTACGTAGTTTTTTTGTTTAAACCAAGCCAGTCTGGGTCGTCGACACGTATCATATTTTCGCACCCGGCACACCACGTCCAGTATACGGCGGCTTCAGGCTGCTCGTCACGTGCCACCAACTGCAGTCTACGAGCGATCCGGATTATATTCGGTGAGAAATGAATCCCTGGGTAATGTCGTGTGTGGGTTTTTTTGCTTCTTCGTTTGTTTGTTTGTTTATTCGCTTCGGATTGATGAAGAAACATGGGGTCATCCGCGTCCCACCGAGCTGCGAGTTCACCCGGGTCGGACTGGTCAACTCATCGGTGCTGCTCACCACTCGCTGTGATCCCACAGTCACCGTCACTTACTGCTATTCATATCGCGACTCCCATGCAGCACATCTTCAGGTGCCATGTGGCAGCCTAGCTGGGGGGGGGGGGGGGGGGGGGATGAGGGGATGAGGGGAGGGGGGCACCCCCGGCGTCAGCTGTCCCTGTGCGGCATAAGGCCAACTCGACACCGGCCTGTGAGTGGGATGTACATCTCCAGGCTGACGACGAAACTATGGCGTGGACGATTTTGTCTAACTAGAAACGAACTCTTTTTATTTTACCAGGTAACGCCCACTGAGCCACATAGTTCCTTTTCAGAAGCTGAACAAGGTGGCTTATCACGTGGAAAATTTAAAGCAGCCAAATACCCTAAACGCATGTTGATTCTAAATATGGAGGGGAAAACCGGAGGACCCGGAGAAAATCCACGCGACCACGGGAAGACCATGGGAACTACAAATATACAGACGTCGTCTGGGTCAGGATCAAACCCACGACCTCCTGTGTACCAGGCGAAGTAGTTAACATCTTGTCACTGTGGCACCCCGTTAAAGCGAGGGAATGGCTTGCGTTCATTTCGCGTGCAAGTGCTCGATCTGGTCGTCTGCTCCAGCATTGAAACGGAAAATATTCAGAAGGAAGACGGCTTGCTTGAATTGGCTTGGCTTGGCTTGTGGTACACATTATATACGCACATACACACACGCACACACTAAAAAACACGGGAGTCACTTCGCCATCAGTGGACACTTGACAATAACGAGAAGATACGTCCGGAGTGTCCCGCTATGAGCAGAAGAAAAGCGAGGACTGATGAAACAGAAATGTGCGCCGTGCAGAAGTGACTGTGATGTTCGCCGCGACATGCATTGTACATAGATTACGCGTAAATGCATATATATATACAGTACACGTGTGCGTATGGCTCTACTGTGCATGGTCCGGACGGCGTCGCGCGCTTACGTGTTGTTACACTCCGTTACGTCTCCGTGCTACGGTCTACAAGCATGGTCCATGCACGTCTGTGGCCAAGAGAGCAGCATGGGGTGTAGGGTTGGCGGAACGCGCAGAGACGGAGCCGTCTCGTGAGCAAGGCGCCCGACCCTTGCCGAGCGAGTCGGCGTTTGAGCCGTGCGTGTGGGAGGTGGGTCGTGTGATGTACGTTCAACTTCTTTTGCACACTATGTAGACAACCGTGATAATCGGGTGTCCGTGGGCTTTCTCCAGGCTCTGCCGTGTCACCTTCCCCGCACGAAAGGCGTTTGTTTAATGGAAGAAAACTGTCCGAGTGGTCGATTCCCAACGCCGTCGTAAAAGTGAGACTTGAGGCTCTGTGAGGCTTTCCTTGGGTACACACATTATTTTTGCTGCGTTATGATGATGATGATTATTATCATCATGTACATTTGTAAGAGCCCCCAATTCCTTCATTTGCGAGTTTGTCTCGTGAGTCACAGTACTCGAGTAATTTATGTCACGCAGAATCGATTAAGGGCTTATTCTGACTGTAAGGATCCACAAACGTATGATGATGATGATGACAAGCCATGTATGACCTTTGACATAGGTAAAACAATAGTGAATTCATCCCATAGTATGACAGGATGGTACCGACTCGTGCATTTAGGTCTTGAAGTAAAATCAAAACGAGTTAGGGAAATCGTGCAGACTGCACGTGTCTTCGGATGTGTTTTATTCGCAGTACGGAAGCGGGACGAGTGGCTGCCAGGGAAAGATGGCTTTGAAAATTTTCAAATTGTCATTTTTGTTGCGGTTTGGGTCTCCAAAGTTATGGGTCTCATCCTGTGATCAATTTGGCCGATTTTCAATCGGGTAAGTCCCTTCATGTTGGATTATTCGGAGAGCGATTGTGCCGCCCCTTCCCATAGCGAACGGACAGACGGACCAAAAACGCCGACACACTTTCAACGGTAGTTGTAAAGTAAAAAAAAACTTTTCCAAATGTTGCCTCTCGTAAGCGAGTCTGGTCACCGGCCCAGACGCAACTGCCCCATTGTTGCGAGAGGCGCAGCAGGAAAACAGGGCATGTGCCACCACCACCACCGCCGCCGCCACCAATCATCACCACGACCACCACGTATGGCACACTTGATGCCCCAGGAGGCCTTCTGGCCCTGCCCGTGCCCTGCGAGTTCCTCGATCGATCCCTCCAGCCGCACTGCGGGCAGGCTGGGGGAGGGGTTGCCACCAAGTGAGGTGCAACAAGCCACACGGACACGTCGCGGGCATACCAAGATTATCGCTCCGTTACCAAGGGGGCAGTGCATGCACGTGCGTTGTCTCGAATAGTGACAATAAAATACGGGACTCTAATGTCCCCGACAAGACTTGACAATATTTCCCAAGACAGGGACCCCCACCCCACCCCCCCCCCCCCCCAAAAAAGAGAACTATCCCGGAAAAAAACAAGGAGAGGTGGCAACCCCTTACGAGTTTCTCGCGTGCGTGGAGACAAAGGAGGGACACGTCGAGTCGGTGGTGTTAGTGCGGCGCGATTGTCTTGCGCGTGTGTCGTGATCCGTCAGCAATTCTGTCCGTTGGGATTTTCACATTGAGCTGCGGGCGGGGCTTGTGAGGATAGAATGGATGAATATTTTACAATTGTGTTGACGGTCATCGTCATCATCATCATCGCAGCCAAAATGTTTTCCCTTCCTCCACCCGCGTCTGAACGCCCGTCGAAGCGAATTGATAAATCCACCTCCACGAGCCGTGTCTCCAATTGCTTTCGTGTGTTTCCCGTGAATTGTTTGTTCCGCCGCATCAAACGCTCCCAAATGTTGCTTTGCACGTGAGGCTCTATCCATGCATTCTTAACCAAAACATAAAATGTTGGACAAATGTCCACACTCTCCAATGACAACGATCGCTGTCGACCTTCCCCAGCTGAACATTTACCCTCACGTTACATTTGATTTGGCTTCTCCCGTGACACACGTGGAATCGAGGTTTCGCTGTCCGTGCATCAGAGGGGACGGTGAGCGCGTTCTGCGAACACGACCGAAGGGCGTTTGCGTCGGCTTGCCACGGCTTAATCTTAATTTTGGAGCTTTCGTGACTGCAGGAATTATTCTTTGGTTCTTTCGGTAAAGTCACGTATAAAGAATAGACTAATAAATTAAATAATAGCATACTACGCCGTTTGAATTGCAACACAAGCAATCATCATCAGGTATAAAGTCACGTATAAAGAAAAATAATAAATTAAATAATAGCATACTACGACGTTTCGATTGCAACACAAGCAATCATCAGGTATTTCTTTTATATCTCCCCAGCGCTATGCGGGTATAAAAGAAATACCTGATGATTGCTTGTGTTACAATCGAAACGTCGTTGTATGCTATTATTTTATTTATTATTTTTCTTTATGCGTGACTTTACCGAAAGAACCAAAGGATATTTCCACGGCTTCTAAAACAATCGGCGTTGGGCGGGAGTGGAGAACTATGGGTGAGAACTTCCCCCACTTACTGGCAGACCATGTGCCCCACTGACAAGTCGGTGCCGTGTACACCTCGTGGCGAGACGATGGAAGGGGGCATTGCTCGGGATAAGATGTGGAGCCCATGCGCTCTGAGTTGCGTCTTGCGCGTGTGGCTGGGTGATTCGCAGCGTTCAGTGTTGACGTCGAGGCTGGCGAGCCCGACGATGTTCTTTCTTTGCGAGCGACGTTGTGAATGTGAGCGAAGCTACCCCCAGCGACCGGTCCTGTCTCTTCACTCCTCCTACCCTGTGATCAAAACGAGAGGGAGGGAGGAGAGGGGGGGGGGCTCCAGAACACAACGCAACTGAACATCAATCGTACTCCGAATGTTGTTGTTGCTGTTGTTTTAAGCCAGACTGTTGTCTGGTTACGATCACCGACAGGAGAGAGACAGGGTGGGACAGGCTACAGAAGAAACATCGCGCGTTTCTTGAACGTTGTTGTCTCTTGTGCGGATGCGTTTTACACCGGTCGACGATGACAACAACCACCGGCCACATTTCAGTTGCTGTGACATTTAAACGCCCTAATATATGCAAATACTCACCCTAACTTTCGGAAGGTGATTTATTATTAAGTTGCCACGACATTAGTCCATTCCGCACCTCCCAGAGCCATGCAACAGTGCTGTTACCAACCACAGCGACCTTTCGCCTTTGTTCATAAGCAGGCGACAGTCCGTTCACGTGCAAGCATCGCTAACAAAGAGGACCCTTAACAAAACATCGCAGTTGTGTCGTCGTGATCGTCACTGCATGATACGCACGTGCCGTAGACCTTTTGTCAATCTACTGCTGGATGATGATGATGATGATGATCTCCCCAGCGCTATGCGGGTCGCGGGGGTTATTTTTCACCATACTTCACCACACCGGTCAGTGCGGGTTGGTGAGGGCGGGTGAGCGGACCTGGGACCATAGATACTGCTGTACAACTGCATTTTTACCACACTGCCCTCTGCTGCCCCTCCGCGCAGCTCCACAGCCATTGTAAAAATAAATAAACGCAATATTCTTGGTTCTTTCGGCAAAGTCACGTGACTTTACCGAAAGAACCAAGGAGATGAATCCCTGCAGTCACGAAAGCTTTAAATCGAAATTTAAACGCAATATTCATACTGTTGTGCATAATTAACCAGTGCCGCACATTCGGCTCAATGTTTACGTGCTTGGTGACGCATTCCAAGCCACGCTTTTGGACCAGAGCTCATGCGCGCCAAGTGTATCATTGCGTGCGAGCTGTACGCGGTGGATACACATCTTGACACACCAGAAAGCCTTCGCCACGAGTGAACGACGATGCAATTGACTTTCGCGAGCCTGTGCTGCGGACATGCGGGCTTGGGTTAACTTCTCGTGGAATTCCGCGGAGGTGGCGTTCTACGGGGTATGCAACTGCTCCCCGGATTAGCGTCGATTCTTGCACGCGTGATCGTGCATCCGTTTGCAATGCACGCACGTCGACATGCTGAGCGTGGCGCGTAGGCCGTGATGGAGCTAAAGGGGCGAGACAAACCGAGGAAGAATACAAATGCGACGTTAAACAAAGGAGGCGGAACGCAAATGATCCTCGAATCGAATTGTGACCCAGAAGCTTGCCGATCAAAGGGGTTAAAAGGAACAATTTTGGTGTCAGTGCTGGTAATGGACAACCCTTTGTCGATACACTGCTGGATGAAAGACCCCATGTCGTGTCGGTAAAAGGGGGGGGGGGGGGTTGGTTTGAACATTACTTTGCCATACTTCGCGGATTTAGGAAGGGGGTGAAGGGTTGGGGAGTGGGGGTGCCCAAGACCGCGTCAGATATCGCTCCCCACTGATGTTAGCCGTGGCCTGACAACAAACTCAGGTGGCCGGGTTCATGGTGCTGCATGCTGACCATTGCAATGCCCGCTGACCAGCCCCGAACCGGTTTAAGCCAATATCTGGTTGAAGCCAAATCAAATCTATAGTAAGGTCGACATCACTGGCGTATTAAACCAGAAAATATTGCGTAACAACAGCACGACTTGGACTACATTTGGGAATCTTGTTGCATCGATTGCGTTTGGTAAAAGTGGCGATCTGCTTCGTCGCGATTCTGTCTGAAATAGCAGCGAGTCTGCAAGGTCGAGCGATGCAGCTGATCTGGATTCTCATTGCGCTGCTCGGGCAAAGTTGTAGAAATCTATATGCTTGGGTTTTTTCGGTAAAGTCACGTAGGTAAAGAATAAAAATAAAATAAAAATAACAAGGGCTCAGTCCTTTGATAATTGGTTTTTTACCCTTCTATCTGGCAACAAAACTGACACCTTTTTTTACAAGGAGTCATGTTTGCATAGACCACAATACCTGCAGTCATAATGCAAACAAAAACACAACTCTGATAATGTGCACTGTCTTTGAAGTTGATTGGTCCACACCCGAGACAGCTTTCTTTAGAGCCTAGTCTCACATGGTGTTGGACCAGATGACGCCAAAAGGCGCACTCAGTCCTTTGTTATGTAGACTAGCCGTAGCTTCAGCCGCACCAACCTTAAAATAAAAAACAACTCCTATCCAGGGGCCTGCCCTGGCTCCTCCCCCCTCAACCAGTATATATTCAAGGTCGGATCTCTTGTCATTTCTCATTTACTTGATACAGCGAGCGTGCTGTGATGGTTCCACCTGAAGACGAAGGCTTGTGTTGCCTCCGAAACGTCGTGATTTTTATTTTATTTTTTACCTACGTGACTTTACCGAAAAAAACCCAAGAATATGAATCCTTGCAGTTACGAAAGCTTCAAATCTAGAATTGTAGAAATCTGGTTTAATTGGCATTCACCATCATCTTCAGCCACGATCAATCATCCCCTGTTGGACGAAGACCCTCCCCGAAGCTGCCTCCATCCGAAATTGGTCTTGTGATGCAATAACCCATCGAGATTCTGCACGTGAGCGGATTCCATCGCCTCTTTTGGACGCGGCTCCGTTCATTTGTCTTGAACCAACGGCCAGGGGTCGTTGAAGGGAAGTGCCCTATCCAAGCCCAATGACCCCGGTTCGAGGGTCAACGTGACGTCTTTAACTTGCGTCTACAGTAGTGTAGTCTCTAAACCACGTTGTCCCTCTGTCTATCGCTCGAACGTCCACAGCGAGCGTTGTCTGGATGTGGACTGAGAGAGTTGTTGGCTGTTAGCCTGGGGCGGGTGGTCTCGCGACAGTTTTGAGTGAAAAGAGCCTCTTGAGTGCAAAACCCCACCAGACCTCGTAAAATACCCACGTCGCTTCACGCACCTACCCGGTGGCGTGTCTGTCGAGTGTGCAGGCGATGCAACTGCGTCAGGGCCCACGGCTCAGATGGAGAGGCAGGGTGGCGGTTAGGTGAGGGGGGCGGGAGGTAACAGGTTGCCTGTAGCTAGGAAAGGGAGAGATGTTGGACAGGATGAGTGCCCCATTTCATTCCTTGCGCCAGGGCCCATGCCAACCAACCACGCTCCGCCACTGCACCAACCGTCGGCTTCTCCGTTGTAGAGGTTTTTTTTGGGGGGGTGGGGGGAGGGTAAGATAGCGTAAATATATAAATGCTGTGTCGTTAAAGCCCACCACCACCCGACACGGCCAACTAGTAAGGGGTTGGCACGTAAACGGGACGTGCCACTAGTACAGCACTAACCGGTGTGTTGGAGAGCAAAGCCACAACATTTACAATCGGAGTACGACGTTTATATATTATTTACGCGATCTAACCCCCCCCAACCCCCCCCCCCCTCTATTATGGATGATATTGGTCGCGAAAGCTTACGCGTTAAACTGGCTTCTCCGTTGTTCACATTCAGGGTTCACTCGGTATTATCACTGGTGTCCGTGTTTCCAACCCGTACAAAATATGCAATCCTACTTAGAGGCCATATCCTGCTGTGACGCGTGGATGCTCAACAGCTCGCAAAACGAGAATATCCCAGCGCGAGCTGGTGGTGAAAATCCTGACCCAGCGTTGGGGCAGACGTGCTCAAGCCCGCCTGCATTGTTGCACACAATTGCCAACTCACAGTATTGACACCTTTTTTTGTGTGTGTATAATCCGGTAGGGATCACGTATATACTTACTGTATGATAGCCTATATATATATAAATATTTGAACTCGAGAACCGGCGGCGTGCACGAACGTGCGTACACGTGCAGCTGTATCTGCAATAATGTGTAGCTTTACAGGGGTACAAATCGGCCGCGCTGTGTCACTGCCCGCGCTATGCTCGAGACGCGTCACGTTATAAATGCATGAATGCAAAAAAAAAAGAAATGACCACTGTATCATATCCGTTGCCTAATCGCGTAAGGACGCTGCGACGTGGACATGATGAGCTGGGGCAGATCCACCGGCTGTGTCTGGGTCGCGTGACCCGCTCTAACCCGACAGCAGGACAAACAAGACGTACAGACGGACGGACAGCCTGAGCGAGTATCGCTCGCTACTCTCGTCTCCACGATGTACAACAGGGGCGGGGGAATCATCTTCTTGGTTATTTCGGTAAAGTCACGTAGAATGGAAACAATAAAAATAATAAAATAAAACATAATAAAATAATTCTCACGACGTTTCGGCCACAACGCAAGCAGCCGTCATTAGGTGAAGACCAGGTCTGTCGGGGAGACGCTGTCTGATAATACCGAGTCTCCCCGACAGACCTGGTCTTCACCTGATGACGGCTGCTTGCGTTGTGGCCGAAACGTCGTGAGAATTATTTTATTATGTTTTATTTTATTATTTTTATTGTTTCCATTCTACGTGACTTTACCGAAAGAACCAAGAAGATGAATCCCTGCAGTCACGAAAGCTTTAAATCGAAAAAGGGGTGGGGGAATGTTTCCCCGACTTGCGCACAACTTTGTAGCCCTGACATCTCGACCCCCCCACGGTCCTCACGGTCTGCAAATCGCCACGTTCCAGACCGCCGCACCACATGAGCGACCTGGTCTTAGCGATGACTGGTCGCCGCTCACCAGAGTTGTCAGCTCCTGGAAGCGGAAAGCCGCCCTGGTCACGCTTGCAAATGAGATCCATCCTTGTCCCTCGAGTGCTCACCCGGTTAAGCAAAATAAAGTCATCTTCTTGGTTCTTTCGGTAAAGTCACGTAGAAGGGAAATAATAAAATAATAAAAATAAAACATAATAAAAGAACATAATACAGACGCTGTCTTTCCGACAGACCTGTTCTTCACCTGATGACGACTGCTTGCGTTGTGGCCGAAACCTCGTGAGAATTGTATTTTATTATGTTTTATTTTTATTATTTTATTATTTCCCTTCTACGTGACTTTACCGAAAGAACCAAGAAGATGAATCCCTGCAGTCACGAAAGCTTTAAATCGAAACAAAATAAAGTCCCCAAATGATTTTTCAAATTCGCTACATCGACATTCCAAAGTCATCAAATGCATGTCACTCGACAATTGTCCAACTGTTACGAACAGTAAACTGATGCAGGCCCCTTACGTACAAGCGGAATCACCCCTAAATGTGCACAATGTCATTGTTCCAAAAAAAATCACTAGCTTTGTCGTTTTGACGACATTTTATCGGTCGAGAAACTCCAAAAAATCATCTGGATCTCGGGACAAGATCACTAATTTGGCAACACCGCTGTGCACACGCCATACACACACGGACCAGTCACACTGCACATTGTCCACTAATCCAGGAACAGCTGGTGGGGCTTGGCAACGAGCTCCGAGCTACGTGTCTGTGTGTCACACACACACACAATGTCCCAGCCGATTTATCTCTGGGGACTGAGTGGCTTGCAGTTAATTTATGATTCTGAAAAACCGTTTCCCTTGAATTTCTCCACCACAGACCCTGGATCTGCTCCCGATGCTGAGAGAAGTTCCTAGAAAGGGGCTTTTGTGGGTATTATTTTTCACGGAACGATGGCCGAATATGAGTCGTAAACGTGCATGTGAATTTGCGTGCAGTGTGTATTGTATATAAACTTATTTTAATGTATCTTTGAAAAGAGAACTGTCCGTACAGTTAACGGTGTTTCTGAAACTATCCCCCCAGACAAAAAAAATATACAGCACGTGACATGATTTGTGATCAACCTTTGATTCCTTATTGGCTACGTGGATTCTGCCAATTCCACATTCTGAAGACAGGAACGACGCAGAGGTGATTTTCTCGATGGCGATAGGCACGGTTATGACCGTAGGATCGATCACCCTATCATGCCTTGCATGTCACCGTGAAATTACCATACTGCGTGATGAGGTATTCGTATCGGTTGGCAGGACGCATTGGAATTGGCGTAAAGTAATGACGCGGTTTATGTCCATTTGGAAGTTTGGGAAAGCCATGTTTTAGCAAGTCCGATTTACTGATGGTTTTTTAAATGGCTTATTTGTAAGGCCTCAGTGTTGAGATATGAGAAGCTGTTCCATGAGTATTCTTGATTACATTTTCTTTCTTGGAATTGTTTATACGTACCATATACATATATTGCAATGCATATATGCACCAGCTGACATTTCTAAGTCAGATTCATACATTATATCATGTCATGGAAATATAGTAGTAGGTTTTTACCTTTTAAACTGGTACAAAACTGACACCTTTATACAAGGCATCATGTTTGCAATAACCACAACACAAGCAGTCAAAATGCAAACAAAAAGAAACAACTCTGATAATGGTAATGATATGCACTGTCCTTTATCAGAGTTGTTTCTTTTTGTTTGCATTTTGACTGCTTGTGTTGTGGTTATTGCAAACATGATGCCTTGTATAAAGGTGTCAGTTTTGTACCGGTTTAAAGGGTAAAAACCTGCTACTATATTTTGCCACTGGTAAAGGAGGTCTCATAGCATGTCATGGAAAGTTCATCCAACAACTCACTGCTAGGCGAAGGCCTCCCCCCTAGGCCGTGTTGGTCATGGGAGTTTATTTGACCATACTTCACCACGCTGGTCACAGCAGGTTGGCACAGTGGTTGGGGGGAGGTGCGCAGGACCGGTTCAGATTATCATTCGCCAACGATGCTTACCGTGGTTGGGAATCTAACTCAGGTCGCCGGGTTTATATTGCAGCGCGCTAACCACTACGTCGCCGACCCCTCCCCGCCCCCCTTAAATAACCACTGTCTGTGTACTTACTCTGCATGCCTCTGCCCACCTTCAAAAAAAACTATTTTAAGCAAGTTTCAAAATCGCATTCTTTTTTTTGCGGTTGCTAGCTTTCCGACCAACGTTGACGACAGTAACTTTAATACAGTATTTACTTCTTTGCGAAAGCAACTAAATTGTTCGAGCCGATGCTTTGAAGTCATATATTGGAATTGCAAATGTATAAAATAAAATAAAAACCCACAATGCATTGTGTCTTGTCTCCGGAGTAGACCTTGAACAGGTAACGTAGTTGTTTTTGTTGTTGTTGTTGTTGTTGTTTCAAATCACTTAGAAATATGAGCGTTATGTAGAAAAATTGCACGGAAATACTGTTTTCCCACGAGTAGCATTAACATAGTTCACGACCCTTTAACGGTAACGGTGTATGTCCGACGACGTGTTATTAACTGAATTGTTTTTGGGGGCATATGGGGTTATGAGTTACGTTTATCCACTAAGGAAGCTGTGGGCAATGCGCAAGATCCCATATTTACTTTTTTTCAAGTGAGGTTATCCAAATGCGATTCAGTTGAAACTCGATATAGGCACGACCATTGGGAGCTAAGGTCAGAGGTCAGATGTATCAATTGACTTGAGTACAACATTTCCTTAACTCCCGTGTAAATCGGTGTCAATTAAGGGAGGTTTTCGCTGAAGGTGTTTTGTGCAACCGGCCACAAGATGTGGTTGTGTATTCTTAGGTTTTTTTCGGTAAAGTCACGTAGGTAAAACATTAAAAGTAATGAAAGTAAAATAAAATAAAAATCACGACGTTTCGGAGGCAACACAAGTCTCCGTCATCAGGTGGGACCGTCACAGCCAGATTTGCTGCACCACTTGATGCAGCAAATCTGGCTGTGACGGTCCCACCTGATGACGGAGACTTGTGTTGCCTCCGAAACGTCGTGATTTTTATTTTATTTTACTTTCATTACTTTTAATGTTTTACCTACGTGACTTTACCAAAAAACCTAACAATATGAATCCTTGTAGTCACGAAAGCTTCAAATCTAGAATTAATGTGGTTGTGTCTGTGTTGATCTTTTTGTACCATACGTAGTCAACTGTGCTAATCAGATTTCTGAACTGTGCTTATATCAGAAGTTGCCCATTTTCTACCTCCCCCACCTGTGTCATGTAAAGATGCGTTGCTTACACTAGCACTATGCTTATATAAGGTGTGTCTGGCTTCTACTCTCATTGTTTCAAATGCGTGCTTGGAGTCACTTTTCTGCAGCTTACCGAATACTCAAATCACCCGAGGACTGATGCCTGCTGTCACGAGCATTTCAACTCCGTGAAATGATCTGTCCTGCATGTAGCAGAGCGCAGGAAACCCAAACTGTGGGTTGTACATACATGATAAGTGCTGTGTGGGCTATACATAATACACAATAAGGGGATTTTGTTTTTTTATGAAGCTACACAAGTAAAAGCATAACTCTGGTCAGTCATATATTGCTGTGCGCATAGTGATCTGCGAGCTTTGGATTATAAATGCGTGTGCCCCTCGCCGTGTAAATTACCAGGGCTAAACTTCAGCTGCGTCCATCTGGGTCAGCAGCACAGGGAAATTATTCCCGCACCCGGCACACCACGTCAAGTATACGTCTCGCCGTCGTGGCTGTGGATACCCGTCACGTGCCGCCTCCCGATTCACCAGAGGCCCGGAAAATATTCAGTGAGAAATGTAGCCCTGGGCATGACAACGTTCTAAACCCTGACCCAACACCAGGACTCGAACCCGGCGGTTCGTAGTTCGCTGGTAGATCACCAACGAGAATACCAATGAGTGCCCAACGACGTGTATTGAAACAACAACAACAACCGTCTACGGATGATGTCAGGCTTTTCGCTTATCGCACGTTTGTTTTCTTCTGTTTTATTTATTATTTAAACAAAACGAATCACGACGACACCGCCGCCGCTGTAAAGATGCTCGAATTGGATTCAGTCACTAATCCGTGACACTTTCATCAGCGACGCAACTCGTACGACTGCGTAAATGGGTTTCCGTGGTTGTGCCGCACACAGCCCTGCGATGTGCTTTTCATAGAGCCCGGTAACGGTTCCTGCTCGCCCGGCGTGCGGAGCAAAGCGTCAGGACACCGCCGATGGCACAAACACGCGGCAACTCCATCGGAACCTCATTTGCCAGTAAAAAAATATGTTAATTGTTATTTTACCCTTCTATCTGGCAATTATCATATTTTTTACTGGCAAATTAGGTTCCAATGGTGTAAATGCTTACCCCGAGCTCTCATACTCTGATGGTGCATTGTCTTTGAGTTGTGCGCCTTTTGGCGTCATCTGGTCCAACACCATGTGAGACTAGGCTCTAAGGAAAGCTGTCTCGGGTGTGGACCAATCAACTTCAAGGACAGTGCATACAGAGTTATGTTTTTTTTGTTTGCATTATGACTGCAGGTATTGTGGTCTATGCAAACATGACTCCTCGTAAAAAAGGTGTCAGTTTTGTTGCCAGATAGAAGGGTAAAAAAACAATTATCACGCGGCAACTACCCGGAAACACATCGGTGAGCCAGAACCACAAATTCACAATTTGAGAGAGAGATAAAACAAAAACAGTTTTCCACAATCCAAAACACACACACACCTAAAATGAAGAATCGCTCGATAAGGGAATGCCGCAATGTTAAACACGTGACATGGGACGTTGAGTGATCTGTGACGGTGTCACGGTCCGAGTGAAATGTGGAAGTGTGAGCAGCAGATTGGGTCACGTGTTTTACCCCCCCGCTCCTCCCCGCCTCTGTCCACCCAGCAGCAGCAAAACAAAGTGGGGGGAGGGGAGGGGGGGGGCATCACAGTGAGTCGACCGGCAGATTGCGCGTTCGGCGGGGTAAAATGTGGACACTTGACCACCTCTTTTTGGTTCTTTCGGTAAAGTCACATAGAAGGGAAATGATAAAATAATAAAAATGAAACATAATAGAATACAATTCTCACGACGTTTCGGCCAAAACGCAAGCAGCCGTCATCAGGTCGGAAAGACAGCTGCATTTGTATTATTTTATTATTTCCCTTCTACGTGACTTTACCGAAAGAACCAAGAAGATGAATCCCTGCAGTCACGAAAGCTTTAAATCGAAACTTGACCACCTCTTCCAAGATTTCTGGCCAGCGTGGAAAAGTAGGCCAAGTCACCTTCTGGATTGTAGAGACAGCTCTGCTTGAACTTTGTCTCGTGGAGGCCCTACCACCAGTAGTGCGGTCAGCAAGCCACCAGAACAGACGGGCAAATAGCCACGACAAAGGGATGTCAACTCGGGTCAAGCTCATTACCCCGTCTCCATCATGAAATCGGGATCATGACTACGCAAGGATGGATCGGTCTGATAATTTATTACGATGTTCTGAAGGTCTGGGACCATTTGCCAGTCCACTGCTGGATGAGGGTCTCCCACCCCCCCCCCCCCCCCCTCTATGCTGTGCTGATCGTGCGGGTTATTTGACCACCACGTGACACCTCGCAGGTCAGTGCGGCTCGGTGAATGCTGGGTAGCAGAATCAACGTGGGCGCATAGAAAGCAGAGTACAACCAATTTTGCTGCAATTTCCACAACTTTGCCCTTAAGGTGCCTCTCCCAAAAATGGGACCTATTTGCAAAAAAAAAATCACAGTCATTAAACCCATAGAGGTGCATGAATTTGGAGATAAACAGATGCATCTTAAAATGTTGACTGACAATGTAACACACAAATCTATTTGCGGTCGCGTCCTTATTCATTTCTAGAGCAACTCTTGCTTTTTCTTCTTGGTTCTTTCGGTAAAGTCACGTAGAAGGGAAGTAATAAAATAATAAAAATAAAACATAATAAAATAATTCTCACGACGTTTCGGCTACAACGCAAGCAGCCGTCTTCACCTGAAACGTCGTGAGAATTATTTGATTATGTTTTATTTTTATTATTTTATTACTTCCCTTCTACGTGACTTTACCGAAAGAACCAAGAAGATGAATCCCTGCAGTCACGAAAGCTTTCAATCGAAATGTATTTTATTATGTTTTATTTTTATTATTTTATTATTTCCCTTCTACGTGACTTTACCGAAAGAACCAAGAAGATGAATCCCTGCAGTCACGAAAGCTTTAAATCGAAATGTATTTTATTATGTTTTATTTTTATTATTTTATTATTTCCCTTCTACGTGACTTTACCGAAAGAACCAAGAAGATGAATCCCTGCAGTCACGAAAGCTTTACATCGAAATTTAATTACGTTTTATTTTTATTATTTTATTATGTTTTATTTTTATTATTTTATTATGTTTTATTTTTATTATTTTATTATGTTTTATTTTTACTATTTTATTATTTCCCTTCTACGTGATGACTTTACCGATAAACACAAGAATATGAATCCCTGCAGTCACGAAAGCTTTCAATCGAAATTTAACTCTTGCTTTCTAAGGGGTTTCGTTTTGCAACGTTACGCACATGTCCTTGGACATGTTCCGTGGCGGATGTGCCACGCTTTATTTGTTATCTCTCTCATTCGATTGGAAAGGAAGTCAGAGAGACGACGATGTTCGGGCAGCCTTCTCTGTTGAGGATTTGACACCTTCGTGAGCTGGAAGTGACGCAATGCTCGTCACTTCAAGGCGAGGTGCTGCCGGTGGAACACGTGTTTTATTTGAGATTTTTTTTGCAGTTATTTTAGAGCTACACAGTATGTAAAAACAAAAGAGAGAACAAATTTTGTGTTTCGATTTAAAGCTTTCGTGACTGCAGGGATTCATCTTCTTAGTTCTTTCGGTAAAGTCACGTAAAAGGAAAATAATAAAATAATACAAATTAAACATAATAAAATAATTCTCACGACGTTTCGGCAACGTGACTTTACCAAAAGAACCAAGAAGAATTTTTTTTGTGTTTGTTTATAAACCTTTTTTGCGCAATCGTGTATTTGTGGACAACGGCTGTTTTACTTGTCGAAGACTTGAGGCTGTGCAATATTTGTGACTATATCAAGGGGGACAAACTTGCTGTACTTTGCTGTACTGAATTGTCGTAGTGTGGTTATCGTCTGTTAAAAAAAACGGATTTAAATCCCCCTCCCCAAATAATCTTAATAAACAGCCCTTTCCTTGTAACATTCTCGTATGTCATCGTTGCAAGTGCTTCATGTCACCTGGAACGGTCCGCGATGCTTTTTAAATCCTTTATATTAAGTTCGCTTGCTTGCTTAGGACCGTGCAAATCTTTCGGTCGTTTTTTAACCCACTTCCCGTGATCCAATCGAGCTGACATTTTCCACACAGACTCGTTGTGCGTGACAATTAATGTTCGTGAAAATTTGTTTAAAATTTTTTACACTTTTTAGGAGAAAAATATTATATTTAATTACCAATTGCTTAACGGTGCAATGCAATCATCTGACCCATAGGTGGCAGCCATCTCAAGCCAGAGGGCTAGAGGACTCTAGCCGCCACGCATATAAAGGATTTATAGTGAAAAACTTTGTTTTTACGGGTTATACTTATTCGGGAATCATGTTGGCACGAAGCCACCTACATCTCGCCTAAAATTATCCCCACGATGCCGCAGCGGTGGAGATGTGGGGCACAATAACGGTGGGTTAGTACAGGCCTCCCCGTCTACTCTGGCGGCAGTACCGTGCGTCAATAATCGCTACTCCAAGCCAGCGTAGCAGTGATCCCGAAAATAACGAATAACCCCTTGTAGTTTGCATAGGTTTCGCCTGCTCGTAATTTGTAGTGAGTTTTGGCGAAATAATTTTTTTTTCATCTTTCCCCCAAAATGTAACCAACTTTGTGTTCTCTGAATCGTTTCGTGTGATGAAGTAGAGCAGCAGATATCACAAACCTGCCCCTAAAATAAATTAAAATTACCTCTAGACCACAAAATAGGGGACAGCACTTTCTCAATCTGCCACTGAGAGCGTTTTTGTGATAGTCAAAGCAACATTATTCATTCCCAAAGTTGCCATTTATCTAAATGAAAAGCCACATTTAATGATACGAGTTTGCTTCTTTGGTGGAGTCATTGGTGACCAGGCCGAGGCCATCAACACACGACTCTACACTCGAGTACGCAGTGGTAGTGTCAGCTCACCTTTTTGAGCTTGTGACACACTCAGCTACCTCTGGCAAATCCAACTCATTATCGTCACACTCATCCCTAAAGTATCTGCAATAAATCGAGTTTTCAAAAAGTGTGATATCAAATTTTTATTCCTAACAGTATGCGTTAAATTTCGATTTAAAGCTTTCGTGACTGCAGGGATTCATCTTCTTGGTTCTTTCGGTAAAGTCACGTAGAATGGAAATAATAAAATAATAAAAGAAAACATAATAAAGTAATTCTCACGACGTTTCGACCACAACGCAAGCAGCCGTCCTCAGGTGAAGAACGGGTCTGTCGAGAAGATAGGTACAAGATAGCAGAGGTGGGACAAAGTCATTGTTATGCAAGTCCAAGTCGAGTCGCAAGTCATCAAATTCATGACTCGAGTCTGACTCGAGTCCAAGTCACATGACTCGAGTCCACACCTCTGCAAGATAGGTCATTCAGACTCTGTCTTCTCGACAGACCTGTTCTTCACCTGAGGACGGCTGCTTGCGTTGTGGCCGAAACGTCGTGAAAATAATTGTATTATGTTGAAATTATTTTATTATTTTATTATTTCCATTGTACGTGACTTTACCGAAAGAACCAAGAAGAAGTATGCGTTAAGTTACGCACTGCACGCACCTGATTATGGCTAAACAGGCACCACGTGGCGCTGACTCAAATGAAAGTGCACTTCGTGTGTGCACGTGTGTGTGTGTGTGTCAAACATGGGGAACACCAGTGACGATTATCTGAACCGGCCCTGAGCCTCCCCTAGGTCGACTCAGCTTCAAATGAGTACGTGGTGCGGTGTGTAAACATCGCCCATCGGGAGACAAAGGCGGTCGGGCGTGGTGCTTGCCACCCACCCCCTCGTGTGCCGTACCGGCCCTCATAGGTGCTACTCGCTAACCACACTTGCCCCAACAGTCTGTTAAGGCTATACGGGGGATCTTTGTCTATTGTTTATAGACTCACGTGGTGGTGGTTAGGAGGAGTTTCATAGACTAGTTTATACACCTATAGACTCTCTCACACACGCACACATTACACGCCTTATAAATATCTAAAACGCTGCGGGTGAAAGCGCGCAGTAGAGTCGGTCACCGGGGGTGCGCACGAAACGGAGCTGCGCTCGTGAGCGCGCGTTCTGCATTCTGATGTTGTTGCTATATTCTTGGGTTTTTTCGGTAAAGTCACGTAGGTAAAAAATAAAAATTAATAAAAGTAAAATAAAAATAAAATAAAAATCACGACGTTTCGGAGGCAACACACGCTTCCGTCTTGTGTTGCCTCCGAAACGTCGTGATTTTTATTTTATTTTACTTTTATTAATTTTGGTAAAGTCACGTAGGTAAAAAAAATAAAATTAAAATTAATACAAGTAAAATAAAAATAAAATAACAACACAAGCTTCCGTCTTGTATTGCCTCCGAAACGTCGTGATTTTTATTTTATTTTTTATTTTACTTTGATTAATTTCGGTAAAGTCACGTAGGTAAAAAATTAAAATTAATAAAAGTAAAATAAAATAAAAATCACGACGTTTTGGAGGTAACACAAGCTTCCGTCTTGTGTTGCCTCAGAATCGTCGTGATTTTTATTTTATTTTTATTTTACTTTGATTAATTTTAATTTTAATTTTTTACCTAAAAATAGAAATAAAATAAAAATCACGACGTTTCGGAGGTAACACAAGCTTCCGTCTTGTGTTGCCTCCGAAACGTCGTGATTTTTTATTTTATTCCAATTTTACTTTTATTAATTTAAATGTTTTACCTACGCGACTTTACCAAGAAAACCCAAGAATATGAATCCTTGCAGTCACGAAAGCTTCAAATCTAGAATTGTTGTTGCTGTTGGTGCGGCCGAGGTTTCATCTCGGACAAGCGCGGTTGATCAGACGGGAAACTGCCCTCCCCTCCTGCGCGTCTGTCCGCACGAGTGAGCCGAGGCAAGCTTGCACGTGGTCGCCGGCGTGGTCACGTACGCGCGCATCTTGAACTTCTTTTGCACCCTACGCATCGCTCGGTTTAGGTCGGCGATGCGTTCCTGCGAGGGGCGACGACGACGAACGTCGAAACGACGCGAATCAAAGCAATTCACAGGGTAGTAGGTGAGAGATGACGGATACGAGAAGCGGCAGATGGTTCTGTGAACGACGTAAGTGCGGATTGAGGCGACGCAAATCATGGTATGGTGTTAATAAAGCGACGACGACGTATTTTAAAAAAAAACGAAAATGCGTAAATCGGGGTATTACTGTATAATGACATGTTGCTTTCAATGTGCACATTAC
The DNA here is from genome assembly GCF_965212315.1 of Lampetra planeri. Lineage (NCBI taxonomy): Eukaryota > Metazoa > Chordata > Hyperoartia > Petromyzontiformes > Petromyzontidae > Lampetra > Lampetra planeri. Next base: position 8,697,945 of record NC_136112.1, read on the forward strand.
AGTGTATCCTCCACAATGGTATGCCGATGTGTGTGCGTACATTGCACACTATGTAGCATGTCCTGGTGGATGTTACGTAACTTGCATGAATCGAAGAGCATCGCTGGTGCATGGGACGTCTGTGAAAAAAATTGCGTTATAGCTCATCAGATTCCTCCGGTAGAAATAAATATTCTGACAAACGGAGGAGGCATTGTGAGCTGAAATCGACTGCCATTTCACACTCCAGGCTTTCATGACAAATATCACGATTCGTAATTAGTTATACTTTTGCATTAGGACCGTGTGGGTACAACGCCAATGTTCAAGCCATACCCTCCGACATCCGAAAGAGTCAAGCAACTCGAGTTGCCACGTGGGCAAAATGGCAAAAATAAAATTTTCTAGCAAGATGTTGACAACGTTACACGACGTTTCGCTGGAAATTAGCAGCAGCTCTGCTCACGCGAGATTAGAGTTAATGTTAGACATATTCTTAGGATTTTTCGGTAAAGTCACGCAGGTAAAAATTTAAAATTAATAAAAGTAATATAATTTGAATTTTTTACCTACGTGACTTTACCGAAAAAACCTAAGAATATGAATCCTTGCAGTCACGAAAGCTTCAAATCTAGAATTGATGTTAGACACACTGTTTCCGTGTGTCCATAATTTATGTAGTACTGTATCACAAAAACAAGGCATGTGCGTGATAAAATAAGAACTGCAATGCAATAATTATTTTATTATTTTGTTTTATTTTTATTATTTTATTACTTCCCGTCTACGTGACTTTACCGAAAGAACCAAGAAAATTAATCCCTGCAGTCACGAAAGCTTTAAATCGAAATGCAATGCAATAAGCTAAGGTATGGGTTTACGAAACTCCAGTCCTCACGACCCACCACGGTCCGCCTTTCCACGCACGTGTAGTCATCGCACGCTTTGCGCGCCTATTGATTACAACACATAGCTTCACGTGGCGTCGAGATCACATGCAAGATATTCACATTGTACGCTCCCTGCGTTCAGTGGGACACAAACAAAGATTCACCACCGACACCCCCCCTCATAGCCTCCAGTGCTGTTAGCGAGCACCTACTAATGCCGGTACGGCGCACGAGAGGGTGGGTGGTCAACACCACGCCCGGCCGCCTTTGTCTCCCCAGCGGCGATGTTTACACACCGCACCGGGTACTCATTTGTGGCTGAGTCGACCTAAGGGAGGCCCAGGACCGGCGTTGGCCGTGAGCGGGAATCGAACTCTGTTCGCTGCTCCCCACATACACACAGTTACACACAAATCAAGTCTATCTTGAGTTCAATCGGCGTTCTATTCTAGCACGTGGGACACGCGCAAACGATCTGTACCAACGCCCTTTACTGCACGTGGAACTATTGTTTAGCCCTAATGAGGCGCTTGCAGCGTGGAAACGACCTAATCTCTATTTGGTAAACAAAGGAAAGGCGAGATGGCACTCTGGGAGGTCGCGATGACCTGCGTTTTTCGAAACCTTACCCTAATAAAAAAAATGTTTAGGGAATTTGTAAACAATTTACACTCCACACACACACACACACGCGCGCGCGCGAGGCTCATTAAGGTACAATCACTCGTGCCCTTGATGCGACCCACACCTTGCCACCTATTTCTTCCTTCTGATAGATAGAATAAATAGCTAATATACATATACACAATCTACGTAGCTGGTGTTAACGGAGCAAAAAGGCATTCCTCCTGTAAAAACGGGGCACTACCCGAATGGAAGAAAAGAGTTGATCCTAAGTGGGGCTTTTCTGAATAACCAAAATGAATGTCTGTCCTTAACGCTCGTGACGTCACTCCACATCGACCAGCCCCTCTCATTAATATTCATGAGCAGGTGACGTCCTCCAAATGGACACTCCCACCCCCTCCCATTATTATTACCTACTATAATTAGCCAAGAATGTCTGTGTGCAACGCTCGTGACGTCACTCCACGTAGACCAGCCCCCCTCATTAATAATCATGAACAGGTTACGTCCTCCACATGGACCCCCATCCTCATTAATAATCATGAGCAGGTGACGTCACTCCACATGGAGCACCCTCCCCCCTCATTAATAATCATGAACAAGTGACGTCACTCCACATCTAAGAGCCACCCTCATTAATAATCATCATAAGGTGACGTCCTCCAAATGGACCCCTCCCCCCCCCCATTAATAATAGCGGCTGACGTCACTCCACACGTGGGTGGGGGGGGGCGAGGCGCCTCCTCCCCCCTCCTCGGCGTGAACTCACAACCGTCACTACAAAGGCAGAACCCTCACGTCACGTGATCTCCGTCACGCTGTTGAGACATCGAAGTAAAAGGACGTCATGATGAACAAGGGATTATAACCTTTAAATGAAATAGGTCCGTGTCACCGCGCCCTTACTAATTGCACACGAATTGATGCAATGAATATCACGTCGTGGTCTGCTTTTTGCTTGCAAGTTTCAGATTTACTGCAATACACCCGTCCTTGGACGGGCAAAAGGCGAGCTCTGTATGGACAGTAATGTAAATAAAAACAAAAAGAGTAGTCATTAATGATCATTTTCTACTTCCAGAAAATGTATATAAAATGTAGTTCACGTAAACACGTGTTTTGTTACGAGTGCTGATGCCACCACATCTCGCCATCGCATTCTTCCTTCTGTCAGAACGAAACACCCTACAGATGTATTTAGAGGCAGTGGGGGCGGGCGGGGGGTCGTAAAATCACTGATCATTTTCTATTTACATCTACATTTTTAAAAAATGTTTGGAAATCGATTGGGGTTTTTTTTGCTCACGATTGAACACATTTTATTTGGTGATGCTGCGTTGGCAGTGGCTCAACAAGCAACGTTGTATATGCTATGAAGAAGAGCCATTACCCGAAACGTCGCCTATTTTATACATTTTTCCATTAAAGTCACAGTGTTATTGACGAATGTGTCGATTTGAAAAGAAATAATTGCAACTAAATAGCATTCCACAAAGCCAAAAAAACTACACACAGATCTGTCTACGCGAAATAAAATAACATCAAACGGCCATCCGATCAATGCCCAACTCCCATCCCCCTCCAACTGCACAATACTCGAACTACTCACAGCCAATATAAATAACCCCTGTATAGACAAAGGGAAAAAAATAGGCAATGGCCCTTTTTAAGAGCAGTGTTATTGACAAATGTGTTGAACTTATTTTTTTCTTTTTGTTTGTTTACCACTGCCCAACGCAATAATCGCCAAATGACCCCAGCATAATGAACATCTGAATTGCTGGGGCGTTTGCTGTAAGCGAGTGCCTATTAAAGTCATACGGTGCGGTGCGTGGGAGTGGTGTGGCCAGGTACCACGCCCGGCCGCTTTTGTATCTCCCGTGCTGATGTTTACACATCGCTTACGTGCACACAACAACAAAGACCCCCCTCGTATCGTTTTACCAAATTGTTGGGAGCAAGTGCTGTTAGCGAGTACCTATGAACACTGGTATGGCAAAAATGGGGGTGGGTGGCCAACACCACACCTTTGTCTCCCCAGTGGCGATGTTTTACACACCGCGTACTCATTTGAGGCTGAGCCAACCTAGGGGAGGCCCAGGACCGGTTCAAATAATCGTCACCGGTGTTGGCCGTGAGCGGACATCGAACCCGGGTCGCCAGGTTTGCAGCGCAGCGCGCTAACCGCTATACCACCGCTCCCCACATACAAACAAAGATCCCCCGTATAGCCTTAACAGACTGTAGGGGCAAGTGCTGTTAGCGAGCACCTATGAAGGCCGGAACGGTACACGAGGGGGTGGGTGGCCAGCACCACGCCCGACCGCCTTTGTCTCCCTAGTGGCAATGTTTACACACCGCACCAGGTACTCATTTGAGGCTGAGTCGACCTAGGGGAGGCCCGGGAACGGTTCAGATAATCGTCACTGGTGTTGGCCGTGAGCGGGAATCGAACTTGTGTCGCCGGGTTCATAGCGCAGCGCGCTAACCGCTGCACCACCGCTCCCCACATACAAACACACGCAGTGACACACACATACACTCACTCATCTAGCCTCAAACATGTACACACATGTTTGGTGGTAGGTGTCTTAAACGGCGGACTGGGAGAGTACCACCACGTCACTGCAGGTATTCCAAAGGGACACCGCCCTGCATGGATACCTGCTTGAGGTTGCAGGCCAACACTTGATCCGGCATTTGTTTGGCTCTGTAGTTGTAGCCTGTAAGCAGCGTGTACTCCCATGGTAGCTCCAGCAGTTATGAAGGTTCCCCAGTGAAACGACTTTCCGCAGGCTTGCGACCCATACCCTTAGGACACGCTTTTGGGGGGGAGGGCTGCCTTATCAGCAAGGGTATAAGCAGGCGTGATAATCTGGAATCATCTGATGCGCCGGTTCATGATTGTGGCTACTGCGGCAAACAGGAAGGCTCTCAATTTCCAATAAGCATAGTTCTTTCAATATGAATTACCGCAACTTCCGTACTATCAACTGTAACATCACGTCAATTCATCATAACCTTAGAAACAACCCAACTTCCCAATGACAGTATCTCACAGAATCACAAATTTTACCGTCATCTGACCTCACTCACTTTGAATGTTCCCAGCATGCATGCAGCCCTTGTTCACTCTTTCTGGTTCAAAGGTGGAGTTTGTGTATTTCACCAGAGATAGCGTCTCCGTTTCTCCCTTCCTCCATTACATTCCTCTGCCGTGTTTACTGCTCAACAGATGTAGATAATCACTTCGAATTTTTATTTTATTTAAATCGCAAGCTGAAAGTGCTAGACTCGGCTGTCCAACGCGCATGATACTTCGCCATCAGTCACCAATGACTTGAATGCAACTCTAACAAACCACCAGTCAATAATATCACGTAAGACTGGCAACTCCACCGTTTGCTCCCATCATATGTAACTATTCTATTCTTATCCGTAGTAAACCCACTAATTTGCTTGGCACAACAATCTCCTTAAACCTCTCGCGAAACGCCTGTATTACTAATCTGATTAATGCAGCATCAGAGAAGTGTGCTTTTCTTTTTCATGCCGAAGCCTTCGTCTTTAACTCCGAACAATTGCAGTATTACTGTTGCTACACAAAGCACATATTCATCCGAAGTTGGAATCCTTGCTGCCCCATCGCACGCGATAGAATTCAACTTGAGTGAATTACTCAAAACTGCTCTAGAGGAGTTGTACACCCCTAGCTGCCAGTGCTATTCAGTGGCCTAAAATAAAATGTTTTGCTCCGGATGATCGCTATAAAGTATGACCTGTGTTTTGATTTAGTGTGCTGATCTTAAAGGTGCATTGAAAAAAAATCTAAGTTGTCCTGTGGTTGTTGTTGGTTGTTTGACTTGCATCCCACTGGGATTTTTGCACACAGCGTTGGTGTACGGTGTTTTTTCTGCAATATTTTGCTGTCTTTAATTGGATTTTCTGTTTGCACTCTGTCACATATTAACTTTAAGATGTTTTCTTGTTCATGTTTTTTTTTGTTGCGGTTGCACCCGATTCAAGAGTCGAATGGCTCACAGGGCTATACCTAAGAAATAAACTTGAACTTGAAATGATTGCACATCAGATGCGCTCCACTCACTCGCACACCGCTGGTCAGTTGCCTCCTTATTTATCTTCGAGTTGTTAAAACAGTTTCACGTGTATTCATTCTAACTTCACGAGTGTCGCTTGTTGCTGCCCGCTTGGTAGTTTCGGGCATTTGGACCTGTGCTCAGCAACCCTGATAAACTCAGCACACCAAAACGTACACGCGCGCACACACACACACGAACTAAAGACAAAGAACACCGCACAATCTACTCATTTAAGGCTGAGCCCGAATAGGGGAGGCGGCGAACCGGTTCAGACATCACTCGTCACTGCTGTTGACCGTGAGCGGGATTCGAAATCAGGTGGCCGGGTTCGTGGTGCAGCACGCTCACCGCTGCACACTCGCTCCCCACAGACGTACAAAAACAAAGACAAAGATCCCCCGTATAGAATTTAACAGACTGTTTGGGCAAGTGCTGTTAGCGAACACCTATGAAGGCCTGAACATGTACACGAGGGGGTGAGTGGCCACAACCACGCCCGACCGCCTTTGTCTCCCCAGTGGCGATAATTTTACACACCGCACGAGGCACTCATTTGAGGCTGAATCGACCTACGGGAGGCCCAGGACCGGTTCAGATAATCGTCATTGGTGTCGGCCGATGAGATGGCAAATCGAACTCGGGTGGCCTGGTCCGTGGTGCAGCGCGCTAACCGCTGCGCCACCGCTCCCCGCAGACGCGCTGTACAAACCCACCCCAGTCACGAACACGCGCACGCACATTCCTGAACTTGGCCGCCGTCAGGGAGGGGTGGGTGTCTCTGTGTGCGTGTGTGTGGGGGGGACACGGGGAGGATGGGGCCCGCTGCTGCCACGGTGGGGGTGGGGGAGTCTGCCTCGGGAGCGAGGGGGAGATAGGGGATGGGTTCGGTTGCGGGGTTAATGGCAGTGAGGTGAGGCCGTGTTGTTGGGTGTTCGTGCGTGCGTGTGAGCGTGTGGAGGAGGCTGTGAAGGAAGAGGCTCGTGTGAAGGACGCTACCGGTCAGTCGGAGGCAGTCGCCCTTCAACAGCAAGCAACGGAGGAGCGACGCTCACAACAACGAGTGGAGCCGCCGGGCAGTTAAAATACAGCAATTTGACATAGCAGCATCTCAGTCAGTCAACCCGTGGCACCTGGGTTTGTCCCGTGACCTCCTGTCAGCGGAGGCTTCGGCACTTCACGTGGCCTCAATGTGCACCTGGCCTGGCACAGGCCACTTAGTGGCGAATAGCGGCAGTTATTGTCGTGATCATGGTGTGGGGAGCGGTCGTGTAGTAATTGGCGCACTGGACTACGAAACCCAGCCACCCGAGGTCGATTAGCGCTCACGGCCAACACCAGTGGCGATTATCTGAACTGGTCCTGGGCCTCCCCTAGGTCGACTCAGCCTCACACGTCTATCCCCCCCCCCCGCGTGGTGAAGTATGGTCAAATAACCGCATACTGTGTCAACTCATATGTTTACCCGTATTCTTGTATAAGGAAATTGGGTTTTTAGGTCCATACGGCGTACAGCCTTTCCAATACGGCCCCTTTTTGTGTCTATATTTGTGTGTGTCTCTGCTTTGTAATGGAACTTAAAAAAAAAAATTCGAGAATGAAACGAGGGTCACAAGACATCTGGACCACGCTGCAGTGCAGTGTTTCTCAAACTTTTTTGAATCGCGGACCACCCAGCCCTGGTGACAAAACGCATTTACTTCTCTCTCGAAATACCACTAATAGAACATTATTCATGTTACCGGAACATAAAAAAAATGCTAACGCAGCCTTACGTTTTTTTTAAAGTGGTGGCATTTAGATCTCAGTGTTAGGGTAGTTTAATAAGGGTAGTTTACCCAACCTCATTTTTACATTAAATGCTATTGGTATATATATATTTTTTAATTAATGTCCTAAACAAAACGGATTAACGTTGTCATTCTTTACTAATCAACCTGCATTGGCATCACAGGCCTCAGACCACCTGGAGGTCCGTCCGGGACCACGTGGAGTCCTGTCCGAGACCCACACTTTGAGAGCCACTCCTCTGTAGAGAAGTTAGCTGTCGGTGCTACAGACCGAGGTTAAAATACAACAAATATAACAAGAGTAACGCGGACAACTGAACCGTTGAACTTCAGTTTAAGAATACATTTTAATAAATGACTCGTTACATGCGTAGTTTTCAGCCATACCCCATACCAACGTACATGTGTGTACAACCCTCTGGTCAATCCACTTCTAGATTGAGGGTCCTGGCTGTTACATACCTGTCAACCCCTGGTCAGTGTCTACCTTATTACAGACCAATTCAGACCTTATTGGTCACCGCGTGCCCTTATAAATCTCAACGTTCATCCTACAAAGTCCCATCATAGGGGAGAGACACGAATAGACCAAAACATTTTTTTGCACTTATTGAAACGACTGTAACGCCGTATGGACATGAAAAGTCAATTTCCCTGTACAAGAATACGGCTAAACCGTATGGGTTGACAGGTATGCATGGATTTCGACTTAAAGCTTTCGTGACTGCAGGGATTCATCGTCTTGGTTCTTTCGGTAAAGTCACGTAGAAGGGAAACGTCGTGAGAATTGTATTTTATTATGTTTTATTTTTATTACTTTATTATTTCCCTTCTACGTGACTTTACCGAAAGAACCAAGAAGAGGTACGCATGGTTGAGTTTAGTAATTACAGCATTGTATTTACTGCCAGGTGAGTGTTCAATGGCTCAATAACATACAGCCGTGTTGCAAAACGAAGGATGTTTGCGCAACATTCCAAGAGTTACGTGCTGGCATGGTGCACCGCCGGTTAACAACTTTCATTGTCACCATTGGAACCTCATTTGCCAGTAAAAAATATGATAATTGGTTTTTTACCCTTCTACCTGGCAACAAAACTGACACCTGTTTTACAAGGAGTCATGTTTGCATAGACCACAATACCTGCAGCCATAATGCAAACAAAAAAACATAACTCTGATAATGTATGTGCACTGTCCTTGAAGTTGATTGGTCCACACCCGAGACAGCTTTCCTTAGAGCCTAGTCTCACATGGGTTGGACCAGATGACGCCTTTTGGCGTTATGTTTTTTGTTTGCATTATGGCTGCAGGTATTGTGGTCTATGCAAACATGACTCCTTGTAAAAAGGTGTCAGTTTTGTTGCCAGATAGAAGGGTAAAAAAACAATTATCAACTTTCATTGTCACCACCGGCCACGATCTGTCCACTGCTGGAAGAAGGCCTCCCCAAACCGCCACCATCTGTCGCGGTCACACGATGTTAACAATCCGCGAGCTTATATCATCGCTGTTTGTGCGCGTACTTTGCACCCATATTGTTTCTTTATATTTTGGTGTTGTAACTTTATGACCCACCCCGACAGGACATCGGTGAAAAAGAGCTGCATAGCTCATCGGATTTCTCCAGGATATATAAAGATTCTGATGGCTGATAGCTGATGATGTTCATTCTCAATAAGGTCATATTTAGTCAAATAACGTTTTGTGTCTACTTTTGTTTATACCGTATCATTCATCATGGAGCCAACATTGCAACCTTTTTATTAGGTTCTTCCATACATGCCTCATGTCCATATCCATTCACTATTATGCCTTTAAGTATTCCAACTTTAAGAACACATCTTGTCATGTTGCTGTTAATTAGTTTGCTGAAAGCATGTCTCCTTTCCTAACTAATCTTTTATATTCCTTACTTTGGTCATGCAGTCCCAGTGTAGCTGTTCATATTTTTACGACTAAACATCAAAATACCACTCCACACTGGCACATGTGAACTAAATGAAGAGACATTTGGCTGGAAATCTATGCAGTTGTCCAAACTCTTAAAAACCAAGGCTTCAAGTAAAACAATACAACTTACTATGCAAGAAGGGATCATTGGCACTCACAAGCCACAGTGCGATTTGTAGCAACACAACCCAAACAGTCAAAAACAGTCGTAAAGCACCATAGTCTACGCTCCCTTAATGGAAAAGCAGAATTACACCAACTCCCTCCTGAAGCCCTCTCGTGTCTCGCAGACCTCCACATTGTCATTTAGCTCCTGAGCACATTGCCATCTGAAAATGTAAATTTAGGCTATTGTAACAAAATAAGCTGAATAGCGCAAAACTCGTCGTCATCGGCTGGTTATTCGCTTGCGAAGATCCGTGTAGTTGGCAGGCGCGCTGGTGGATCTACGGGCTGTACAGGACAATCCTTGACTTGCAGATTTCGTGGCAGGTGGTGCATTTGGGGGACATGTCCGTGGTGGTAGTCTTTCTACGCCTCCGTTTTTCTTTTGAGGCTGTGTGCCTCGTTCGGTCGGCCATTTTAGTCGCTTCCTTGTGCCGTGGAGCGCAAATGTTCTTTGTCCGCATGCCCTGAGCTCCCAGCTTCGGGTGTCGATACCCGCAGCGGTCGGTTGCTGTTTGAGCTGGTCCTTGAAGCGTCTGCAAGGTCCACTCCTGTCTCGCTTCCCATGACACAGCTCGCTGTAGATCAGCGGTCCCCAACCTTTTTGGCACCAGGGACCGGTTTAGTGGAAGACAATTTTTTCACGGACCGGGGTGGAGGGGGGGGGAGTCATCATTGGGTCTTTCCACCTTTTCAAAGAAGCTCTCCAGCGACGTTTGTTGTTTACTCATTGTGGCTACTAGGGGGCTAGAGCTTGTGGGCTTACCAACACTGTGACTGAGACAAGTGCGCAGTGCGGGAAAGAGGCGCGGACGGAAGTGGTCAATAAAATAATGGGGGCGGGTCACGCGCGGACTCACCGCTCACTTCGTGCTGCGGTGCGGCCCGGTTCCTAACAGGCCACGGACCGGTACCGGTCCGTGGCCCAGGGGTTGGGGACCCCTGCTGTAGAAGACCGCTTTGGGAATCCTCTTGTTCTCCATGTGCGAGACGTCGCCAGCCCGGCGGAGCTGAAAAGGCAGCAAGATGGATTCAATGCTGGGTGTCTGAGCTCTTTCTCCAGGATTATGTTGTTTCATCTTCTTGGTTCTTTCGGTAAAGTCACGTAGAATGGAAATAAAAAAATAATAAAAATAAAACATAATAAAATAATTATCACGACGTTTCCGCCACAACGCAAGCAGCCGTCCTCAGGTGAAGACCAGGTCTGTCGGGGAGACAGCGTCTGAATCTATGTTGTTTGTGACATAGTTCTGCCATCTGACGTTCATGATGAAACGCAGGCAGCGCTGGTGGAAATGCTCCAGCAGCCCAAGCTGGTTCCTGTACAGGACCCAGGATTCTGAGCCGTATAGAAGGGTGGTTACGACAACTGCCCTGTATACATGTATCTTTGTGGTGAGGCGAACTGAGTGGTCAAAAGCATTAGCTGCCTCAGATAAACAGTTCACAATGAGCTGTATAGGGCCTTCTTCGTGTGTGCAAGAAGTGCGCAGTCATCTGCAAACAGCAGTTCCAAAACATATTGCTCTGTGGTTTTGTTATTGGCAAAGAGATTCCGAAGATTGAAAAGATTGCCATGGGTCCGGAATCGGATGTAGAGGCCTTCTGTCAGCCCCTGCTTTGCCTGCTGGAGCATCGGGTTGAAGAATATGGCGAAGAGTGTAAGGTGTCAGCTCGCGACCTTGCTTGACCCCATTGTTGATGTGGAAGCTGTCTGAGATGCTTCCTTTGTGTTTGACCTGTGGCCTTTCTGTCCGACGAGTACTTGCTGCACCATGGTACGGAACTTGGGGGGGCAGCCCCGTTTGGAAGGTATTCTCCAGAGACCATCACGACTGACTGTGTCAAAAGTCTTGTTCGGGTCAATGAATGCGGCATAGCACAGAACTAGACAGCAAAAACAGACACAAGTGATCGATTCTTGCTTGAATTTAATTGACGCAATCAATGTTTTCGCCATTACTCCGGTGAATCGTTACATGCCGACTTCTAATCAAAAACTCGACACAATAGTCAATAACACTGAGGCCTTAAAATGAAAATACAATGGCATACCCTTCATAGCACGTGGTATAAGTTTGGCTTTTAAGGTCACTGTGGTATTTACAAATGTTAAGGTTTTTGTGTGTGCTTGTGCACTGATGTCACTGCATACAATGTCATGGCTTCACAGGCAGTGTGGGTGTGTGATGGATTATCATTTGTGGCCAGGTGGCTTCCGAAAAATAAACTAATAGCTCAGTGGGATATAACTGGTAAGACAAAAAAAAATGTTTCGTTTGTATTTGTACATATATATTTTTAAAGTGATGTGTTTACATTTCCTATACTATCGTGTGTTTTTATATTGTTTGTTGTTGAAACCTTCCGACCTGCCCCTAATGGACATCTGTGAAAGAAAAACAACAACAAAAGATTTGATAGCTCGTCAGATTCCTCCAGTCTATATAAATATTCAGATTCTGGGTGAAATGTGGTGGTGGTGGTAATGTCAGGATCGGGAGCGGGCGTGGTTACGGGTAAACGTGGGCGTGGTTAAGGGCAACGCGGGCGTGGTTAAGGGCGACGTGGGCGTGGTTAGGGGCGACGTGGGCGTGGTTAGGGGCGACGTGGGCGTGGTTAAGGGCGACGCGGGCGTGGTCAAGGGCGACGTGCGCGTGGTTTGGGACGACATGGGCGTGGCTAATGACGACGTGCGCGTGGTTCGGGACGACGTGGGCGTGGTTAAGGACGACGTGGGCGTAGTTTGGGACGACGTGGGCGTGGTTAATGACGACGTGGGCGTGGCTAAGGGCGACGTGGTCGTGGTTTGAGACGACGTGGGCGTGGTACAACCTGCGCTGGGCGTGGCCTCGTAGCTCAAAGGCCGCGTGGTGGAGGGGGGGCGGTGTGGACACCACATAGCAGCAGCATCAGCAGCAGCAGCATCAGTGTCGGCGTTCACGCCGAGCTGTACGGTAAAGCCCTCTTAGTTCCTCCACACCCCTCACAATTAGAGAGAGAGAGATCACCCAGCAGCAGCAACTACAGTACTCAACCAAGCCAGCTTAGCCGGTGGGCCTTGCCCTACTTAAAGACTTTGCCGCGTGTTTGGCTGTCCAGGTGGTGGTTAGCGAAGAAACCAAACCAATCTGATATCCCGTTCGGCCGGCTCAACAGTTCACCCGACAAAGCAAGCAAGCAACCAAGCAACCCAGCCAGCCAGCCAGCCAACGCGTGGCTACTTAGTCGTGAGTGTGTTTAGACCTGAGCTCTGGCTTTGGGTTACCCCTGCTGCTGTGGTCAGCAGCCTCGGGGGCTGCCGCTTGCTGCTGGCGTGGGCCCCGGGTATGCTCGGGCGACATGGCGGGGAGTCCGGAACGCGTGGCTTCGTCCTCCTCCTCCTTCTCCTCGGCCTCCTCGTTCCTCCGCCGCTTCTTGGAGGAGTTCGGCCCCCCGCTGGGAGACGAGGCGAGCATGCCCGTGAGGCCCGGCTGCTCGGGCTGGGTGACTGACGGGGAGCTGCGGGGAGAGAGCCTCGACACGGCCCTGCAGCTGCTCGCCGCCAAGCAGTGAGTGCGGGGGCAGAGCGGGGGGGGCAGTGCGTGGGGTGGTGTGTATGGTGGTGGTGGTGTGGTGGGGTGTGTGGTGGTGGGGTGTGTGGTGGTGTGGTGATGGCGGTGTGGTGATGGTGGTGTGGTGATGGTGTGTGTGGTGGTGGTGGGGTGATGGTGTGTGTGGTGGTGTGATGGTGGTGGTGTGATGGTGTTGTGGTGATATGGTGGTGGTGTTGTGATGATATATGGTGTGGTGATGGGGTGGTGTGATGGTGTGGTGGTGGTGATGGTGTGGTGGTGGTAATGGCGTGGTGGTGATGGGGTGGTGGTGATGGGGTGGTGGTGTTGTGATGATATGTGGTGTGGTTGTGGTGGTGGTGGTGATGATGATGATGGTGTGGTGGTGATGATGGTGTGGTGGTGGCGGTGATGGTGTGGTGGTGGCGGTGATGATGATGGTGTGGTGTGTGTGGTGAGGTAGTGGTGGTGATGGTGGTGGGGTAGGTGATGATGGTGGTGTGTGTGTGGTTGTGAGGTGATGGTGGTGGTGTGGTGGTGGTGTGTGTGGGGATGGTGGTGGTGGTTGTGAGGTGGTGGTGTGTGGTGGTGTGTGGTGGTGGTGTGGTGGTGATGGTTGTGGTTGTGAGGTGATGGTGGTGGTGATGATGATGGTGGTGTGTGTGTGGTTGTGAAGTGGTGGGGTTGTGTCGCGCTTAGCGCGCTGCACGACAAAACGCGGCCACCCGAGTTCGATTCCCGCTGACGGCCAACACCGGTGGCGATTATCTGAACCGGTCCTGGGCCTCTCCTAGGTCGACTCGGCCTCAAATGAGAACCTGATGCGGTGTGTTAAAAACATCGCCACTTGGGAGACAAAGGCGGCCGGGAGTGGTGCCGGCCACCCACCCCCTCGTGTTGCCGTGCCGGCCTTCATAGGTGCTCGCTAACAGCACTTGCCCCTACAGTCTGTTACGGCGGGGGTGGAGGATCTTTTGTCTTTCTAGGTGACAGTGGCGGTGCAGTACAACAATCATGATGCGTATTGTGGGAGCGGTGGTGCAACGGTTGGCACGCTCCGCAACCTACCCTGTGACGGGAGTTCGATTCCCGCTCACGACCAACACAAGTGGCGAAATTTCTGAATCGTTTCTGGGCCCTCTCCTAGATCGTCTCGACCTCAAATGACTCCCTGGTGGGATGTGGAAAACAGTCTGTTCAGGCTTTCCAGAGGATCTGTGTTTTGTATAAATAATAGTATTTGTAGTGTGGTATAAATAATAGTATTTGATGAAGGTGATGGTATCAGTGCCGGATTAAGCTAGTGCAGAGTCTGTAGCATATGTTATAAAGGGGCCATAAAAAACACATAAATATTAAACAAATGTTTAACTTGCATAGTAAAGTAATTGTATTTTTTTTATTTGCTATAAAGCCAGATAATACAACAAATCGCTAACCTTAAACAGCCAGTCGTTCATAACAGTTGAAGGCGGTATAGTACTATAGTAATAGAGCAAGTGCAGAATCACTGAACCGGAATTGATAGCTTGAAAGCGTTTAGTGCGGTGCACTTGAAAGTGCGGGGCCCGTAGCTACTATATTTGGACCTACTACATTTGTAGCTACTCTTGCTACTTGGATAATCCACAACTGGCTAGTATAAGTACCGTAGTCGTGGTTTGTGGCCGTGTGTGGTTAGTGGTGGTATTGGAAGTGGTACACTTTTAACCGTGGTATAATTGTAGTGGTGGTTAGGGGGTGTGGTGTGTTGACAGTTATGGTGGTGTTAGTGGTGGTGGTATTTGTATGAATGGTGGTGGTTGTTGCTTTTCGTGGTAGTTTTAGTGTGTGGTGGTAATTGTATGCTAGTGCATGGTTGATGGTGATTTTGATAGTGTTTGTGGTGTAGCTGATGAGGGTGATGTCGTTAGCCAGTGTGCTGGTTGCGATGTTGATGGTGTTGATAATGTGGTTGGTGGTGGTAATGTTGTTGTGGTGCTCGTGATGTTGGTGGTTATGAAGTTTCTAGCATGGGTGGTGATGTCAGGGTTTGCAATGGGGGTGGTGGCTGTAGTAAGTGGGGTGGATAGAGGTAAGTGGTCAACTTGGTGGTGAGTGGTGGTTGTGATGTCATGAGCATTGGTGTTGGCGGTTTTGCCATTTGTACTGATGGTCGTTGTGTTGGTGGCCCAGATAGTGGTGGTAGGCAGTGGGTGACGTGAAGGGCACTGCAGTAGTAACAACAATAACCATCCCATTAAATTTCGATTTAAAGCTTTCGTGACTGCAGGGATTCATCTTCTTGGTTCTTTTGGTAAAGTCACGTAGAAGGGGAGTAATAAAATAATAAAAATAAAACATAATACAATAATTCTCACGACGTTTCGGCCACAACGCAAGCAGCCGTCCTCAGGTGTCTCCCCGACACCTGAGAATTATTGTATTATGTGTGACTTTACCGAAAGAACCAAGAAGATGAACCATCCCATTGTATCATCCTGTAACTACTACCGTACTCTACTTGTGCCCAACAATGGGTATTAACAATCGCCGATAAACCACCAACAAAAACCATTCCCTGCTACTAACAACAATATAACCACCGCCGCCAACAAACAGTAATCTTCCACGTCCACCAGCATCAACTACCAAAAATCATCGGTGCCACCCAACAAGTATTACCAAAAACAAACAGTATTAGCCACCAATGATACTCTAACATCAACCAATACATCTACCAATACAAGCAAAATATAGTAACCACCACCTGTGACAAGAATTACCCATTAATTATGATTACCAACAATCATTCACCAATTTCAACACCACCAACATCCAGTATTGACAACAATCGCCATCTTAACTACCATCAACAACCACCATCATAACAGCCAGGACCTACCATCAACAACCATGGCACAACCACCACTGCTGAGGTCTGTTGCTTTATCTTCAACTGCGGTGCGATACGGTACAACATCAATTTTACGTCAACAATCTTTTAAAGAACACGATGATCGCCATCGCGACCAAATCAACCTCGACTGCATTCGATCTCGTCAGGTCTTGGAGGCCAGGATGGGTTAAACCTCGTGAGCATTTAGATTGGAGGCTGCCTGGGAGTGTGAAGTGTTGGCGCCTCGGCCCCAGAGGTGGTCTGGAGATGGCAGTCCAGCAGTAGATTATTGAGTCCGTCCGTACGGAGCTCGTAAGGGTTGCCACGTATACATGGGTTTTTGATTTAGGTACTCCAACTTTCTCCTATACGCCCAAATGCTCATTAACGGAATTGGTTAAACCTCCCAATGCTGGAACCTCATTAAAAAGTATTGACTCCGTGCTCCTTTCCTGGAAAATTAAAGAGCATTAAAGGGCATTACTGTAGTCGTAGTAGTCTTATCGTACTGTAGAATTATTATAAGTACCATCTTGATCAAATCTGTCATAAAGCATTAACATAATTGATTCTCAAATGCATTGCAGTAGGATCCTGTCAACATAATAATTGCCAGCTACCATATTACGTAAAATAAGCTCTTTCTTTCTGCTGCATCTTAGTCCGGGATGACTTGTCTCTGCAAGTTCACAGCTCCCATGCACCCTATTTAAATCCATAGAAGGTCCCCTTGTCTGTTGAATGTGGTTTATTTTGTATTAAACGCACACGAGTCGGAATGTTTACGTATGCTGCGCAGTTTACTGAAAAAAAACAACTCTCATTGTGTGTGTGTGTACAGCTCCTTTGTCAATCCTCTGTAGGAAGATAACCTTCCCACGCTGCGCAGTTTGTGGTGGTTATTTGACCACACAATCACCACACTGGTCAGTGTGAGTTGGTGAAGGTTTGGAAAGGAAGGGGGGTGAGGGGGTTGTGGCACGGGGGAGCATAGACGTGGGAACACAAGTGCAGTACAAAACAAATATTGCGTGTAAAATCTAATAAATTACGAAGCCATTACTTATCGATTGCATCGGTGTTATTGGCAATGACAGCAGAACAGGGTGCTCGTGTAAATTGCTTTTACGCAGTCAGAATTAAACTTTTATTTTTTTACCCAGGAAAGCCTCGAAGACATTAGGTGTGTTTTCCTTCACGATTGTACCGCTCTGTACGATAGCTATTGTCTTTGCACGAGTAGTCCTTCGCCTTTGACCAAAACCGCCCGGAATGTGTCCGATCTTATCCCATCTCAAACTAAGCAACAATCGGAAATTAGCAGGATAGAGCTTGGATGAGCATATTCTTAGGTTTAATATAAAAAAAATATAAAAAAAATCACGACGTTTCGGAGGCAACACAAGCTTCTGTCTTCAGGTGGAACAGTCACAGCACGATAGCTGTATCACTTGATACAGCTGTCACTTGATACAGCTATCGTGCTGTGACTGTTCCACCTGAAGACGGAAGCTTGTGTTGCCTCCGAAACGTCGTGATTTTTTATTTATTTAGTTTTTATTTTACTTTTATTAATTTAAATTTTTTACCTACGTGACTTTACCGAAAAATCCTAAGAATATGAATCCTTGCAGTCACGAAAGCTTCAAATCTTGGATGAGCACCCACATGGACCAAACAGGTTGCCATAGGCTGTTTGCGGTTCTACGTTTTGAGCAGCAGAGGGGGGCGATGTGGTACAATCCTTTGTACTGTACTCCGCTCTCAGTCTATGCTCTCTGCCATCAACAACTTGCCCCAACTAGCAGGGTGAAGGGGTCGTCGAATAATTCCAACGAACCTGCGTGTCGTGGGGAGGTAATCATCCAGTGCGGCTTTGACAGATATGGCTATACATATAAATGAGTAGCCCTTGTAAGTCTTCTTGGTTCTTTCGGTAAAGTCACGTAGAAGGGAAATAATAAAATAATAAATATAATAAAACAATTCTCACGACGTTTCGGCCACAATGCAAGCAGCCGTCCTCAGGTGAAGACCAGGTCTGTCATATCTGTCAAACAGACAGCAGTCAGCTGTCTCCCCGACAGACCTGATCTTCACCTGAAGACGGCTGCTTGCGTTGTGGCCGAAACGTCGTGAGAATTATTTAATTATGTTTTATTTTTATTATTTTATTATTTCCCTTCTACGTGACTTTACCGAAAGAACCAAGAAGATGAATCCCCTGCAGTCACGAAAGCTTTAAATCGAAAACCCTTGTAAGCTTGCATTTGTTGACATACCGTTAGGGCAGAGCTGGGAGTTCCCGCGTCTACTGAGCAGCAGCTGCGGGGAGCTGGCAGAGGGTAGTAGCAAGCAATGGCAAGGTGTAGCGGCATAAGTGGCCGTGGCCATGATGATGACATCTTGATCTTGATAGGCTTATGTTGCTCTGTCTCTCGAAGTGTACATTTTCTGGCACAAAAGTTCGTTGTGCCCAGAGTGGCTTTGTGGCCGGTGGGTTTTCCCGTGGAAAAGGAGGGCGAGGAGGGAGGAGGTTTGGGCCCTTTTCACTGAAGCCCTGGTTGACCTCTTAACCCTGAGCCCTTGACTGAGAACGTACCCCTCCCTCCTCACACTTGCCAAGCCTTGGCCCCCACTAACCCTGAATTCTAATCGCTTAAACTTCATGGCTCACTTCTTAACCCCGGGTTTTTGACATCGACTCCACGGCCTCTGAATTTTAAAGAGATCCCAACTCGATAATTGTTTTTTTACCCTTCTATCTGGCAACAAAACGGACACCTTTTTACAAGGAGTCATGTTTGCATAGACCGCAATACCTGCAGTCATAATACAAACAAAAGACATAACTCTGATAATGTGCACTGTGGTGAGATCCCAACTCCTTTACGATGCCCTCCCGAATCCCACTAAGCAGTTATACTTGTATTGACCCTAGACATATGATGGTTTCAAGTATTACCCAAATAAGGATGGAAACTCACAAACTGTTTGGCTATCGGGGTGCAACAATTCACTGATCTTGACCCACCAATTAGATGAAGTGACGTGATTAGGGGTCATCGTTCAATTCAATCATATTTTGGTTACCTTGTGAATGTAGTTATTGGTGTCTCCAGGGGGTCCAGTTACACCCGTGATGGACGTGTGTGAATGTCAGAACATGGATTCTTACGTATGCAAATTAATGTCATGAGTTTTAAGAATAAATGTTAATAATTTGATGCAGTGTAGATTCTTGCAGGCGTATTACATATAATTAAGATGTGGTGAGAAGCCACCAAATGTGAATAGTTTTCTTTAAAATACATTGACGAAAATGTCGTACGTAAAATGGCCATTCTGTTCGATGTGCTAAAGGGACATTTAACACATGTTATGGACGCAGTTGGTCATGCATCGTGCTATGAACCTGGCAACTTGAGCGTTTGATGCTTTTCCCCCCTACACCAACCCACGCTGAGCGATGTGGTGAAGTACGGTAAAACAACCTCCGTTATGATGAGGCCTTCATCTAGCAGTGTATTTACAAATGGATGTAAAATATTGTTAGATTTTTGTAAAGGTATGCATTAGCTTCAGGCATTGGCAGAGGGGGGTATCAAGCTATTTGGGAGTTTCAGAGCAGTGGGGCCCCATCCTGTGGCGTTTTCTTAGGAAGTAAATATTTTACATTTTTAAACCAGAGCCCTGATTAAACCTTAAATGCCAAAGCCCTTTATAGATGCAAATGTATAACCCCAATTCCGTCCTGTTAAAACTTAAACAATTGTTACTCATGTTAATCCCCCATCTTTAAATGGAGAGAAAATGGAATTTTAATAATTGCACATGTGGGACCTTTTATTTCACCAGGTAAGGCCCACTGAGCTATAGATATTTTTTAGAAGCGATCTGGCCACAAATGATAGCTCAACAAAGTGGCTTCTCGTGTGGAACTTTATAGCGGCCAAATACTCGAAATGCACCTTTCTAAATGTAGAGGGGAAAAATTAACCCATAAAAACAAAGTTTTTCACTATAAATCCTTTATATGCGTGGCATCGGTTTTATTTTATTATTCATTTCTGTTTTTCTTGAGTAAGAGTTTCATTTTTATCACATTGGTATTTTAAATTAAATATGAAATTTTTTTTTTCCTAAAAAGTGTCAAATTTTGGAAAAAAAGTTTCACGAAAATAAATTGTCACGCACAACCAGTCTGTGTGCTAAATGTCAGCTCGATTGGATCACGGGAAGTGGGTTAAAAAACGACCGAAAGATTTGCACGGTCGTAAGCACGCAAGCCAGCAAGCAAGCAAGTGAACTTAATATAAAGGATTTAAAAAACCGGAGGAACCGATGAAAAATCCAAGCGACTGCGGGGCAGGACATACAAACTCCATATATACAGCTGTCAGGGTCGGGATCGAACCCACGACCTCCTGTATACCAGGAGAGGTAGTTAACATCTCGCCACCGTGGGCCAAGCGAAATAACTACAAATTGAGTTTGTACGCTACAAGTGTAGGGGATTGGATTTAAATTTCGAATTAAAGCTTTCGTGACTGTAGGGATTCATCTTCTTGGTTCTTTCGGTAAAGTCACGTAGAAGGGAAATAATAAAATAATAAAAATAAAACATAATTAAATAATTCTCACGACGTTTCGGCCACAACGCAAGCAGCCGTCCTCAGGTGAAGAACAGGTCTGTCGGGAGAATCATTTTATCATGTTTTATTTTTATTATTTTATTATTTCCCTTCTACGTGACTTTACCGAAAGAACCAAGAAGATTCATCTTTGGACTTGTTTTTCCTGCCCACCCACACCCACTCGCATTCAAATTGACGGAACCAGTATCGCTGGCCGCTGGCCGCCACACGCTGTGTTTGTTACGCGTCCCATTGTTGTTCATTGGCTCTCTCCTTGAAGGTGTGGTGAGCAGAGAAAGGTCAAAAGTTGGTTTAACCATAAGCATAGATTATGCATTGCATTGTTGTTGGGTGTTGGGCAGTTCCGTCAATAAAGGTTACCGATTCAAAGCCACGGTCATGGCATTGGGCAGAGGTCAAGCCCATGATGTTTGAGGTCCCGAGTGACATTTTATCACCGCCAAGTCTATGTTTAATATTTCCACTGATGACGTCTCGCAACGTGACACACATTTTAGTGACCCTCAGGGTTAATGTGGCTTCATCGATTTCCAAAATTGGGATTCAAAGTGAACTTGGATTGTAGAGGTTTAACGATTCAATCTACTTCAGCTATTGCCATTCCCACCAGTGGACTAGGTGAATTGTCACTATTCAGGACAAGCGTTCGATTCAAGGAATCCGTTCTTGTCTCTTATTGGTGGACAGCTTCCCTAAGCAGCTGCAGGAATCACATTCACCCATTACATACAAGGTATGCAAATCATAACCCCATTGATTCTCAAATGCAGGTTTCGATGCTTGAGTCGTGAATGAAAACAATAAAATTTGAAATTAATGCATATTTACACCCCTATTGACGAGCCATGTAATGATGCATTGTTTAATGGATTAAAAAAGATTTGTATGTGCGCAATACCTGCATATTATCGAATGCTGTAGTGCGTGTCAGCATTGTTTATTATATATGCAAGTTTTATGCAAAATCGATACTGATGTAATATTCTGCCTGCCTAGAGCAAACACAACTTAACAAAAACAGAGACGATACAAATGAGACAGTAAAAAACCCATAACATAGAACCCTAATGAATTCTTGAATTGTTTCGTGATCCTCGGTCGCAACACTTTATACAATTTGCCGAAGCGATGTGTCACAGTGATGCCCAGATTTATACACCGTTCGTTTCGCAAATGCGTCGTCACTTGATTAACACTGCCACCTGATTTGCAGTCGCCTCAAGCCACACACGCACACGCACGCACTTGTGTCGCTGACAACATCGTGTGTCCATCGCCTCTCGGCCTTCTCCACCTGCCATGTGAATCGCTCCGATTGACGCCCGTCTCTATTCGTCGTCGCACCTTTTTCGGGAACGCGTCCCCGACGCAAACCGAGCCTATTATGTGCGCCTCCAAATCTAGAACGAACCGCCGATATTATTGAGCACGTCACGAGGACCCGCTTCTGCCGCCGTTCACGTCGAGTTACAACCGGGCGCCGCACTTTCCCTCGGCGAAATTCACAGCGGTTTGGACGCGGGCCGGAATCGGGGCTGTTTAATTTGGGCACGCACTAATTCGGTTAGTGGCTTCCCGATTGTTTCCTTTTCCGTGCGTGGGGCCGTGATGAGCGGTAAGGTCGTCATCGGTTGGTAGGGAATGCTAATGAAGCCATCAATTTGCAAGCAAGATGACGTGGGGCCCCATCTCTTGATTGCACGCACGGGTTTTTTTTTTTAAATGCGTTTTTGCTTAATTTACCACTGCGCCCAAAAACACCATCGCCGATTTATTTCACGCCAGTTGTTCGCTTTGCTCTTGTGTCAAAGTTCACTCGTGCTCACGCAAGGGTTCTTGAGCCCGTTTTTGAAAACAAAATTGATGAAATTAGCTACATTATCTATGTTGTGGGACAGTTAATGGACATCATATTTCTATTATGTTTTGAGCTTGTTTGTATTTCATACTTTAATGTGCTCTGTGCATATTTAGGTAGAGAGACCACTAATGTTACAGTGTTGTGTGCCTCTGTACGCTGTCATCCACATGATTTATTTTGGTGGTAATTGCACGGAAGATTTTTTTGTGTTTGGCTCCACGGTACACAAAAAATTGCCGTGTTATTTTCACCAATTGTACAATCCCATCGCAATTTCTCATTACAATTAGCAGCTTGATCGCATGCAACCTGTAACAACAAATGTCGCCATTTTGGAGGATTCGCCTTTTAGCGGACTGGAAACTTTTTCCTTACTTGTGGGCCAAGTACGAATTTTGAATTCCATTGGTTGGCCACATTGGAAACCACCTCCAGCATCATCCAATAATAAAGTGAAAATTATGAGGACTCGCCTTTTACAGCACGAATGCGATGCCTTAACCCGATTTTCCTTTCACAAATGCTTTGTCGCGTGGCATATCCAAAGTAGAGTGGCTAAAGACTCTAATGATGGTGGATAATTATTATTTGTGGGCCATTTCTAAGCGGTAGGCCTCACGTGACCGCTTGACACATGAAATTAAGTTGTGGATTCCCTGCCCCCAGTCTCTATGAAACGCTGAGCCACGCTTTGCAACAGTTCTCGCTGGAATGGCGTTCAAGTATTGGCCACATGGTTCACGGGAAATGGGCACTGCGATACATGTGCCATCGCTAACGTCGGCCACGCTCTTTGGCAGAGTGGGACAGGTAGGGAATTGATCTCCGATGGGTTTTTGTAGTGGTACCGCGTGATGTTCAAATCAGTTTTTTTAATTCTCTGAAATGCAATAAGCCAAACTAAGTGACACGTGCAGCCATGGGGTGACCAGGCTGAGATAATATTTGCTGTCCTTCACTCCGTTGTGCTGCGAGCTTCGGTTAAATTTCTGCAGAATCTCCCAGGGCGTGGAATGAAACGTCGGTCATGCCGAACAACACGCGGTAACAACCCGAAAACATCAGAGTAGTGAATATGGCAATACATCTTATTCTAAAGAACAACTGTGCACTTATCCAATTGAAATGCAAAGCACTTGATCGCAGGACACGTCTTTGTCCCACCTGCCCCATTGTGTTAAAAGTGCCACGTCCGTTTCGGCCCCGCTGTGACCTCCTGATCAGCACATCGATAGGACCATCGACCTTGCTCACAGCAGTTTTTCCAAAACCACACCCATTGCTATTTGTGTTCTAAGCGATAATGACGTGTGACAGAAACGATCCAAACTTAAAACTTTTTCCCCGCGTGGTTTTTATTATCGTCAGCCATGTCCGCTACTGGATGAAGGCCTACCTCCCAAACCACCGCCGTCTCTCGCAGGCTCGCGATGTAACGACCCATGAAGCACCTGCACACGAGCTAATTTCATTGCTTCATTTCTGCAGTGGATGTCTTCCTCGCTCTGTTCCCTGTTGGCTGCCGCTCTGTCGGTGTTATCGCCGGGATGAATGTAGCACGAGCGTGTTGACATTGATTTTTATCGATTGATAGGATTACAATTTGGTACTGCGTGTTCTCGTGTGTGTGTGTGTGTAATGAATGTAATGTACAGCCCTTTATCAATCCACTGCTGGATGAAGCCCCCCCCTCCCCACTCTGTACCGGTCATAAGGATTGTTTGAAAATTTTGCAATCATGGCCCATGTTTCGATTTAAAGCTTTCGTGACTGCAGGGATTCATCTTCTTGGTTCTTTCGGTAAAGTCACGTAGAATGGTAATAATAAAATAATAACAATAGAACATAATAAAATCATTCTCACGACGTTGTGGCCGAAACGTCGTGAGAATTATTTTATTATGTTTTATTTTTATTATTTTATTATATCCATTCTACGTGACTTTACCGAAAGAACCAAGAACATGGCCCATGTGTTTTGGTAAGGATGTGTAATAGAGTTCACGACTCTTGGACGCCGGAGTTGGAGGCACACGGGTTTTATTCACACAGCACGGTTCTGGCATACAACACTAGAGGGGGTGTCGGCCCCCTCACCCGGCTAGCTGGGGATACACGCGCTAGCTACTTCCTAGCCTGCCTCCTAGTCCTCCTCTAACGGGCTAGGGGAGGCTATCTGGCCCGACACTGGTAAGTCGGGCCCGGTACCCTGAGTCCCAGACCAGCGCTGACAAGAGCACCGGCTCTGGATCTCGGGACCACGCCGCTGGCTCGGTCCTGTTCGGCCCTGATAAGGACGGCGAACCAGGGGAGTCCAGGGCTCTAGCTAAGACGTCTTCAGTCTTCACTGGTTAGCTTAACAAGAACCCCGAGCCCTCCGATACATCCCCTTTTATACCCAACCCCCCCGCTGAGGGGTGGGGCCCCCCAGGGTGCCTGGCGCGGACGTCGTAGAGAGCACCTCCCCGTGCACTCACGTAGCCCCGCCCACTGTGTTTGCCATAAGCTGCCATGCATAACGGGTTCTCTCTCTAACACCCCTACAGATGGGAGAGAGGGCAGGAAAGGTCAGATAGCACTCACCACTGATGTTAGCCATGGCAAGAAATCAAACTCGGGTCGATGGGTTTGTAGAGCAGCAGTGTGAATAGTCAATGCACAAGTGTTTGTAATACGTACATATGTAACTTTTGGTGAACTCGATCCTTCGCTTAAAGAGTTGGAACATTTAAACGTTGACCTTTTCCCCCCATTTGAACCATCAGCTGCAGCATCAACCCTCCCAGTCATGGCCAACCTTTGTGTTTCAGCTATGGTCACTATCCCTTCAATTAGTGGGAATTTAGCATGCCGGAGGGTGTTATCTATTATAAAATCGGGTTCTCATGGGTCGGGAGTTTCTAGTCTGAGCCCTGTCACCAATGGCTGGTTTGTCTCTTTGGTTGACTCTTTTTTTAAATTTCGGGTTGTTAAACAAATATGGATTGATTGGCATGCAAATGCAAAACTCTAGCAGGGCATATCAAAGGGTTGTAGCACCTCCTTGAGGATAAGAGGCCGATTTTAAGTGATTTGACAAGATTACAATCTTGATTTGAAGCTTTCGTGACTGCAGGAATTCATACTCTTTAGTTCTTTCGGTAAAGTCACGTAGGTAGAAAGAATAATAGATCACGACGTCTCTGTGTGTGCGTGTCTTTGTGTGTGTGTGTCTCTCGGTTTGTGTGTCTCTTTGTATCTCTTTGTGTGTATGTGTGTGTGTCTCTCTCTGTCACTTTGTGTGTCTTTCTGTGTGTGCCTCTCTCTGGGTGTGTCCCTGTGTGTGTGTCTCTCTCTGTGTATGGGTGTGTCTTTCTGCGTGTGTCTCTCTCTCTCTGTGTGTGTCTCTCTCTCTGTGTGTGTCTCTCTGTGTGTGTCTCTTTCCTTCCCTCTATGATGTTGTCCCTCGTTTGTTTCCCTCGTTTTCTAACGAGCTGCTTGTCGCACGAGCACAGCCACCGGTTGCATTGGTTCGTTTACATTGACATGCTACATTGACATGCTACATTGACATGCTACATTGACCTGCTACATCGACCTGCTACACTGACCTGCTACACTGACCTGCTACATTGACCTGCTACATTGACCTGCTACATTGACCTGCTACATTGACCTGCTACATTGACCTGCTACATTGACCTGCTACATTGACCTGCTACATTGACCTGCTACATTGACCTGCTACATTGACTGCTACACTGGCCTGCTACACTGACCTGCTACATTGACCTGCTACATTGACCTGCTACATCGACCTGCTACACTGACCTGCTACACTGACCTGCTACACTGACATGCTACACTGACCTGCTACATTGACATGCTACATTGACCTGCTACATTGACCTGCTACATTGACCTGCTACATTGACCTGCTACACTGACCTGCTACACTGACCTGCTACACTGACCTGCTACACTGACATGCTACACTGACCTGCTAATCTCTCACGATACAATGGTCATCCTCCCTTCCCCCCCTATCTCGGTTCCCATCTTTGGATTTCCCACTCGCTTCAGCACAATCTGGAGCCCCCACGCTCTCGGCTCTCTCTCTCTATATAAGGACTTGTTTCAGCAGCCTCTGTCTCTCTCACCTGAAGACGGTTGCTTGTGTGGCGATCGAAACGTCGTGATTTTTTTTTCCTACCGACGTGACTTTACTTGGACAAGATGTGTGACGTTCTCTTCTGGGTGTGTGCTCCATGCGAGAGTTCTGAACGGAATGTTCTTTGCATCGTGTGATTAATGCCGATGGCACAGTTGGGCTGTAATTGGGAGAAAAATTGGCAAAAAAAATCAAAGGGCAAATAGTCAAATTTACGTAATTTATAACTGTTATATTCGCATGTAGCATTTTTCAATATAACTGTGTACTGTGATTTTGTTCTTAATTATCCCACTATACTACTCATTGTCTGTAATCATGCAGAGCATTAAAATGTGTTTTGCTCAACAAAACAATATACAGTATCCACATTCATCATTAACATTGCCTTGAAATGGAAATATATGTAATCCACTAATATTTTTGGCCTATTATTATGTGGTTGTATAGCTTTCAATTATTCTGTTATAAGGCAGTGTTAATGAAAAACATGGCGAGTTATTTTGATTTGTGTTTTACACCAAGGCTCGTGACATTTTAATCGTTTGCGGAATATCACGATAAGTCCTTCGGTCAGGAATGCCTTACGAGCTTCATGCATTTTTAATGACGATCGTAAATTGAGATCTATAGCCAATTCCCTTAATTTTTTTTGCATTGGGTGTGAACTTGACGTAGCATTTTAAACACATTCTTCTGGCCTAGATTTGAAGCTTTCGTGACTGCAAGGATTCATATTCTTGGGGTTTTCGGTAAAGTCACGTAGGTAAAAAATTAAAATTAAAATAAAATTAAAATTACGACGTTTCGGAGGCAACACAAGCCTCCGTCTTCAGGTGGAACCGTCACAGCACGCTCGCTCATTTGCTTGATACAGCGAGCATGCTGTGACGGTTCCACCTGAAGACGGAGGCTTGTGTTGCCTCCGAAACGTCGTGATTTTTATTTTATTTTAATTAAAATGTTTTACCTACGTGACTTTACCGAAAAAACCCAAGAATATTCTTCTGGCCGCAGTGCAAAACGAGTGTAGTACACCACTACACTTTTTTTTTAATTTTACCAGGTAAGGCCCACTGAGCTATATAGATATTTTTTCAGATGTGACCTGGCCACAAATGAGAGCTCAACGAGTGGCTTAGCATGTGTGAAATGTAAAGCAGCCAAATACTCTGAACGCGTGGTTGATGCTAAATGTAGAGGGGAAAAACTGGAGGACCTGGGGAAAAATTCACGCAACCACAGGGAGAGACACGCAAACTCCAAATATAGCAGGCGTCAGGGTCGGGATTGAACTCACGAACAACCTGCATACCAGGCGAGGGAGTTAACATCTCGCCACCGTGGCAGCCCTCGACCACTCCCACTCTACCAGTGCTACGTATCCCCAGTGTCCACACAGTTGTCGTGACTCGCGTGCCTGGCAGTCGACAGAGAGTCCAGGATATCTTCATCAGATCATTCCACGCAGGGTTCACGCTGTGTTTGTGCCCAAACATTTTTGGTTGAAGCCACCTGGGAAATGGCAGCAAGAGAGACCCACTCCTATGTGCCACGTGAGTGAGGCGCCTGGTGGAGTTGGTGGACGGGTGTTTGGGTTGGCGAGTTGATGGTTGGGTGGGAGGATGGTCGCATGGTGGTGGGAGAGGCAGTAAAGATTTATGGAGGCAGCTGTTATGTCCAATTCCTGACGGCCTGCCCTTTGCACAGCCTGTTTTGTTGTTGTTACATCGATTTCCCCGAACATTGTGTTTTGGCAGCGATGTTTTGAACTCCAGAAGTGGCATTTCCATCTGCCTTATCTCCAAAGTGTCAAATGTCCTAACTGCCCGGCCGTTGCCAGCTTGTGGCTTCTGGGTCCTCTCTCTCTCTTTCTTTCTGTTGCTCTGCACCTCCGATTAGCAGTGTTGGCTACGTATGGTGCGGAAAAAGTTCAACATATGTACACATGCTCTGCTGCTGCTGCACGTCGTACAGGAAGCACTGCAATGTGTGGTCACCAACTGCTTCCAAGAGCATAAATTTACTTCTTGTGACTACCGAAGCAGTTTCATAATCCATATGTAACCATTTCTCCGCCCCCCTCACTCCCCCCACTCCCCACCCTGTACTAGGCAATTAAATGAATCGTAACAGTTCACGGTTATGAATCTTTTTAAGAACCGATTTATGTTTTTAACGTTGTGGTTTTTGGCAGTGGTTCCTCCTAGGGTATGGGTGGGCAAGAAAAATAACGAGCCATTTTTTTCTCTCGTTCGGTCAAAGAAACCCTCCATTTCAAGAGCCGCAATGTATGTGAAGACAAGACAGTGGTCCTCTTAATAAGTAACGTCACGAAGCAGTCTTTAAAGTGCTACGTGCGGCTCCCAGAGTCGCGGGTTACCGACCCCCGATGTCGGGCCTGCAGGAGTGATGTGAAGCAGTTGCATTCAGCGCGTGCGATTTGGTGAACTGACACGACTTGGGGTTGCGATTCTATTTGAGACATGTTTTTCCAGCCTCGTTCAGTCTCGTGTCCATAGGGGTTGCATGCTCCTTTGTAGTCTGCTTGTTGTATTCACACGTAATTAGCATTAAACCCTAAAGTTCCCACGCGCAATGACATCCGATGCCCCTATCGCGAAGTTACGAGTGCTAATGGGTGAATCTCCGTCATGTCACCTCTTACGATCAGGCTCTCCAAGAATGAAACACGGCATGGACTTCACAACTGGATGCAGCGCCAGATAATCACAGCATGCGCATTTTGAAAATAATGTTCGTGATGAAAGTGCCATCCAGTAGTTTCCATCGCAGAGGAAGGAGAGGGGTAGGGCTTGACTCTTTTTTTTTAATGGCTTGCAGGTGGTAGGATCCTGCTAATGCCAGCACATGGATGCCACCGTTAAGCGAGTGACACGCGCCTGGGTCAGCGTTTTCAAATGGCCGTTCATTTCCTTGACACCTGTCTCCTTTCATGTACGAATCGTGGGGGATTTTCTCAGCTGCGCAGGCCGTCCCACGGATTGTAACAGAAGCCGGTGCTGGTCGTAAAGTCTGGCCGCTTCTCCCGGTCTCAAGCGTGCTCAGCTGTGCTGGCGTTTCCCAACTTTTGACACGAGCGTTTTAACTTTTTTTCTCTCTCGCTCTCTCTCTCCCTGGGCTCATAACGCCACTTGTATGGCTGCGGCAAACTGCCGTATGAAATCCAGATGATGCTTTCATTCTCCGCGGGTTGTTTTTCTACGAGTTGGGTTTCTTTTGTTCGTACATTTGCCCATTCTGCGTATTCTTTTTAGCGCTTTCCAACTAAAGTTGTTAAAGAGTCCACTAAAATAGAATGCGTTTAATGCATTCCTTCTGTCTGTATTGTCTGTAGTATGGGGGGGGGTCACGTTAACTTTGTGAGGATGATCCAATAGTAATGAAATTTTAGTAAAGCTGCGTTGCTATATTAGGGACTTTCCCGCAGAAAAAAACCAGACAAATTAATGAAAGGGTAAAACCAGCATTAAGTAGGCGATGAAGCTCTCCGGCTTGTCCGTTTCGTGCTAGGGTCTCCACATGTATGTCGCTTTCCCATGTCCTCATTACATGACATCATGTGACCTTGTCTTGTTCGGCCGGTCAGAGTAACGTCTCTATGAAACAATTGCTTCTTGAGGTCAAACGCATGTTGGGAAGGTTTACAGAATCCATGCTTACGCATGTTTTTTTCTTCCCCATTAAATGTTTTACAATTGGCTGCCATTTCCAAAAATGTCAGATGCGATGTTTGATAGTTTATTCTTCAGCCCACAGCCACACACTCGTTCCCAAAACCAACTCTGAGCACGCGTCACGCAGCCCCTTTTGAACCCTCCATCTCCGCCCTCGTTCCCAATTCACGTCTCCGTCTCGCACGCCGAGTCCGTGTGACGTCGGTGCCCTTTAACCCTTGACCCTCGTCCAGTGTATTCCCGTGCGTGTGATTGGTGCGTGCTATGCGGAGTGCGAAGGTTTCAGGTCTGCGTGGTGCGATCCCTTGCAGTTCTATTCGAACGTGCTGTAAATATCACACCGGAGTGTAATCGTACGTCCGTGTCGCACCACCCCCTCGAAGTTCTTGCTCCGTTTTTTTAGTCGAAAATTGGTCGGATGTCTATTTACATTATGAACATGCAATACCTTTTTTGTACATCCTTCCTTGACGATATTTGTAACTTAACATCCGTCCCATGCAGTGCCCCTTCAACGTTCTTCGTGCCACGGTGCACGCTTCGGAGCTTGCTTATCTTCCTGGCACACAAAACCAAAAATCGCTGTTCGGCCCATGCGGTTGAGGTTGGGAAAGCTGATGGCTGTCTGGCATACTGCGCCGCAACCAATGGGGGGAGGGCGGGGTAGATGGGTGCTGGGTTTGGCCACTGAACAGCACGGTGAAGTTCGCCTGCTCTCGCCGGCAAACGGTGTGAGGATCTTTCCTACCCCTTATAATTCTCTAAAATACCACGGCGCACCCGGGACTTGTGTGTGCCGCGGCACCGCGGATTTGCGAAGCACAGATCTGATGGTAAGGGGCCAGTTCTGGCTGTAAAGTTGACCTTAATTGTCAATCGCCTGCAGAATGCGTTGACATAGAGAAATTATAATAAAGCCTCCCTGTTCGAATGTACAAATTAGTTGCCCGCGTAACTATGCTATTCATTTAATCAGGAAAGCTCGCCCAGTGCCAAGCAAGAGTCGTTTTCAGGAGGGGACCTACCTACAATTGGGGTGATCGTACATGCAATTGATCAAACTCAACACTGCCATTTCCTGGCAATCTTGCGGGCCCCCGCCCACAACGCCAGGTCACCCATCCAATTTACTAATCGGGCTCAACCCTGCGCGCATATCCTCCCGAGATTCAATAAGATCGGGTGCATTTAGGGTAATTCGGTCTTGCAGCGTGCTTTTTTTTAATAACCGTAATGACAATAGTGCATCTGGCCGCGCATGTGTTGGCTGCCTACTCATCGTGTCCAGGAAATGCCTAGGTCTTATCACTGACTCACTGTGTACCGTTTTTTTAAAATGGGGAGTGGTAATGTAGCAGTCAACGCGCTGCGCTACGAACCCGGCGACCCGAGTACGATTCCCGCTCGCGGCCAAACCCCAGGTGACGATTATATGAACCGGTCCTGGACGGCCCGTAGGTCGACTCAGCCTCAAATGAGTAGCTGGTGTGGCGTGTAAACATCGCCGCTGGGGAGACAAAGGCGGTCGGGCGTGGTGCTGGCCACCCACCCCCTCTCGTGTACCGTTCCAGCCTTCGTAGGTGCTCGCTAACAGCACTTGCCCCAACAGTTTGTTAAGTCTATACGGGGAGGATCTTTGTGTGTGTGTTTTTTGTACCGTTTAAATGGATGGGAGTGGAAGGGTGGTGGGAGCAGTGAGTTTGCGGGGGCGGGGTGGTGGAAATGGAGATTCGCTTTGTAAAAGTCTCATAAACAACACCTTGGGAGTCGGGGGGGGTGCAGGGACTGTCGGTTAAACCTATAAATTAAAAGTTTGTTCTGCCTAAATAATAGTGGTTGGTGGGGGTGGGTTCTGTATTGAACAATCTTCACGGTGAACGTTTAAAGCAGGCGAGCGAGGTTTGGGAGCGCGTGTGTGTGTGTGCGTGCGTGTGTGCGCTTGGGGGGGGGAGGGGTGCGTGTGGAGGCTTTGGTATGCACGGAATCTGCCCCGCCACGGGGTCCACTCTTTGCGGTCGTGGTTTTGAGATGTTTGCGATGAGCCCCGTGCAGGCTTTTTTTTTCTCCGTCCAATCAGCCGTGACAGAGCTTCCATGTGCGTGCGCGTGCGTGCGTTTTGGCCCGCAGTGGGTTGCGTTTGCTCAATTTAAACCCTTGTTTGTGTTGATCTTTGGATGGTTAGAGATTGCGCCGAGTTGTCACGACTGCACGCACTGCTGTATCGGTGTTTATTTGGGCAGATGAAATGCTATTTTTTTTTCTAATTCTTCTTCTGCTGGTGCACGTCTTAACGCACTTTCTGATTTTTTTTTTACGGTGAAAGATAACCCACGCGAGAGATTGCGATGAACTCGGAACCCCACTGACATATTTCGGACGTAACAACAAACATTGTGCTCCATCTACAAGTTAACAAAAATCGCTTCGTCAAAACTTGACTCCGACGATAGTAGCGTGCAAGCATTGTCAACGCAATTTGGCCGAGGCAGGGAAGAGGCAGAGAGAGGGAGGGGAGGGAGAGAGTGTTGGAGGGTGGTGGTGGTAGGGGGGGGGAAGAGATTGAGCCCTGGGTCACAATCTGCCGTACTCCCTCCAGTTTCCTTTTGCAGAGGAAACCCTCGGCCGTCGAGCACTGTACGCGGCTCTGGCCAAGCGAAAGAGGAAATGCGATCGTAGCGCGCAAAAAATCCTGCGCTGCCGTGTGGGTGCGCAAGCAAGCGGCAGGTCCGCACGCGCCATGTTCCGCGCTTGCGTTTTTTTTCGTGTGTGTGCGCGGCGAGCGTGTGTGACCTTGCTTGGTCCCCTTATGTTTTTTGCAAGCGTGTCGAGAGGCTAACCGTGCAGCGCAGCAGTTTTTGGTTTCGTCCGAATGCTTTGCCGCACGCGGCGTTTACCGCCGTGTTTAGTTGTTTCATTTGTCGCGTGTCCCCCCAGCAAATAATTTAATTTTCTGTTGCTTAACCGAGCTGGAAGCGTCTAGCTAAGTTCGCATTGGATGTCGTATTTTTGGCCAATCGTATTTAACAGCGATTTCCACCACCCCCCCCCTCCCCTCTCCACTTCTGGTGATGATTAAATTGCAGCGTTGTTGCGAAAGCGTGTTCTGCATGAATTTTTTGTATTATTCACAGGACCCTTTTATGAACGCATTGTTGGGTAAACGTGGAAATGGTGACCCGCTTGGCCGTTCATGTTGACGCTAAACAAACGTAATGTTTGGTTATGAAGGTGCACGTGCATAGTTTCTGTCTCGCAACACTAAGTTGGACCCCATCTCGTGTGCGTGCGTGCTTTTAACGCAAGAGCATTCCAACATTTGCCTGCATTAAATATTCATACGCTCGCAGGTGAAAACCGAACCGCTGGTGGTGTTGTTGCAGGACAATTCTGCTTTGTGACCATCGAGATGTTCTGGGGTGGCCGTGAATTTTTTTATTTTTTTTATTAAGCCAATTCTGTGTCATTGTCATGGAGCTTGCTTACGAAATTCTTCACCATTTCACGAAAGCCAGGCTCTCTCGGCCAGCAATACCTAGAGCCTGGCCTTCGAATCCACACAGCAGCCCAATGGTAGCTAGTCGATGGTCTCAGCCCGGTCACCACAACAACCCCATTTTTTTTAATGCCATTCTAATTCTCATAATCTTTACATCGTAATGAAACCGCTTGTCAGTTGCACGAGTTTATTGCGGTTGACTGAGATCATTCGTCTTTTGAAGTACCCTGGTTTAAATAGTGCGAACATTCCCTTATCGTATTACACCGTAGCTCGGCTCCAGACAGGCGATTGCGTGGCCATAGGTGTGGCTGCTCGCTCACCGACGGAACATTGTGAGCTTCGTGTGTTGTAAAAGC
Organism: Lampetra planeri; assembly: GCF_965212315.1. NCBI lineage: Eukaryota > Metazoa > Chordata > Hyperoartia > Petromyzontiformes > Petromyzontidae > Lampetra > Lampetra planeri. Next base: position 8,732,103 of record NC_136112.1, read on the forward strand.
TGGCAAAGTGAGGATCAAAGATGCAGGGGTACAGCACGATTTGGCACTGGCCCTTGTGCATGGAATTAAGTGTCCCATTCCCCCCCCCCCACTCACCGCCACCACTGCTTTTGTAGCCCGATGCCTGGATCCCTCCTGCCTCGGACCCCGGTGCAGCTGCACTGCCTGCACACTCGATAGCCGCAGCAGGGCGAAGACGATATCGGCAGCAGACGTTATGGTTCGTTGCCAAATTACGTGGCTTAATGTTACCAGAAGTTCCATGATTTGCCTTGTCCTCGTGGTTCAATACGTTTCCACGATTTGATTCGGGAAGAGATATACTTCGTTGAATATTGTGGTGATTGTAGCTGCCGCTGTATTGGTAATAAAAAAAGAACGATTACTTAAATGGTCTCCTCAATCGGACTGTAACATTGCATCATATTTGCAAGGTGGGGTGCATCTTTACACCCAGAATCATGAGCTTAAGAATGAAGATCAATCAATATTTATAATTACATTTTTATTACTACATGGCACATAACTACAGCCTTTGACCAAAGCACCCTGACTGCTCTCGATCTCGTCAGATCTCAGAAGCTAAGCAGGTTTTTGAGCCTGGATAGTGCTTGGATTGGCGACCAGATTATTACTAATATGAGCCAAGAATGTCTGTGTGACGTCACTCCACATGCCGCACCCTTTCCCTCATTAATTATCATGAGTGGGTGACTTCTCTCCACATGGGGGTGGGGGCCTCCTCCCCCCTCAGCGTCAACTCACAACCCTCACTACAAAGGCAGAACCCTCACGTCACGTGATCTCCGTAACGCTGTTGAGACATCAAAGTAAAAAGGACGTCATGATGAACAAGGGATTGTAACCTTAACATGAAATAGGTCTGTCTCACCGCGGCCTTACAAATTGCACACGGATTGATGCAATGAATATCACTTTGCGGTCTGCTTTTCGCTTGAATGTTTCAGATTTACTTCAATACACCTGTCCTTGGACAGGGGCTATAGGCTCGTATAGAATAAGGTGCAGGGCTACGTTGTGTGTGCAGCAGGGAGCAGTGCAGAAATCCGTTGTTATACTGTAATTGTATGCTCCCACATACTGTGCTCCCCTCCTTCACCAACGTGCACCGACTAGCGTGGTGAAGTATGGTCAAACGGATACCGTGACCGCCACTGCATGAGGAGGAAGCCCTTCTTCCAGCACGGGGTGAATGAAAAGCACTGCAATTGGTACACTGGGCCTAATTTACGGCCGTGCCAAAATCTGCAATCGGAGAATGCACGCTCTTATTTTATATATATACTGTATATAGATCTCAAGAGCGATAATTTTCGTTAATATTATTTTCGTCAAATGCCACCCATGCACTGAGAAGCAATTTTTCTGTTGAGAGTGCCCCGGTTCCCGGCATGAAGCCGCCTTTCTTGGGCACAGTCACAGAGCTGCTTTTGTGCCATATCTGGAATCGGGAAAAGTCAGATTTACTGTCAGGATTTTTTTTGTTATAATGAAGGCTCTTGTGTTGCCCTCTCTCCGCACCTCCCCCCTTCTCCACCACCATACCACCACCACCACACCCCTTTCTTCACCGTGCTGGAGAAGGCCCCTGAGTGATGGCTGACAGCTGTAACCTCGTATAGCCGCGCGCGTCTATTCCTCCTCCTCCTCCTGGAAGCGGCGATTCTGTGAGGATGGGATTGTACGGGTGAAGGGGGGGGGGGGGTGAAGGGGGGGAGGTGAAGGGGGGGGGTGGTGGTGAAGGGGGGGGGTTGGTGGTGAAGGGGGGGGGGGTGGTGGTGAAGGGGGGGGGGATGGTGGTGAAGGGGGGGTGGTGGTGAAGGGGGGGGGGGGTGGTGAAGGTGGGGGTTTACGGTGAAGGGGGGGGGCGTTTACGGTGAAGGGGATGGTTTTACGGTGAAGGGGGGGGTTGGTTGTGAAGGGGGGGGTTGGTGGTGAAGGGGGGGGGTTGGTGGTGAAGGGGGGGGGGGTGGTTGTGAAGGGGGGGGTTGGTGGTGAAGGGGGGGGGTTGGTGGTGAAGGGGGGGGGGGTGGTGGTGAAGGGGGGGGGGTGGTGGTGAAGGGGGGGGGTTGTAGGTGAAGGGGGGGGGGTGGTGAAAGGGGGTGGTCAGGAGGGTCCTTCCTTCATACGGTGGGGAGTTGATGAGCAGTGTGTATATTTTAATGTCGAGCTTGGTGAGTGATTGGGCCAGTGGACCGCTTCAGGAGTTGTTGAACGATCAGAGCAGGGCAGTTGCCGTCACTGTTCCACGGTTTTAGATACACGTTTCGCCTCGCATGGAGAGCTGTACATGGACGTGCATCGCGACCCATACATTCGCATAGTCCAGATAAAAGTCCCACAACCCACTTGGGAATCGAGCGCAGTGCCCTCGCTCAACCGGGGGAGGCTAGGGTGGTACCGTTAGAAGCCTTTTCCAGCTGCACGGAAAAACGTGCATCCTGCCACGGGCGCTGCCAGCATGCTTTTTATTACTGTTGCACTGTAACCCTTTACGCTTTCTCTCTCTCTCTCTAACAGAATCATATCCTTGCCAAACCGGCCTTTGAGACCTGAAAATTAAGCGAGGCCTATGTTTAGCATAAAAAATACGCCAAACGATTCGCTTTCAGTTTTTGTTTCATATGGTCAGGGGAGGCTTGTGGGTTTTTTTTTTAACAGTTCTTGCCAAGTTTCACTTGTGACTGTAGATTCCTGCCATCTCAATGCTCAGACATTGGAAGCAATAATCAAGTTTGTTTGAAAACGGTATCCATTGTGTTTCTCAGCTAGTTTGCAGTGCATGTGCGGTTTATCGATTCGATAAACCGATTCGGAGTTGAGATTTTATTTGGAGGATAGATTGGATTGTGTTAACCGTGGCAAATGTAGCATCCAGTAGTGGCACGTGAACCCAGTGTTTATACACAACGTATACACATTGAAAATAATTTATTCTTGCGTGAGTGATTCAGTGCGTTTATCGTGCTTATAAGAACTAGAATTCATTGGATCTGTATTGTTAACACACCGAGTAAGAATGCAGTTAGATATTTTATTAGTACAAAGTCCCATTAAAAAAATACCGCAAATTCAAGTCAAGCAAAATGCACAGTAGCATAAAATGATGGCAGTGGTTGAGTTTCCACCTGAGAAATAAATAGCTTTTGGGCAATTTGATGTTGTGATGCTCTACTTAAGTATATTGTACACACTTCTGATAGTGTTCTTATTTATGTACAGTACATGTGTCTTTTATGCATATGAACCTCATGGCGGGATCCCGGGGTCCCGAATAAACGGAACTCAAAATCGTAATTGATTTATTTTTGGCGACTGGTCCCACCGCACCACATAATCGCCGCGACCCACCTGGCGCGGATCAAGCGTCGCTTGGACGGATGCGCAGAAGAAACAAAACTTTGAATCTTTGATTAGCGCATCGTGTAGAGCTCGTCGAGAGGAATAGGTTGCTGTATGGTTCGCCTTCAGCAGACATAAAATGACGTCGCAACGCGGTTCATGCGAGAGCCGGGGGCTTGTGGGACCTCTGGGTCCTGCCATAAGGTTCATATGAAGTACTGCACGTGCATGATCACAGCACAGCGCCATCTGGTGTGCCAGACCGTGATTATTACGCGTGCAACGAACATATCTAACTGTGCGGGCCGGTGTGTGCGACGACGTATTGAAAACAGAAGTGGAAATAGCTTCCCATGCTCGCCACCATGGATGCATTGTATCGGAATGTGCGAGAATCGATATAATTGTTCTTTTAGCTGGGATCCGTATTGTTTGTAATGAATTCGCTGAAAAACCACTCGGTGCCCCACATCCAATGCGACGTTGTCGTTAACGCAGCTCCGTGTGTTCGTGTCGCTTGCAGCAAAGCGCCGTTTGCGCTGGCGCTGGCGATCGCTCGCGCCGCAGCTGAGAGGGTGCCGCAGCAGGACCTCAGCCCTCACCAGCGCGAGGCCAGGGAGTGCGACGGAGAGGGAGAGCCCCGGCGTACGTGAACGCGTCGCTCGCGACGGGCCCCCGGCACAAACCGGGGGGCGATTTTTTTTTTTTCCTTTTTTTCCGTTTGCGATATTGGTGTCCTGTAACTTTGACGGTATATTTAGACCTTCTTGGTTCTGTCGGTCAAGTCACGTAGAAGGGAAATAATAAAATAATAAAACATAATAAAATACAATTCTCACGACGTTTCGGCCACAACGCAAGCAGCCGTCCTCAGGTGGTCTCGTGTCGGCTCTTAGCTGTACTTGAGAGGTCGGAGTGCAGGTTACGTGAACGTGCTTCCGTTACGGTTCGCTCGACGTGAGCTGCCGTAGGTCTTCGTGTTGCTGCGCCTTGACAATCTGTGCCACTTGGAAATTGAGTGCTCGTCGTGATGCAAGGAATAATTTAAAAAAATCGAATGACTACAAAAATTATAATGTGAGATAACCATTTTCCCGTCTATTAGGCCTTCAAGCAATTTCCAAAGTACTAATTTAATGGATACTTGTTTTTTTAATCATAATTATGGCATTTTCTGTTTTTTAATAAATATTTTGTTGGGCTATAAAACACTTGGAGAAGAATCATGTGAGTAAAGATAATCACTATTATTATATTTTGCAAAAATTATAGTACAATTCTCGTGGGCCTATTCTGTACGATATACCCTAGTACGGCAACCCGAGCAGTAATGGGTTGACATCGTTATCAATTTACATATTCGTACAATGGTCACCGTATTTTTTTAAAATATTTCTTTAACTTAAATGTAATGTTACTATGATCAGTATAAAAAAAATGATCTGCCCAATTTTACTTGCGCTACAGGGAATGTATTATTTAACAGTGATTTTATGGTTGTGCAAATATTTTAAATATCCCATGTGAGGTTTTCTTTTTTTTTTTTGCTCCTATCTGTCTGCCTCATTGCTGTACGTTATTAGTTTAACTTATTTTTTGGTGACCCAGCTCACTTTGCCAAATGAGACAACCCTGGTTTCTTGAGTTCTCATCTGGTTAAAGAAATCATCTTTAACTCGACCGATACAATACAATAATAATGATGATATTAAACAGGCATGTCATTCTCGTAGACGTATCGATTTGCTCTGCCGCATCCGAAATTCCGGGCTCCCGTCTTGCCGCTTGCGGTAGAGGGACATGAAAGGGGTTTTCATCTGCAGCAAATTCGACGGTCTCGGCACGGGCCCCTGATGATCGTGAAAAATTCCCACGGCAAACCTTGGTAATTGCGCCCACTTTGCTTGTAGCCAGCGTCGAGGTTCAATTGAACCGGTGACTGACATGGAGCAAATTGCAACATTCGTCTCCCCAGCTAAAAGACCTTGTGTCTTGTGGTGGGTAAGCGAGGCCTGTGGAGAGCCTCCCCCAAGTGTATGTGAAGCTTGCAGTGAGCGCACGTGTGTAAGCTTGCAGTGCATCCATCTTTCCTGGTCTCTTATAATTTGAGGCAAAGCTGTCTTGCAGTCCGCAGAGGATCCGCAAATTGAGTAATGATGCGTTTCTGCATTCAGGATGTGGCCGATTGGGCTATAATTAGTGAAAAACGCACATTAATTTCTTCCTACTGTTGGCAGAGTCACAAGATTGCTGATTTTATTTTTGCAGAAAATGTTCGCGGAAAAATGCGCAACTTAGTTCGAATAAAGGAGCATAGCAAACTGAAGCGTAACAAAGTCAACAGTGCTTTTGGATAAAATGTGTAGTTGCATACCGTTCTTGGACTTTTTGTCTGAACGTTAATTAACTTCAAGGCTCGTCAATCATTAGATAACCGCTTTTCACACTTCTTCTTTTCCCCAATTTTTATCCTAATTGTGCTATTGGCAGCAAAGTAATGAGAAGAAATTATCAATCGGATGTCTCGCGGAGAACTGCAACCTTTTCATGTCCGAGAACATTCCACGGAAGTGAATATCGCAAAGCTATCTCAGAGATGCCCTTTTAAGTGACCTCTGCTCCACACAGGGGGGCAAGCTCTTTCGCAGCTGCTCTGCCATATAAGAGTGTAATGTTTGCCACATGACAAACTCATATTTAAATTATCGGAGCTAGAGATTTGGCCAATTAAATCTATAACTAAATGTAACATTGTTTCCTAAGTGCACTCACTGGTTGACCGGGCTGAGATCATAATCTCGCTAAATTTGAGAAACCCATTTTAATCTCAGGCGGTTTTCCTAGATTTGAATCCAGGATCTCATTAATGCCAGCTCAGCGGTTTGGCCAGCCATTTAGTTCTTGAAAGTCTAAGCCAATAATTGCACTGTGCCACCACCGCCATAGTCTTTGTTTCTTTTCGTTATTTTTTCTGGTTAACAAAGCGCCCTCTCGCGAATTTCTTCCCTTGCAGAGTATGACGCGTACAAGCTCGCGCGCGTGGTGTGCAACTGCGTGCGGGAGGTGTGCGAAGCCTGGCTGGACGACCTCCCACCGTTGCGCACATCGGCACGCCATTTCCAAACGTCACTGCACGCCGTCAAGAACAGCCGGCGCAAGATGGAAGACCGGCACGTCGTGCTGCCCGACTTGAATGCCCTGTTGGGCCTGGAAGTGAGTTTTCTCCATCGTCTACGTTAGCTGCCTCGTGTGGTTTGTGCCATTCGGATTGATTCTTGGCATGGCATTGGCAAGGCCTTCATCCACCAGTCGATTGGTCAAGGGCTGAACATTGTTTATCAATTGGCTTAAAACTGTTACTGACATAATGGAGAATTTGGCTGTTAAAGTTTTTTTTAATTCTCTTGATGTTGCAAAAAATCAGTGTGGAATACACGATGAAGAAAAAATATTGAAAGTGGTTGAGCAATAAGTGATCAAAGTGGCATTACCGATCTGGCTTGCCAATGGTTAATATTTTAGTTTCTCAATAATGGCCGTTTTTATTACTTAATAGGCTCAAATAAATTAAGCCACGCCAATGCAGTCTTCATGTCTGTGCTAATCATGCATTTGAGATGCAAATCACTGGCTTCTTTAATATTTTATGCCAATGTAAACACGCCCAATTTGGTTGTTTCCCAGATATAAACATACATTTGTAAACATAAAGGATATTGCGTAATTAGCTTTATTAAGAGGCTTTGAAGGTAATTCTCAAAGTACTTGACATGTTCAGCAATCCAAATTTACGTCGGTACACTGCAGCTCAGCTCTGGATAGATATTCAATGGCTATCGCAATGATTCGCACTAATAATATAACAAATGACGAGTTATCGTCATTCATTGGTTCGGATTCGAATCAAAAATCGATTTTTTAAAAATGTCGGTCCTGTTTGTACTACAGTTTTCATATGTGCCGTTAACCTACATCTAAAATTTGCTGTTCATATTTGGGGGTTGTTTTATCATTCTTCATGATGGTCGGTGCATGTTTGTGAATTTTGGAGGGGCCTCGTAATGGTTCATAAATTACAACATGTATCACAATTCTTATTGTCAATCCGCTGCTGGAAGCCTCTCCCCGTACCCTGTCGGTCATGGCCATTTCATTGACCATATTTCACCCACGCTCGTCAGTGCGGGTTGGACCTTCTTCTTTCGCACCGTACTTGGCCGACCGTGCTAAACTAAAGAATGGCCGAGTTAACTAATAGCTTGTTCAGACATCACTTGCTGCGCAGGGCTATGGCCGGGATTTTCAAATCGGGCATCGTGTGAATTGTATAAACAATCCGTTCTCGCACGTGCCATGCACCGAGTGTCTCGTGAGCCTCGGGGGGATGTCGTTGATGAGCCGCGTCGCGTCTGTGTTATTGCAACACGCTGCACCCGTGCCCCGGCCCGCCGCGCGTGCAGGACGCGGAGGAGCAGCAGCAGCAGCAGCAGACGTACCTCGCCGTGTTTGACGGCCACGGCGGGGTGGAGGCGGCAGTGTACGCGGCCACGCACCTGCACGTGAACCTCTTGCAGCAGGAGATGCTGGCGCGGGACCCGGCTCGTGCCCTCCGGGAAGCCTTCAGCCTCACCGACCGCAACTTTGTGCAGAAGGCCGTCCGAGAGGTAACCGCCACCCGCCGCCACCGGTGTCGCGCGACCAACGGTGGCCCGATGCTTGTTAAACGTCCGTTCGCATTTGAGCCTGACGGATTGGGTCACTGTCGGGAATCTCGGATGCAGCTCTGTAGTATTTTTTTTCCGTGGGCCGTTGACCTACACGAAACGTTGTGCCGCTGCGTGATTCCTCGTCCCGTGAACGCCATTGGGATGAAACCGTGGATTTCTTTTGCGTGGCGCCCAGAACCTGCGCAGCGGCACGACGGGCGTGGTGGCGCTGGTGCGCGGGGACATGCTGCACGTGGCGTGGCTCGGGGACTCGCAAGCCCTGCTTGTCAGGGACGGCTGCCCCGTCGAGATCATGACTCCGCACAAGCCCGAGCGAGAGGTGACACCGCTCAACCGACATCGTCAAGTTTCGCGTTGTGCATTCGCTCTGCTGACGGTCTGCCGGCACGGCGTAGTCTCTTTCGGCGGTTGACCTCCGAACTCGGCCGCACGTCTGATTGTGCAAAAAGGGAAATGCGACCACATCACACCGACCATTCGTGATGTCCTTCACTGGCTGCCCAATTAAACAAAAGATTTGATTACAAGCTGTGCACATTCGTATACGTGTGTCGACATCAATTTGGTCCATGCTATCTGATGGACGTGTGTGTGCCGGTACACATGCACAAACCCACACGTGTGTGCCAGTATACACACACACAAACCCACACGTGTGTGCCAGTACACACACACGCAAACCCACACGTGTGTGCCAGTACACACACACACAAACTCACACGTGTGTGCCAGTACACACACACACAAACCCACACGTGTGTGCCAGTACACACACACACAAACCCACACGTGTGTGCCAGTACACACACACACAAACCCACACGTGTGTGCCAGTACACACACACAGACCCACACGTGTGTGCCAGTACACACACACACACACACAGACCCACACGTGTGTGCCAGTACACACACACACACACAAACCCACACGTGTGCCAGTACACACACACACAAACCCACACGTGTGTGCCAGTACACACACACACAAACCCACACGTGTGTGCCAGTACACACACACACAAACCCACACGTGTGTGCCAGTACACACACACACAAACCCACACGTGTGTGCCAGTACACACACACACACAAACCCACACGTGTGTGCCAGTACACACACACACACAAACCCACACGTGTGTGCCAGTACACACACACAGACCCACACGTGTGTGCCAGTACACACACACAAACACACACACAAACCCACACGTGTGTGCCAGTACACACACACAAACCCACACGTGTGTGCCGGTACACACACACAGACCCACACGTGTGTGCCGGTACACACACACACACAGACCCACACGTGTGTGCCGGTACACACACACACACACAGACCCACACGTGTGTGCCGGTACACACACACACAAACCCACACGTGTGTGCCGGTACACACACACACACAGACCCACACGTGTGTGCCAGTACACACACACACACAGACCCACACGTGTGTGCCGGTACACACACACAGACCCACACGTGTGTGCCAGTACACACACACAAACCCACACGTGTGTGCCGGTACACACACACACACAGACCCACACGTGTGTGCCGGTACACACACACACACACAAACCCACACGTGTGTGCCGGGTATAATCCATTGTTAATCGTCGCCATCTTCGTTCAGCAGCTCTTTTGACCCTGATCGTTTCCGCACACTCGGGACAGCGAGATTTGGCCTTGGCAGCTTCGTGGTCAGCGGTCCCATCCGTCTGGAACTCGTCTATCCATCCACTCGCCCACTCGCCCACTCAGGAGTCCGTAGGCTTGGTATCCGCTGCTGTTGCACGATGTTCGAGACTTCACAGACGCTTAGCCGGTTCAGTAGAAAATGCGAGGCAGAACTGTTCAGTAGAGCTCACAATGTATGAATATTTGCTCACTTGTGATAACCTAGGTTAGAAGAGTTGCGTGTTTATAAATGTGCTTCCTCTGCTCGGTGGGTGGTGACCATGCATCTAACAATGCATCAATTGGCACGTGTTTAAAAAATATATGTTATTATTTAGAACCCGATTCGCCACGACGGTTCGTTATGCATATTGTACAACCCTGCTCTGAAAGGAAAACGTCTACCGTTGAGGATAAAAGTTTTGAATCGACGAGTTACTTGCCGTCTGGGATGCAGTTTTTGGTGCACCGTCAGCATTTAACAGCGCGCAATGGAAGGCTGCCAGCCTTTGTTTTTGCTAACTAAACAGCCCTTATTTATATTGGCATTTAGTGTAACAGGGCTAATGTTACCACTCAAGCCCGCCACCCCCTCTTCATCTGCTGCCACCCATATCCTGTCTACTCCGGACCTCAGCTCGACTACCAGCCTACGCAAGCACTGTACACACGTGCTTGTGCATGACTTGCGTACGCGCTCACGGCGTACTCTGCTTACATCACCGCGTTTTGCTTCGAGTGCCCTTTTTTAATATTCATCACCGATAGCGAGTTCCAGGCCTGCTGGCCTGCAACGCAAGGCGGCCAGTGACTAAGAACACTCATGATAATCTATCCTCCTCATCGGCCATGATCAATCCACTGCTTGGCGATGGTCTTCCCCAGGTGTCGCCATCTCTCATGTTCCCAGCATCTGGACATGAGCTGATTGCAACGCTCTGTCAACGATGGTATAAAGGATAAGAGTTTCCGAGCGTAAAATCGAGCGAGGTTATAGGAAAGGGACGATGGTTCTAAGGTTAGGCCGCTCTCTAGCAATGAAGGAACAAGAGATGTATTCACAATCTATCGTTTGAGCATCGTAGAGTCGAGAGGAATCGGTTTGATAGCACGAGTCTTTGACATTACCACATCACCAGAGGCATGAAATTTGAGAATAATATTTGTAGTTGTGGTAGTGGTTGTGAAAGCGCGACACGGAAGCAACTGAACAACAGTGCAATGAATCGGTGAACCCGTGCGCTAAAACTATGTGAAGCAATGCACTTTGGATCCCTTCGAGGGAAAAGCTTAATTTAGTTTATTTAGTACTCGCGAGAAGCTTGACACGCCTCCCAGCAGAGCGTTCATGTGGGCGAGTCTGTTAGCGAGTCGATCCCACTTTGACAGATTGGGTCTGCATCGATTCACGATGGCCTGGCGTATGGCCTCGCCCCAAGAAGAACATTGACCCTGGTAACCGTTGTAGTAGCCACAAAAGAGTGACCTTGAGGTAACAGAACGATAGTGAGAGACTGGAGTTTACGAGAACGATGACCCTGATTGCAGTGGGTAGGAACCATGGAAGTGACAGAATTGGAATGAGAGATGGGGGGGATGGCTATGAACACTCGCAATTAAGCTATGAAACCATTGACTTTGTATCCGCCTACAGGTAGATTCTATTTTTGTTTGTTAGCACCCACAGTGAACTGGACACACCGCCAGCGGAGCATTCCTGCGGATCAGTCCGTCCATTCGCTTGGGGCGGCTGGGATCGGTTGCGTTTGATCCGGGGTTGTGACCTCTTGCGCACGGTGTTGTCGCAGGTCTCACCGCCGTGTGGGGGTTTGCCCCATTTGTGGTTTGTGTGCAGGACGAGAAGAAGCGAATTGAAGCGCTAGGAGGGTGCGTGGTGTGGTTCGGGGCCTGGCGAGTCAATGGCACCCTCTCTGTGTCCAGGGCTATCGGTGAGTTAGGCGTTGGCTCCCGCACGGAGACACCAAACAGAAATGTTTCACTGGCAGATACATAAACAAATACTAAGTCACTATGCGACCTCCTTTACCAGTGGCAAAATATACTAATAGGTTTTTACCCTTTTAACTGGTACAAAAACTGACACCTTTATACAAGGCATCATGTTTGCAATAACCACAACACAAGCAGTCAAAATGCAAACAAAAATAAACATTTTGACTGCTTGTGTTGTGGTTATTGCAAACATGATGCCTTGTATAAAGGTGTCAGTTTTTGTACCAGTTGAAAGGGTAAAAACCTATTACTAAATACTAAGTCTGCAATGATGCATCGATGGAAAAATAGATTCCGATGCTCTCACTATACCTGCATCGAATTGTGTGTTCGTGATTCGCGTTTCTTTTCAATTTGCATCTGTCGTGTGTGGGAGCGGTGGCGCAGTGGGTCGCGCACTGCCGTGGCTAACGTTAACCGGTCCACGGCCCTCCTTTAACAACCTGTTTCGGTGAAGTATGGTCAAACAACCCCTGTGACCAACAGGGCATGGAGAGGCCTTAATCCAAGGTTGATCAACCAAAGGGGTGGTTGTTATCATCATCATCATCATATTTTTTGCTAGATACTAATAGGCCTGCGCTAAGCATCTAATATTAAAACAAAGTACATGAAACAAACATGATTACATTTGGGGGAAAGAATTTCTCAATCGATTACTGCCAGCGTTCAAAATAAAATGATCAATTGGCACGTGAAAAACACGTGCGAAACGACGTTCGACTCAAAATAACGGCGGTGCAACACAAACATCACAAAGAAACCCTCAAGTAATTCTACCTGTGGGCGCGTCTCCACCTCCGTGCGCAGGCGACGCGGACTACAAGCCGTACATCTGCGGCGACGCCGAGAGTGCGTCGGTGCGTCTCGACGGCACGGAGGACTACCTGCTACTCGCGTGCGACGGCTTCTTCGACACGGTGCGGCCCGACGAGGCCGTCGCCGTGGCCGCCGCTCACCTGCGCAAGAGCCGGGATGCCGGCACGGCGGAGGACGAAGGCTGCCGGCCCGCCGGCCTGGCGCAGCGTCTCGTCACGGCCGCTCGTGACGCCGGCTCCGGCGACAACATCACCGTCATCGTGCTCTTCCTACGCGACCCCGGCACCGTCGTGGTGGACGCGGCGGGCCCGGGCCACTCCGACGGAGCGAAGCCGTGCCGTGGTAGCAGCGGCAGCGGTGAAGAGGAGGAGGAGGAGATGGTGAAGGAACCGAGCGAGGCGGAGAAAGGGGATGGTTGCCCGCGAGGCGCGGAGAACCGCTGAGTCCGAGCGGGGGGGCAGCGGTGGCGGCCCAGGTCCGCTTGGCTCCTGCGAGTCAAAGCCCGAGGGCACAAGCGAGCTCGGGTCGTGGGGATGAATCGTAAGCACTACCCCAGGCTCGCCCCCATTTTTTTTCCTTTTCTTTTTTACGGCAGGGCAATAAACACCAGCAGTATGAGCCGCAAAGTACCCCGTGCGCAGCGGAGAAGATAACTTGGAGAGTAGTGTTGTGTGTGTAATAATGGTGGGTGTTTTGGGGACAGGCCTACTAAAACAAAAATGTTGGGATGCAATTCGGGCATCTTTGTCTGCAGTGACTAACACTAAGAAGAGCATCGTTTCTGCTGGTAGTTTTATTATTTTCTTGGTTTTCATCGTTAAGCGTAAGGTTTTAGTTAAGTGTTTTTTTTTTTCCCCCGTAAATTGAGTGTAATGCACTTACGGCGTCAAGCAAAATCATTTGTGCCTTTTTTTGCAAATAACCGACCATATCACCTCTTCGTTAAGTTTTGCAGTCGCCCAATGAAATGGGCAGTTGCCTTCTTATTCCCCAGGCAAGTGGGCCACCTTGAAAGATGACCACGGACAAGAAGGGTAACTGCGGCGTTCGACTTCACGGTGGTGACAGAAATCGTTTTCCGAGGGTGCAGCTTTGAAACGGTTTTGGGGATGGGGAGCGCAGGTGCTTGCTGGTCGAGAATCGAGTTGGAATAGCTTTCTAGATTTTTCTGATCAGTCCCCCCCCCCACCCCCCCCACCGCGTTCAGCTTGTACGTACGTACGTCAAACATCTTGCGAGCACCATACATAGCCAACGGTGCTAATCGGAGGTTAACCTGCACTCTGCGCATTCGATGAAACAATTGAGGGGGTTCATCTTCTTGGTTATTTTGGTAAAGTCACGTAGTAGGGAAGTAATAAAATAATAAAAATAAAACAATTTTCACGACGTTTCGGCCACAACGCAAGCAGCCGTCCTCAGGTGAAGAACAGGTCTGTCGATAAGACAGCGTCTGAATGACTCTGTCTTCTTGCGTTGTGGCCAAAACGTCGTGAGAATTGTTTAATTATGTTTTATTTGTATTATTTTATTACTTCCCTACTACGTGACTTTACCGAAAGAACCAAGAAGATGAATCCCTGCAGTCACGAAAGCTTTAAATCGAAATTGAGGGGGTGTGTGGGGGATCGACTCGCCGGTTAGTAACGTGTCCAGTTTATCAAGGCCTGCACAGGGAGTCTCGCACTTAACGTTTATCGGTGCCGGTGGCAGTTTTCGTAAGTTTCTGTAAAGCTGTCCGTTGGAAATACTCACGCTTTCATTTGCCAAAAGTGTGCGGAGGAAATGCGGTCAGCCACTTTAAAGGAATTGTTGTGAGCAGCAGCACGACTTCGGGTCTCTGTAGAAATAATTTGTGGCCCACTTGGGAATGGGGAAAACGAGCACTTGAGATGGCCTTCCTGTGCAATTACAGCGCTGCGAGAGTTAACGGCAGGACTTTCGATTGGTCAGTTTTCAGTACACGTTGCGAGCTTGGCGCGGTTGCAAACGGAGCACTTAAATGAATTTATAATTGCCCTTCTCAGTTTTGGGGGTGGGGTGGGGTGGGAATTAAAATAATAATTAAGTCTCTATTGATGTACGGTGTGAACATTTTAACTTGGAGTCTCCGATAGGCTTTACAAATTTTTATTCAAATCACGTGATGCGTGACCGGCGGTGGATAATAATAATAATGTGACGACTTGCCAAGGAAAGCCCAAGTCCTTCAAGCAATATTCATTTTCAAGAGAGGACCCTGCTTAGGGACGTTAGACTGTACTTCTCGAGTATTTTTGTTTTGTGCGCACGTGGGAGGGAAACCATTGTGCCCGGAGAACACCCACCCATGCGTGGCGATAACTCGCCCTACCCCCCTTCCCCCGCACAGTTAGGTGAGCAACCTACTTGCTCTACTGCCGCGCTGCCTGTCTATGCGATCCGTAGACCTCCGACGCCTTGCAGGCTGCATGTCGGCACGGCCCTACTTGACGCGAGCTTTGCGATCGGTCAGGACTTTTATTTTTTCTCATCGTTGATTTGTCTCAGGATGCAGAGTCGGGAGCAAATCCCACACTGCCGCTAACACCGCTATTGGCACGTCGCGTGGGACGGTGCAGTGTTTCGAGTCGCTCTCTACGATGCTCGCTCGTGAGAGTTATTTTGGAGTGATCGCGCACCTCCGTGCGACGCGAGGATTTTGGAATAAGTTGACGGCCCACGCCGTGCACGGCAAATCCTTTTCAAGTGCACGCGTGCACACACGCACACATGCGAGCACACACACGCGCACACACGCGTGCACACACGCAACACATGCACACACGCACAGACGCACACACGCACACGCGCACACACACGCGCTCTTGACTGCCATTAGCGGAAGTGTAACTACAATCGTCGGACGTGCACTCGAGCCATCTCTTTAGTCGATGACTATTACTACTTCTGCTGGTACAGGTCTCCAGTCTTGGGGATGGTACTAGGATGTCAAATTGGGAGTCCAGACGTAGATATACATTCAACTGTTAAGCTGTCGCACATGTCGCCAGCACGGTGATGTGTGTGTGTGTACGTACGGCCGTTTTTGCCCCATTACCAACTCTAACCAGCTTTCCTGGACCCCCCCCAAATAAATCGATGACATCTACTAGTGCCACCCCTGACACTTAAAAGGTGCAATAAGTGATTTGCAGAACACAGAACAGTTATCTGTCCTTCCATTCGGTGGCATCGAGGCACGACTGCCATTTCTCTTTAAAGCATGACACCTCGTCCCCGTTTATTGACTTGAAAGCTTGAAGTCACACACGGTATATTTCTTTTTTTTATGCGAGGGTAAACTTGAATATAATAGATGTAGATGACGTATCATTAGACAGCTGGGTGGATGGCTAGCCATGCAGGTCGTTGGTAAACCTACAAATGCAATGTTATGCAGTTGGCTGGCAGGACCGACGGATGTACTTTCGTGGCTTCAGGTCACACTACTGCCTTTACTTTTCATCGAAGCTGAAGAAAATATTTCTCGCTTCGCTGCTGACGGCTGCACGCTCGTCAGAGTGTTAACTCTTTGTAAACAAACGTTGGGGATTTTTTTTTCCGTCGGTGTCCGTCTTGGGCTGTCGCCGACTTTAAGGCGAGTTGAACGCAAGATGCCACGTCACTTATTGCGCCTTTCTAAGAAAAAAAAACGACTTTCCTTCATAAAACAAACCAAAGTTAAGAACAAAAAAGTTTTTCGGTGAATGTTTTCAGCAATGCATTAGAGGGTATACTTTATATTTTAGGAAGAATGTAGCAGAGCACATCTCTGCTACATTTTGGCAATACCGTGGATGACTTAGGTAGGTAGGGTGGAGCCGCTCTGTAAATATCTGCGTATTTTGAAAAAAAAAAGTGGCATTATTATCACCATGACGATGTAAACCTTGCCCGACTTTGCCAATTCACACGAATCAACGGAACTGCTTGCAGATTTAATGAGCAAGGGGGGAGCGTGGTTCTCGAAGTGCGTTTAGTTTTTTGCAGATTTTGCATTGTGCAGGAATAATAATGTTTTTACCTGCCACGTTACAAGGGCTTAGTTGTCGAGTTGGGTTTAATGGGCTTACAGAAACATGACAAACTGAAATTGCCCTCCTACTTTTGTGTCGGGGTGAAAGTGAGTGTTTTGTAAACAAGTGCAGCTACAGATATTAAAGTGAGTTGGTGTAAAATGGTGTACATAAGACAACTGCGGTGTGCAGACCCACACAGCAGTGTCAGTTTGTTAACCAAAATAACTTGTCTTGTTAGGTCGGGTGTGGCGGATAGAAGGGAGAGGAGAGGGGATGCGTGTGGATGTTAACATTTAATTGCATGCTTTCTGACTATATATGAGCGCCACCGTAGCGAGATGTTAACTACCTCGCCTGGTATACAGGAGGTCGTAGGTTCGATCTCAACCCTGACGCCTGCTGTATATTTGGAGTTTGCATGTTCTCCCTGTGGTCGTGTGGATTTTTCTCCGGGTCTTCCGGTTTATTTTTCCTCCACATTTAGAAACATGCGTTTTGAGTATTTGGCTGCAATAAATTCCCATATAAAAAGCCACTTCATTGGGCTATCGTTTGTGGTCAGGTCGCTTTGGAAAGAGCTATCCAGCTCCTCCGGTGGCCTTACCTGGTAAAATAAAAAATAGTAAAAAAAAAAATTCACATTTGATTGTTTGCATCTCAAAAGGGAGCCTTCTGTTACAGCAGTGTGCAGGCTGTGGTATTGATGTCCGCGATCGCTGCTGGCTTCGCGCAATAGATTCGTTCTTCTTATTACGACTGTTTTTTTTGCCATTTGTTAAAATTTACATACCGTTGTCTTATTATGCTACGCAGTATTTTCGTGTGTTTATTTAAGGTTGAAAGTTTCATTTCGAATTTCAAAAGTCGGGAGAATTTTTTGTCTGTTTCACGCAAACCCCTCTGTGGTAAGAATTGGGGTCTCTTTTGATGAGCTGTCCCCCCTGGTGTTTGCACGTGGGGCCCACCTTTCAGGAACTATGGTGCTTCGGTTTCAGTGTTACGCTCTCTTGCTTCGGCGAACATCTTGCACGGATTACCTTCTATAGACGTCTATCGCAGGACACATTGAGCCGCTGAAGCCGGGAGTTCATTCGAGTAACGAGTGTGTACCGCATTCAAGGTTTCAGGGCGTGTAAGATGTGTAACGCGTGCAAGGTTTATTGTTACCCAATACGCTGCGTGTCCACCTGTGCCTTGGGCAAGACGGCAAAATGACCTTATCTTGCCTAAAATGACAACATCGCCTGGGTCCTTGTTTGTGCTTGATCGGCGTCTTAACGAGTGTGTATAATCCCGTGCTGCCCGTCGCCGTGTGTCGACGGTCTGCGCTTCTTCGTAATTGAGGCACCAACATCCCAACGTGGCCACCCTAGTGGGGTTGGAGGCGTTCTGTGCCCAGTTTTTGTCGTCCATGCACTTCACCCTCGCCGCGTGGATTAAATTGTCGGGAATGAATTGCCCTCCCAGTGTCTCTGCACCCCTCCTCCCCCCCCCCCCCCAATAATATGGCCATAATCGTTTTTGTTGCTGTTGGAGGTGGGGTTTTTTGTCATCTCCTTGAATAAACTTGAATTTTGATGTGCAAATTAACTGGGGAGAAGAATACAAGTTTAATGAAATTATTGGTTGTGGTTTCTTATCCCCCGATTTGTATAATTCGGCCTCAAATGTGAAACTATCTTGTGCCGAGGTTGTGACAACGCCATGAGAACATTCACGTGCCACCACGTCTGCAGACTCGAACCTCGTCTTGAAATCCAACCCAGCATTTACTCCTCGCCCGCTTGTGAATGCCAGAGTAGTAAACGTGTTCTCATCTTGCGATGGTTTAATCCGTGCGTTTTCTATTGGCCATATAGACAATTTAAATGATCTTAATTTTGACTGCCAACTATAATTTGGAGTCGTTTTGCCCGTAGAGCTGTACCACTGAATAATTCTCTAGCTCAATAGTCCATACAACTTCTATATGTACATAAAGCACAACACTAAGCTTATATTGCATAACCTTTATCATTTCCCTTGGATATATGATTTTTTTTATACTTGATGTTCATTACAATGAAGCTTTTGGGGTTGGAATTTTTGTGTGTTAAATAGCAAACTATTATACCGATTTAGAACGGGAAAGTTTGGTTTAAAATGTACCCACTGTGAGGTCTGTTTCTGAAAGTGGCCAAATGATGCTTGTGACTGCTTGCTTGTTTTTGTGTACTAGTAAGAATAATAGGGCATGGTGCATGTTGGCTTTTTTGGGGAGAGTTTGACAATTATCAATATGCTATAGTACATTAGTGGCAGCGGGTGTTTAATAAAAAAAACAAGCTTATTTATGTTGAATTATTTATTTACCAGAAAACATAAACAAGCCTAAATTTCAAGTGCTGTCCTTTCTGTAGTCGTGTCGGTCATGGGGTTACTGTTTTTCCTATTTGTATTTTTCTAGTGGGTCACTCACTGTACTCCTTGAAACGAGTCCTCCTTAACACCTCTATTGGTCTGAGCTTCAGTTCTTCACAGTATTACCTTCAATTCCTACAAATAAACATGATGTATATGAAACTTGGGAGCCGCCTTGTCGTGTCCTCCCTGCGTGTCTGTCGCTCGTGTCCGTGCCCCCACTCCTGTCTTGCGTGTGATTGTAATTCTCCCCCCCCCCCCAATATCCTTTGACGAGGATCTGTGCGGCAGGGTTATTGACTGACGTTGACCTTCCGCAACCATGACCGGTGGACGCGGCGGCATGCCGTGAAGAGGGTGTTCGTGGGTTGTCGTGTTTACTCGGTGTGCTGGCCGCTGCACGCGAGGCCGGTATCCGAAGGCTTAACTTTCGTGACTGCAGGAATGAATATTCTTGGTTATTTCGGTAAAGTCACGTAGATATAAAATAAAAGATAACAAAATTGAAAATAAATTGAAAAATAAAGCAAAAAACCCACGACGTTTCGATCGCAACACAAGCGATCTTGATGAAGACCGCTTGTTATTTTCAATTTTATTAAATTTTATTATCTTTTATTTTCTATCTACGTGACTTTACCGAAAGAACCAAGAATATGAATCCGAAGGCTAAGCGATGGTAGATGTGTCCCCCACGCCCAGGGTTAATTTCGAGTTTGGACAGCGGGGCAGTGAGCGATGTAGTTGCCGCGGTGTGCAGGGACTCTTGAACTGCCCCTGGGCCCAGGCGCCAGGCTACGAAGAGAGGAGGTTGGAACGACATTGGGGCCCCGTATCAGGATCCGGGAAGCAAACTCGTGTCAACTGGGTTTATAGAACAATGTGTTAACTAGTGGGCCACCGTTCCACCCTGAAGAAATATTGACCACAAACGCTTCTCGGTTCGTTAAAGTGGCAATTCCGTTCAATCAGGGGGTGTGGAATACGGAATACCGCAGTCTGGTTATGACCCAGGACTTTTTTTTCATGGGGTCTACGCCCACGAGACCGGCCACTCAAAACCGGCCCGTAAACGATCTGTCGAACCAAGCATCTGAGCTGGTCCAACGGGGTACTAGAATACTCGCAGGAAACATTTTAGTCCTGGCAACACTTCTAAAATGCGCTCGGGTCAATTCTCCTGTTGATTGTGAGGGTGTGTGGTGGGGTAAAGTGTGGGTACTCCCACCTTCGCAGTTACCCTGAAGTGGAGCTCTATCCAGTGGAGGCCCTTCTGCTAGCATTGGTGTAAAGCGAGTAATTGCAGGGCTGCACCTTTACCAATCGCTTCTGTTACTGAATGCTGTCTGGCAGTGGCAAATGTGACTTATGTGTGTGTTAATGTGGCCTGGCAACGGCATTTGAAATTCATATTTGGGCCTCATCCCTGCGTTTGTGAATAAAACAAACATGTGCTGTTCTTTTTATTCCCCATTCTGTGCAAAAGCACTGATTTATCATCGAAAATGTTTTTTTAATAGGAAAAGCATATTGCGGTAGCAAATTTTCCTATGAAGCGACCCAAAGGGAGACCGGGGCAGGAGAGTTCGTTTGGCTCAAACGTGTAAAAAAACAGAATGGATGTCCCTTGTGAAAAAACACACGAGTCTTGGGACGGGGGGGCGGGGGGGGGGCAAGCCACTGCCCACCAACTACGGGTCCGTGTGGTATGGCAACGGCTTGCGGAGGCCACGATTCCGAGGCAGATGAGCCCATGGCTAAAACGATGCCGATATTGATGATTCCATTAACTTTCCATCCCATTTTTTTTTTTACTTTAACAAATACGCAACAACATTTCGAGCTGGGAAAGCGAAAAGGACATCTAAAGCGAGTGACCTTGTGAGCACTTTGTTGAACGGGGGCATTTGGCTCGGTACCGAATCTTGTCGGCGGAGGGCGCAGCGTGCCGCGGGTTATTCCAGCCACCACGCAGACCCCCAAAGCGCGATGACCAGTAGAGGGGGCAGCAGTGCAGCTAAAAGCCATTGTTGTATTCTTACGCGTGGTCTATGACCCTCTCAAGCACTCGCTTTCTGTAACCCGCACTGACCAGCGTGGTGAAGCAAGGCCGTAGCCATGGAGTCAACATTGGGGGGGAACAAATCTTCCAGGGGGTCTGGGGGTTTCCTCCCCAGAAAAAAATATATAAATTTGAAAACGAATTTCCTGCCTAAAATATTTAAAAAATCACTAACACCTCGGATGGATTTTTTATTTTATTTTTTTAAAT
Source organism: Lampetra planeri (assembly GCF_965212315.1). Taxonomy (NCBI): domain Eukaryota; kingdom Metazoa; phylum Chordata; class Hyperoartia; order Petromyzontiformes; family Petromyzontidae; genus Lampetra; species Lampetra planeri. The sequence goes on from NC_136112.1 coordinate 8,753,426, forward strand.
AATGTCTAATAGTGTATTGTATTTATTACATTGCTCTGTTTTCTTTTTTTACCTTGTTTCATTGTATGTAATGGCAGAGATTAGGGATTAATAAAGTACAACAATGACCACAATCATATTAAACAGAAATCTATGTTATAGCAATATATTGGGGGGGGGGGGGACATTTTCAGCATTTTTGAATATTGGGGGGGGGGGGGGTCCCCCAATATATATTATAATTACGGCCTTGTGGTGAAGTATGGGCAAACAACCCTCGCCAGCTTCAATGTGTGCGTGGAGGAACAATCACACAAGGGGTCGCATAAACTCGGAGCCCAGCCGGCAAGCAAACTGCCACTGCTCTCTGACATGCCGTGGCGTGTATCGGTCCTTCACTAAGAGGATGCAACACGCGCTGGCTAGAAAGTGCGCAAGGAAGCATTGAAGGAGAGATGCACGCTGGAAATGCAACCATCTCGTGTGTGTGTGTGGGGGTGCTGTGGAGTCGTGGTTAGCACGCTGCGCTGACGAACCCGGTGACCCAGGTTCGATTCCCACTCACGGTTATCTAAAACGGTTCTGGGCCTCATCCAGGTCGACTCGGCCTCAAATGAGTACCTGGTCTGGTGTGTGTAGAAACATCTCCACTGGGGAGACAAAGGCGTCCGGGCGTGTATGGCCCACCCACTCCATCGTGTACCGTACCGACCTTCATAGGTGCTCGCAAACAGCACTTGCTCCAACAGTCTGTTCAGGCTACACGGGAGATCTTTGCCTTCGTTGTTGCAGTGGCGAATGGCGACTGTTGTCGGTGCTGTTGCCTCGCAGGACCATGGGATTGTATTGTATTGAAGAACTTGCATCTTGGAATCTCTGCCTCACTTGATACAGCAAATCTAGCTGTGACGGTCCCACCTGATGACGGAGACTTGTGTTGCCTCCGAAACGTCGTGATTTTTATTATTTTATTTTATCTTCTTGGTTCTTTCGGTAAAGTCACGTAGAAGGGAAGTAATACAATAATAAAAAATAAAACATAAAATCATTCTCACGACGTTTCGGCCACAACGCAAGTAGCGTTGTGTTTTATTTTATTATTATTGTATTATTACTTCCCTTCTACGTGACTTTACCGAAAGAACCAAGAAGATGAATCCCTGCAGTCACGAAAGCTTTAAATCGAAATTTATTTTCTTTTATTTCTAGTATTACTTTTAGTAATTTTTAATTTTTTTACCTACGTGACTTTACCGAAAAAAAGAGTATGAGTACCATGGGATTAGTGGCACACAGCTGGGAGATGCCTTCATCCAGCAGTGGATTAATCATGGCCTCTGCTGCTGCTGCTGTTATCGTCATTGGTAGCTGCAGCAGCAGCAGCAGCAGAGGGCGCGCTCGCCCAGTTTATTTACAGCCCAGACCCCCCGACCCCGACCACGCGGTCTCCACGTGCCGCCACAAAGACAAAGGTCCCCCGTACAGCACCACCGGCTCGCGGGGCGAGGAGGAGTAGGAGGAGGTGGGGGCGAGGAGTGCGTGGCACGCGGGGGGAGCGGAGGGGGGCCTCGTGGTTCCGTGCGCTGCGCTCCTCCTGCGGACGCGGAGTTGCGAATTCGATTTACAGCCGGATGCTCACATTATAAAGTGGCGTTCATCTGAATCGGTTCTGGGTCTCTCCACCCCCCTCACACCCCTCCCTCGTAGGTCGACTCAGCCTTAAATGAGGCCCATCACCACATGAATAACCTCTTGTTGTAACAGCTCTCTCGCTGGCTCAGCAGTTGCACTGCTGGATTATTTTATTCCGCCTGAGGACGACCGCTTGTGTTGCGATCGAAACGTCGTGATGTATTATTTGTTGTTTTATTTTGTAATTTTTCTGCCTACGTGACTTTACCGAAAGATACTCTTAGGTTTTTTCGGTAAAGTCACGTAGGTAAAAAAATAAAAATAAATAAAAATCTATAATTTACCGAAAGAACCAACGAGTATGGATTCCTGCAGTCACGAAAGCTTAGCGTCAAGATTAAACGAGTAGCTGGTGCCTTTTGCGCTAAATGTTAACACCGGGGAGACAAAGGCGGCCGGGGTGGTGACAACCGACGACACCAGCACGCTCGTGCGCCGTGTTTGCCTTAATAGGTGCTCGCGAACAGCACAGCACAGCATAGGCTACACGGGTATCGTTTGCCTCTGTGCGAGGCCGAGGGGTGCACGCTGAGGTGTGGGGGGGGGGGGAAATGCGTGTGGGGGGGTGTGGGGAGGGGGCAATGCGTGTGGGGTGTGGGGGGGGTGTGGGGAGGGGGCAATGCGTGTGTGTGTGGGGTGTGGGGGCAATGCGTGTGTGTGTGTGTGGGGAGGGGGCAATGCGTGTGTGTGCGTGTGGGGAGGGGGAAATGCGTGTGTGTGGGGTGTGGGGGAAATGTGTGTGTGTGCGTGTGGGGAGGGGGAAATGCGTGTGTGTGGGGTGTGGGGGAAATGCGTGTGTGTGCGTGTGGGGAGGGGGAAATGCGTGTGTGTGGGGTGTGGGGGAAATGTGTGTGCGTGTGGGGAGGGGGCACTGTGTGTGTGGGGGCAATGTGTGTGTGGGGATGGGGGGTCAATGCGTGTGTGTGTGGGGAGGGGTCAATGCGTGTGTGTGTGCGGGGAGGGGGAGGCAACTCCACCATTGAGCTGTCCATTCTCCAGAAACTCAAAACGGCGCCACCACCGCCCCTCCTCCTCCTCCTCCACGCCATCCTCCCCCCCACACCACCCACTCATCTCCTCTTTCTCCTCATCCTCGTCACCCTCCTCCTCCATCCACCCACCCCCTCCTTCCTCACCATCCTTCTCCCCGACCCCCTCAACCCAACCATGCGTCCGTCCACGCCTCTTCTTCCCCCACCCACCCGCCCCCCATCTCCTCCTCTCGACCCTTCTGCACCCACCCATCCATCCCCTCCCCCTCCTTCCCAGCCTCCCCTCTCCCCCTTGTTACGTAACATTACGTGGCAAGCGGCGTCTCTCTCGAGAATCGTACACACGAAGTTGCATAATGAGAGTTGAAGTGGCAACAGTTTGTACTCGTTTTGAGTAGCTTGTCGAAAACGAGGCGGCAATTATGGCCACGCTGTGCTGATGATTCCTAACAATGGTGAGACACTGGTTAGAGAGCGTTAGTTTGTTTTTCTTTCCTCCAGCCCAAACGCGACTTTAGATACGGCCGCAATGTTGAAACTTGATCGTTTCGTCTTCTTGGTTCTTTCGGTAAAGTCACGTGGAAGGGAAATAATAAAGTAACAAAAATATCAAGTAATAAATGTTTTATTTTTATTATTTTATTATTTCCCTTCTACGTGACTTTACCGAAAGAACCGAGACGATGAATCCCTGCAGTCACGAAAGCTTTAAATCGAGAATTATTTTATAATGTTTAATTTTTATTATTTTATTACTTCCCTTCTACGTGACTTTACCGAAAGAACCGAGAAGATAAATCCCTGCAGTCACGAAAGCTTTAAATCGAAATCTGATCGTTTCGGACGGGATTGTCGAACGATAACCAGTACATACTCCACTCGGAAGTGGGGGGCACTGCAGGCGGTCATGGACGCCAATTTGGTCTGCTCTTCCTGCGCCGAACAGATGTCTAGGAAGAGGTGTTGGAGTACCCCACGCCTGAACCTCACCACACGCGATCGACCGATGATGATGATGACTGCGGTGTTTACGCTGCTGCTGCTGGGCGGAGAGAGGCGTGGGGGGAGACGTCAGAAACTCGGCCCATTGTTTCAACGCGCCGCGCCGGAAAAAAAATTAGATTCAACAAGCTGAGATTCAACAACACACATCCAGGCTGAATTTCACTTTCCAAAAAAAATTAGTAAAAAAAACGTGAAATTATCAATTACGTGTGTTGCTGGACGTCTCTCAACATGGGTGGCGAACCGGTAACCGTTATTTACCTTAAACAAACAAAAATCGGTTGCCAGGAATGAAAAACATCGATTTTAACAACCCGATGCTCATGTCGAGATGTGTGCGTTACACCCGCAGGTTCGGAGTTATCGCGTGGAAAGCTATAAAGAAGGGTCGTTGCCCGAAACGTCGCATTTTATATATTCTCATTTTTAAGGTAGTGTTATTGACGAATAGAGTGCTTTATGTTGGTGTTGTTACAATACGTACGGGTAGCACTTTCACGTGCACCATTCAGCCACTAGAGGCCGCTAAATTTGTCACGATGCTTATTTAAAAAAAATTAACCCGTTAAAACTAAATTTTTCACTATAAATCCTTAATATGCGTGGCGGCTAGAGTCCTCTCGTCCTCTGGCTTGAGATGGCTGCCACCATTAAGCAATTGGTAATTAAATATAATTGTTTTTTTTTAAGTGTAAAGTTATGGGAACAAATTTTATCGAAAATAAATTGTCACGCACAACGAGTCTGTGTGCAAAATGTCAGCTCGATTGGATCACGGGAAGTGGGTTAAAAAACGACCGAAAGATTTGCACGGTCGTAAGCAAGCAAGCACGCACGCAAGCACGCAAGCAAGCAAGCAAGCGAACTTAATATAAAGGATTTAAAAAGAGTCTTGACTCAAAACGCGAAAAATTCGTGAAGCGGTCGTCGGAGGATGAATCTGTAACCCCGCAGCGTGGGCCGCATTAAGATCCTTGTGGGCCCTTTGGCATTTGCTCCCGCTGCTGTTCCATGCCACTACTGCCTCCGCTGTTACTCCGCTTGTGGTTCACGCGTTACCAATGTTGCAAATGAACACATCTCCCGTGTTAATTTCTCTCACCTTATGGAAACCCCCCCCCCTCCCCCCACCATCGACATGACTTCTCCTCTTGTATGTATGTACACTGTGTCTATCCTTGCTACATGCGTATATTTATTCAAGAAGATATCTTGCCTACGTTTTTATTTAATCGTAAAAATTAAATTAAATACGGTCGCAAAATATTTTTCGTTGGCCCTTTAGTTTTCGTCGGCCCTCTTGCGCAGTGCTCATTGCGGCCTATTGGATAATAGACCACGGCTCTCACGCCTTTGTTCTATTCACGTTTTTTATATAATTATATGAGAAAGGAAGACAAAAAAAACACACACGTAATTAAATCAACAATAGAACAATTATTAAATGAAACAAACCAAACGCAACGCGTGATGCGGTTCGCTTAAAATATTGTAATTCAGCCATCGATCAATCACAACGGCTGAGATGCAACGGCGCGCTCGAACACATCCATTGTATTGATTCCTAATCGGAGGTTCGCGTCACGGGCAGAGATGTTGGAGAGCAGACGAGCAGCGGCGAGGCCGAAACAGTGGTGGGATGCATCTTCTTGGTTCTTTCGGTAAAGTCACGTAGAATGGAAATAATAAAATAATAAAAATAAAACATTACATAATAAAATGATAAACCTAAAACATAACATAATAAATTACGTTATATTTTATTTTTATTATTGTATTATTTCCATTCTACGTGACTTTACCGAAAGAACCAAGAAGATGCATCCCTGCAGTCGCGAAAGCTTTAAATCGAAACAGTGGTGGGATGATCGAGTTGGCGTTAAATTAAAATAAAATCGTAATCTCCACTTCGCATAATCTACACATGCCATGCCTTCAAGTGACGCCTACTCGGAGGTGATTTGCGGATAAACCAAAACATTTATATTCTCGTTTGGCAAACAAAGGACGTTTTTTTTACCGGACATCTGTGAAAAAGAGCTCGATTGCTCATCGGATTCCTCCAGTAATTAATAGGAAAACATCCGGATGATTAAATAACCAGGAAACATGCCAACGTTGAGTCAACGTTGAGTCAACGTTGGCCTGTGGTTGAAACCGTTAACCAGTGTATTGTGTAATATATAATAATACTTAAGCTGTACTGTGATTTGTATAAAATGTTGATTACCGTGTTGGAGGCTTCAAGCTCATCTCTGTGCATCGATCTTGCCCCTACGCGTCTGTAGTTCGTGTGTGTGTGTTAGAGTATTGGAACCGGTCCTGGGTCTCCCCTATGTCAACTCAGACTTAAATGAGTACCTGGTGCGATGTGTAAACATCGGCACTGAGGGAGACAAAGGCGGACGGGCGTGGTTGCTCGCCACCCACCCCATCGTGTGCCGTGCCGGCCTTCACAGGTGCTACTCGCTAACAGCACTTGCCCCTACAGTCTGTGAAGGCTGTAGGGGGACTATTTGTATTTGTGTTACAGAGTAATTGAGCTCTGTCGTGCTGTGTGCGTTCCGCCATCATCGATGCGATCTCGTCCGAGTTTTTTTTTATATTTGGTTATTCTCGCCCCCAATCCCACGCGTAAAACAAACCCATCCTCGCCAACTGCGATTCGCGGAGGGAACTTTGAAATTAAACAAAAAACACAACCCGTGATGCGTGCACCCGGGCAAGCGCCTTCATCTCCAACACCCATCACAACCACCCCCCCTCCACAAGCCATCATTACAACCACCATCACAACCGCCACCAAAGACGAAAAAAGATCCCCCGTGTAGCCTTAACAGACTGTTGGGGCAAGTGCTGTTAGCGAGTAGCACCTATGAAGGCCGGCACGGCACACGAGGGGGTGGGTGGCCAGCAACCACGCCCGGCCGCCTTTGTCTCCCCCGGTGGCGATGTTTACACACCGCACCAGGTACTCATTTGAGGCTGAGTCGACCTAGGGGAGGCCCAGGACCGGTTCAGATCATCGTCACCGGTGTTGCCTGTGAGTGGGAATCGAACTCTGGTGGCCAAGCCCGTAAACGCGGTGCGCAAACCGCTACACCACCGCTCCCCACTCCACCATCACCACCATCAACCTCTCTCCCACCATTCCTGCACCCCACGTACCCCCCCCCCCACCATCGCCCCATCATCCCTTGTGGACTCCTTAAAAATCCACAACGGAGGACGCACAAATCTTCCGAGTCGAAGACATCGTTTGAAGTGGGCGCATTCCAAGAGCTCGTCTTTTGAACCCCCGTGTCCTGCGTCTCCCCCGCCCGCCCGCCCCTCGCTCCACATCACCCACCACCCATCACGGCCCCCACCTCTCCCGTCCTTTCCGAACTCTTAACGCCCCCTCCCCCTTCCACCCCGCCATCGTCCCCTTACCCTCCCTCCCCCCCACAGTAACCCGGGGGCCCTGCCCCTGTGGCCCCTGGACGCGACCCTGTTCCCCGGGCGGGGCCCGGCGCGTTCATTTATCTCGGGGGTTGAAAAGAATCATTCCGCTGGGGAGGCCACCCGCGCCGTGTGGAGAGCAGGAGAGCAGTCTCCCACCATCACCACCATCATCACCACCATCATCATCATCATCACCACCACCACCACCATCATCATCACCATCATCATCATCACTACCACCACCAGCATCATCATCATCATCACCACCACCACCACCATCATCATCACCATCATCATCATCATCACCACCATCATCATCACCACCATCATCATCATCATCACCACCATCATCACCATCATCATCACCACCATCATCATCATCACCACCATCGTCATCACCACCACCACCACCATCATCATCATTACCACCATCATCACCACCACCACCACCATCACCACCACCAGCATCATCATCATCATCACCACCACCACCACCACCATCATCATCATCACCACCATCACCATCGCGACCACCACCATCGTCACCACCACCACCCCCATCATCATCACCACCAGCATCACCACCATCATCATCATCATCACCACCACCACCACCACCATCGCCACCACCACCATCATCATCACCACCACCATCATTCCTATATCACTCTCACCACCACCACCATCATCACCACCACCATCATCACCACCACCACCATCACCACCATCACCACCACCACCATCATCACCACCACCATCATCACCACCACCACCACCACCACCACCATCATCACCACCATCATCATCACCACCACCACCATCACCACCATCACCACCACCATCATCATCACCATCATCACCGCCACCATCATCATCACCACCATCATCACCACCACCACCATCACCACCACCACCATCACCACCATCATCACCACCACCATCACCACCACCATCATCACCGCCACCATCGTCACCACCACCACCACCATCATTCCTATATCAATCTCACCACCACCACCATCATCACCACCACCACCATCATCACCACCATCATAATCATCACCATCATCATTCCTATATAACTATCACCACCACCATCATCATTATCCATATATTACTATCATAATCATCACCACCATTATCATCGTTCCTGTATCACTCTCATCATAATCATTATTCCTATATTGCTATCACCATCATTACCCCTATAACACTATCAGCAGCATCATCATTATCCCTAAATTGATATCACCATCATCGTCACCATCATCACCATCTTCACCCCTATAACACTATCAGCAGCATCATCATTATCCCTAAATTGCTATCACCATCATCGTCACCATCATCGTCACCATCATTACCCCTATAACACTATCAGCAGCATCATTATCCCTAAATTGCTCTCAACCATAGACTTAAGACTTTCGTGACTGCAGGAATTAATATTCTTGGTTCTTTCGGCAAAGTCACGCAGATAGAAAACCAAAATCTAAATTAAAAGCAAAAAAACCCACGACGTTTCGATCGCAACACATGCGGTCTTCTTCAGGTGTAGAGAAAATAGCTCTTTTCTCTCCACCTCGAAACGTTGTGGGATTTTTGCTTTTAATTTAGATTTTTGTTTTCTATCTACGTGACTTTACCGAAAGAACCAAGAATATGCTATCACCATCATCGCCGTCATAATGCCACTCTCATCACTATATTACTAGAATCATAATCACCATGTCACTAACCTCATCACTATATCATTATTACTACTACTAGACCACGAACAAAAAATATATCGCTGTCATCGTTACTATATGATAATCATCACTATATTACATCATTACTAAAACATCATCATCGGTAGATTAATAACATCACTACATCGTAATAACTATGTCATCATCATTACGACATCATTTCCATTATCCGCCACCATCATCACTATATCATCACTGCTATCAGCACTCCATCACCCCATCCCTCAGTCACTCCATCATCACTCCCGCAATGCTCACCCCATCACCATCAACAACAGCAATTTGAATTTATATAGCGTCTAAATGCAATCGCATCTCAAGCCGCTTCACAAAAATGAAAGAAAAACTGCATTAGGGCTAGAAGTGTGTGTGTGTGGGGGGGGGGGGGTAGGAAGCGGTGTTTGGTGGGGGGCGATCAGGCACTGAAACACGGCAGAGAGAGAGAGATGAGCTACCCGTCGGAGGCCCTCGGACTGCGAGAAGGGCTGCGTGCAGAACGAGAGAGACCGAGAGAGTGAGCGAGAGAGTGACCGAGAGAGTGAGCGAGAGAGTGAGCGAGAGGTGGGGGTTTTACATAAAGCTAAGTTTAAAAATGTAAAAACATTTTTTTTAACGAAATGATGAACGAAGCAAAGTGCCGAATACACCGAGCATCTTCTTGTTTCCACTGATCGTAAAAAAAGAGAGAGAGAGCACAGCCCGGGACGAAGTAGCCGAGATCCAGAACCTCAGGGCCAGCCGGCACAGCCTTTGGGTATGATCGTCACGTTGAACTTCTTTCGCATCGTACGTAGCCAACAGTGCTAAGCGGAGGTGCGGTGGGGGGGGGATAACGACAAACTAAACACACAAAAATCACACAAACTTTATCCCCCCCCCATCATCACCCCATCCCACACTCCATTCCTCCGTGATCTCTCCCGCCATCACTTTCTCCATAATTAATCCTTGCCTATGTTTGTTCTCTCTCTATGTGTTTCTGTGATATCTGTCTGCTTATATGTCTGTATATATGTCTCTGGTTCCGTGTTTTATCTCTCTCTCAAATTTAGCATTCTCAGGAAGAACGTAATCAACCAGGTAGGGTGTTGACTGTTATGTTATCCGACTCTCTGTTGTATTACATTACATTTCTAAGTATACTAGATTTGTGTTTCTATTTCATTTATACCTGATGATGATTGATTGTGTTGCAATCGAAACGTCGTATGCTAGTATTTAATTTATTATTGTATCTTTATACGTCACTTTACCGAAAGAACCAAAGAGTAACTCCTGCAGTCACGAAAGCTCCAAATTAAATTTCTTCCCCTTCCTGCTTTTCCCCCCTCCATCACTACCTCCCCGCGAGGTGGCAGTGCAGCGAATGGATTCTTGAATCGACGTGTGCGGAGATGATTTACGCCTCTCTCCTCGCGTGCCGCGGTGAGTGCATGTGCCTGGAAATTCGGAATTCACGAAGCAAAACTGTGCCACAATCCCATAGCGCTGTCCAACCAAGCGCGCGTATCCTGGATTAAGTTAATCAGTCGGAATAACGGAGGCGCTCACGCAACAAAGCGGTTACATCCATGGGCCGCGACGAGACAACCGAGGCTTGGATCGTCGCTCTGCCGTGGAGGTCGCCGAAGACACACTCCGTGTGTTCCTCCAAATCCTCCCTCCCGGAGCCTCACAAGTGACTCAGTAGTCCTGCTTAACATTCCATTCGCCGAAACGTTGTTTGCTCCACGTTTCTGGAATTCCCCTTGCCGCTCATGGATCTGCAGCTCGGTTCACTCCCGCTCATGATTTCCGCATGAAACCAAAACGCATATCTTACTTGCAAATGTACCTAACTTGTTTTCTTCTCCGGGTACTTTTGCTCCCCCGGTTGTTTTTTTTTGTTGCATTCTTGTGTGAGTTTTGTATACGTCCGTTAAATACTGTAGCTCGTTTTGAATCGTCGTGCAATATTCCTCAAGGACCACGTACTCAAATCTTGAATTGAAGCTTTCGTGACTAGCAGGAATTCACATTCTTTGGGTCTTTCGGTAAAGTCACGTAGATAGGTTCAAAGAAAATAACTAAAACAATAACAAGGAACTTCGTTTTGATCACAACACAAGCGACCGTCATCATTTTTTACTGATGACGATCGCTTGTGTTGTGATCGAAACGTCGTAGTTTTTTGTTATTTTCTTTGAACATATCTACGTGACTTTACCGAAAGACCCAAGTAATATGACCACGTTACTCGTTCTCTGCACTACTTGACGTTGTTTTTTGTTGTTGATGCTGTGCTCACGCACCAAGAATCTCCCTTGTAAAATAGACGAGCAACTGGCTAAAAACTGGATCATCCACGTAACAACTACAATAAACTCACACTTTAATCAAATGTGGCCGGTTCGTACTCGGATGAGTCCGTCATAGCAATGCAACTTTACACGCAAGTTTTATTTAAAGTGGGGTCGTGTTTGCGAGTATTCTAGTACCCATGTCATCCCCGGTAAAGAGAGGCAGAAACACGACGCTCCCTGGAATAAAAGATGATTGGTGAAACATTCCAAACGCAGGCCGCTCCTCAAAATGAATATTGTGACAGTGAGACTTTCCTGGCGCCAATGCATCGCACGTTGTATGTTTTAATAATCACGCCGAAGTCGATGTACTTTGTTGCTTCACGGTATATCGGTAAAAGCTGTAAGGATTACACGATCGTTACAGTGGGGTAGAGCGGTGGGGCGCAGTGGTCTGCCTCGATAAGACGACGATGCAAAGATACAGAATAGCGTGCAGAGAAAATATGGAGAGATGCATGCTCGGAATTACACGAAGGGGCAGGAAGAGATGATGATGATGTGTCCTCATCAGTCATGATCTATCCACTGCTGGAAAAATGCCCCCCCCCCACCCCCCCCAACCGTGTCTGAGGTTTATCGCCACAATCCGTCTCGCTCCTGCACGTGAGCTGAACTCATCCCTCTTGGTTCTTTCGGTAAAGTCACGTAGAAGGGAAATAATACAATAAATAAAATAAAACAATAAAATTCTCACGACGTTTCGATTGCAACACAAGCAATCGTCATCAGGTGTGAAAACCACGGCAATAATATTTGAAAAAAGTGGTGTTTTTTTCTTATTTTCTTATTTCTCTTCTACGTGACTTTACCGAAAGAACCAAGATTATGAATCCCTGCAGTCACGAAAGCTTTAAATCGAAATTCATCCCTCCATCTCCGTGGTGGTCATCGAGCCATCGAACAAAGAGGTCACTGCTTCGCGCGTGCTTTTAGGTGCACTTCTGCGGCCGTCTGGAACGCTCTTCCTTCCGATATTATTTCGCCGCTGGAGCTGTGCGCTTTTAAATAATTTAAATTGAAAACCCCATTTCTTTAGAACTGCTTTTTGAAAGTTTGGTTTGTTCTCCTTCCCCCGGCACCTCCAAACAGCACGGTTGGCAACGTACGGCGCGAAGGAAGTTCAACATGCATGCATCCTGTCGGGCACATTCTCGCCACTCGTGATGATGATGATGATGATAATAATGATGCCCTGGTGCAGCAACGGTGCGCATGCTGGATTTCCAGAGGTCGCCAGTTCGATTTCCCGATGCGGACTCTCACTGGAGATGCTCCGTCTGACGGAGGCCCCTTCCGCCAGCATTGTGGCGTGAGCAAGCAATTGCAGGGCTGCGCTTTGTAATCCCCCGCCCCTCTCCACCTTCCCCCCAATCAATGCAACGTGCTTCTCTCGCTGCACCGCGCTCACCCGGCCGGGCGAACGCGGCTCGCCTGACCCGATAGGAATGCGCGGTTCCCACCCAGCTCGTAAATTAAGTTCGCGTGTGTGTGTGGGGAGTGTGGGGGGGGGGTGAGGTGGGGTGGGGGACTGTTTCTTCAAATTCCTACCACTTAACAAAAAAAAGTCCTAATTTCTTCCCAGCTCTCTCAATGAGGGCAAGAAACGCCTCCTAGATTCCATCGTCCTGTCCACTGTTCGTCCACAGTGCTTCAGGGTGACGCGTTCCGTGGGCTGTTTTTAGCCAAATACAAACAGGGCTCCCATATTCTGTGTCTCCGCGTGCACATAGTTCTCGGTCCGTCGGCCTATTATTGGCTTTCTAAACGTGAAGCAGCGTTTGTGGGGTGTTTTTTTTAAGCAAGCAAAACTCTGGACCGGTTTCAACATTCCGGGTCTCACCAGCAAAATATGTCCCAACGTTTGCTTGCTTAGACACATTCTGTTTGATCAAATTATAGTTCGTCTGAAAAAAAAGTCAAATAGGCTGATGGACTACAATATATACTCTTTGGTTCTTTCGGTAAAGTCACGTAGATAGAAAATTAATAGATCACGACGTTTCGATCGCAACACTCCGACGTCAGCAGTTCTCCTGCTGTGTTTGTCTCACCTGATGACGGTTGCTTCTGTTGCGATCGAAACGTCGTGATCGATACATTTTCTATCCACGTGACTTTACCGAAAGAACCAAAGAGTCACGAAAGCTTCAAATCAAGATTGACTACAATACATATTTTATTTGCAAGTGCAAGCACAGAAACGTACTTTGGCTTATTGTAGCCGTTCGACATGATGCTCCAATTGCAATGCACAATTAACGATTCTGTGTGGATGTTTTCCAATAACACTCATCCAGTCGTCCTTTCAAGTCTTAAATTCGAATAACTCGGATGTTGTTTGAATAAGCGCGGAGCTATGTGGTGGGCAACAGAGGGCATTGCGTCAAAATTAAAGACGTGTTGTACCGTACTTCTATGCACCCGCGTGTACGTGCTTCCCACTTTCACCTCCCCGTGCTGACGAGAGTGAAGTTGAAACCAAATTTTGATTTGAAGCTTTCGTGACTGCAGGAATCCATACTCTTTGGTTCTTTCGAAAAATAGAATCCACCAGTGGAACTGCTTGTGTTGCGATCGAAACGTCGTGATTCCTGTTATACCTACGTGACTTTACCGAAAGAACCTAATAGAGTATTGAAACCAAATCACGAGACCTGAGCAAGTGGATGGCTAAACGTTTATCACAAATGCGTTACTCCATCCTCACTTTGATATTTTATCGCACATATACCGCATTGGACACCGGACAACACATCGACTGGAAGACAATACGAAGAGCGAGTTACACCCTCAGTTTCAGTTTTCAGTTTCATTTATTTGGTAAAGCCCTGTGAGCCATTTGGCTCATGAATCGGGTGCAACCGCAATGAGCAAAAAACTAAAACATGAACTAGAAAACATCTTAAAGTGACTATGCGCAAACAGAAAAATCCAGGAAAAAAATGCAAAGTCCTCCAGAAAAACAGCACCATACACCAACGCTGTGCAAAAATCCCAGTGGGATGCAAGTCAAACAACAACAACAACAACCACAAGACAACTTAGATTAAAGCCATCATTCTAACTCCGTACTACAACAAACAAACATGGCCAAATCAAAAAACTTTTCGAAATCACCAAAATAAATCCCATAAGCAATGTAACAGTGATCATAGGAACTGTGAGTTATTGAAGGTGACGGATGTTAAATAGGCGCAGACGAGTGCGGGTTGCAATGCACGTTTGAAAGGTGATCTTTTATCAACGAAAGGGCATCACTTGTCGCCACTGTGCTTGAAGAGAATGGCGAATGGAGCGAGCGTCGAGAGAGAAGAGGCACCACGTGGCAAGCTCGTGGACGAGAGATCGTCCTGCAGCAGTGGATAGAGCATGACGGTACATGCAAGGGGTCGTGTTTTGTTTTTAACGATATATATCATTTCAAACGCACTCACGGACGAGGCAACAGACGCGCCTCAGAGACATCAAGTTGGGTATAGGAATAAAGAGGCGGCGTTGGTAGAACGCTGCCCCCCCCTACCCCGCCGCTCGCCTAGATTCGCTTGCCTGGGGGAGGCGCGGGTATCCCGGCGAGGAGAACCAGGCGAGGCAGGCACTGGGTTTCGGGGGCACCGGGCCTGCCGTGCGGTGACGTCACGGGCGCTGTGACGTCATTCAATTTGCATAAAGTTAATGGGAACGCGGTTTGGATTCCATTTTTGCCGAGTTTTTAAATAATCCGTGGATGATTGTAACGCGTTCGTCAATAGCACCGTGGGCCCTGAAATGAAAACATATTAAATAAGCGACGGTTCGGACTATGGTCCTTCTTCATAGAACATTAAATGTAATGATGCGCTGGCCCCGATTGCCTTAACATAGACATAAAGTCTGTAAGATCAGAGCTGCTTTGTAATCGACTTTATTTTAAATTCGATCATCCTTTCGAGAGTAATCGCGCTAATGTTTGCAACCTTATTTGGAAATCGTTGCGTGAATTATGAGCGCACCTAATTTAAAAAAGCGCGTAACATAAACACATCTCACAAGCTCATTCATTTGGGCGAGTCGTTTTATAATTTCGACGGAAACTTTGGTTACTTGTTTTTTTTTATTGAATTAAGTAAATTTATCCAAGTTGAAGTTTTGTCTGATAAGCGAGAGAGAAAATGAAAGAGGAGGACGGCTGTGAGGTGGGGAAAGAAGCAAATAGACGTGGGAGAGAGACGGCGAGAGGAGAGGGAGACATCTTCTTGGTTCTTTCGGTAAAGTCACGTAGAATGGAAATAATAACATAATACAAATAAAACATAATAAAAATAATTCTCACGACGTTTCGGCCACAACGCAAGCAGCCGTCCTCAGGTGAAAAACAGGCCTGTCGAGAAGACAGAGTCTGTTTAATTTTTTATTATTTTATTATTTCCATTCTACGTGACTTTACCGAAAGAACCGATAAGATGAATCCCTGCAGTCACGAAAGCTTTAAATCGAAAAGAGAGAGAGAGAGACAGCGAGGGGAGAAAGCGAGGGGGCGGTGAAGATGTCTCGAGGGAGGAATCCGGCTCGGAGAGAGAGAGAGAAGAGGATGGACGCCGCGAAACAATGGAGATGTGTCGGGGCCCGGGCAAGGAGACGCCAGACGTCGGGTGGACGGGCGGAGGGGAGCGAGGAGGAGGAGCGGGGAAGCAACGTGAAGTGACGTCGCTCGATGCCTTGAGGAAGGAGGGTCGAACTACATCACCGTCATCTTCATCATCACCGTTATCATCTTCATCATCATCACCGTCATCATCATCACCGTCATCATCTTCATCATCATCACCGTCATCATCATCATCACCGTCATCATCATCATCATCACCGTCATCATCACCATCTTCATCTTCACCGTGATCATCATCATCACCACCGTCATCTTCATCATCATCATCATCACCGTCATCATCATCACCGTCATCATCTTCATCATCATCACCACCGTCATCTTCATCATCATCATCACCGTCATCATCATCACCGTCATCATCATCACCGTTATCACCGTCATCATCATCACCGTCATCTTCATCTTCATCATCACCGTCATCTTCATCATCCTGATCACCGTCCATCGTGATCATCATCCTGAGCATCACCAACGTCATTACCATTAGATTTCTCATTTCCATCACCAGCATCATCATCATCAGAATTATAAGCGCTGTGCTTTTTTTTAATCGCCATCATCTTTATCACCATCACCACCATGTAGTCTTCATCTTCTCCAGTCTCTCGTGTTTCTAATTCAGGTGGTACCCTGATTCTGCCTCGCAATAGTAATACAGCGGCCACGTGTTTAAGGATAAAACATTTTATAAACCAGTAAAGAAACCCCCCGTAAATTGTACACAATAATAATGCTTGCATTTAGATTGCGCGAGCCTAGGGGACCCCTGATTGGACCCCAGATTGGCAGCTTGACCTACTGCGGCGACGCAGCTGCGGCTTGCCACGTGAGACGTTAGTCTGCCAGTAGGGGGCGATGTTGATTTTGGTTATTGCGATATTTGTAATTTGCGAGTACACTCGATATTTATATGTTTCCCCTCCACATTTCACAAACACATGAAATGTTAACTTAAGCAATAAAATAACCCAACAGGATGAAGTTTAATAAAATATTGCGTCACATTTTAAAACGTGACACATTATTTTGACACATGGTATGGCTCACATTTTAAATGTGACACAAGGTATGGCTCAAAAGCAGGCACATTCATATTGGCTAAACCACGACTACAATGTATTCGTTAGCTACTGAGGTAGGAGCCGCTGGTGTTTATATGACATTATTTACTATTGTTCTACGTACGAAAATCATCCTGCTATAAGGAACAGGACGTTTTACTCTTGGGACGTAACACGAAATCCGAGGAACTTATTAAATTACACGGGCTACAATTTGTATTTAACAAACCAGATTAAATTGATGGCAATTTCTTCATGGAGTGGAGCGGTGGTGCATTCACTAGCTCACTACCCTGTGAACCTCGTAATATCATTCGATTGCCGGCCACGGCAAACATCAGTGGCGAGTGATATTTGAAACCGGTCATGGGATGCTCCCCTCACCCTCCACCCCTTCACCAACCCCGCAGTGACCAGTGTGGTGAAGTATGGCCAAACAAGGCATGGGAATTTAGTAATACAATTTGGTCTCGATTACACAACATTCATCCTGGCAAGGCGTGCGTCTGTAACCGTGGGAGTCATATCCATCTGTAACCGTTGCAAGGCTTTCATCTGTAACTGTTCACCTGAGGACGGCTGCTTGCGTTGTGGCCGAAACGTCGTGAGAATTATTTTATTATGTTTTATTTTATTATTTTATTATTTGCCTTCTACGTGACTTTACCGAAAGAACCAAGAAGATGAATCCCTGCAGTCACGAGAGCATTACATCGAAATTTAACCGTGGCAGATTTTGTTGCGCTTGCGTCTGTAACCGAGGCGGGCGTGGGTTCCGCAACCGTGGCAGGCCGTGGCAGGCCGTGGCAGGAGGAATCGAGGCGGCACGCTGGGTGGAAGCCTTTGCAGTCATTAAGTGTTTTCAAGCCATTACTGGGGGAGCCTCCCGTGCCCGCGACCTCCTCACCCCGCACTTCCCCCCCACGCTCCCCCCCCCCCACGTAACTGCTTCCAATTAAAAGGGGATATTTTTTAAAGGGGAATGTGGGGTCTTTTTTTTTCCAAACGGAAAAAAAATCCCGAGCGCGCACGTGATGAGAGCCGAGGAGCGAACGCTGCGCTGGGGACACGTGGAGGTGGTGGGAGTTGCGGAGATTCGGAGATGACATTGTAGATGTGGAGGAAATATTTGAGGTGGGGAAATGAGATGGGGTTTGGGGAGATGAGAATATGCCAAGGATGAGCGGGAGATGGGGGAGATGTAGACGTGGAGATGGGGGGAGGTGGGGGGGGGGTAGGAGATGAGATGGGAGATGTGGAGGCAATATATGGGCTGGGAGACGAGGTGAGAGATGAGTTTGGAGATGGCAAGGTGCTCTATGGGGACATGGAATGAGTAGGTGGGAGACGCGGGAGGTTTTAGTTGTGGAGGTGATATGAGGGGTGGGAGATGAGGTGGAAGATGGGGTGAGAGACTTGTCGATGTCTTTGTATTTTGAATGGTAGCGCCTCTAGTGGTTGGAGAGGTCACAAGTACAATTTTCCTCAACATAATTTATGACAATTTGTCATTCCACTTAAAGAAGGCCCCTTACGCCATGTTATTCACATCCCTTGTTTTAACCATACTTCACCATGCTGGTCAGTGCACGTTTTGAAAGGAGGGCGGGTTCAGATAGCACTCGCCACTGCTGATTTATTACAGAACGAAAAGATGTTCATCTCACCTGCATTTGAATTTGAGTTCACTCTCTCTCTCTCAACGTTGACATTGTGCGTTTGGGCCACCGACTGCTTAAAAAAAAAAACGTCGAAGTATGGTTGCCAACCATCCCGGATTGTCCGGGAATCTCTACCAAAATTGGTATCAATCTCCGGGCGACTATTGCAAGCAATCCGGGAGATTTTAATAATAAAATATCTTAAGAAAATAAAACAATAGAAAATGTCCCGGAATAGCTTCGGTCAGTGTTGGCAACCCGAGTCGAGAGCCAGGAACACAACGATGATGTGCCTGGTTTGCACACAGACGCACATTTGCCATTCAACTTGTGTTACAAGAAATACATTTTCTTTTACACCGGTTTGTTTGTGCATTATTTTCGCATTTTCCTAGAATGAGGTTATTTTTGCTCCGTTTTGTCATTTGCTTAAATTTTTGTCCGTTATTTTATAGTTTTTTGGTCATTTTGGTGACACGATAAGCTTCCGGCCATGTTTGCCGGAGGCTTATCCTGGTCTCTTTTCAGTTCTCTCCTGGTCAATGAAATGAACCTGAACTGGTAGCATTTCTGTGCACATGGCCTTAGTCATGTAGTTCTTTGCTGGTGGGATTGGTGGATCGTACCGAGATCATTTGTGCGAGACCAGCGTGGAACGATGACAATTTCCTCCCACTGCTGCTTTGAAGAAACTAGAGCTGGGTTGATTTATCAATGAAGTTCTATCACGCCACATTGTAATCAACTGCTTTATCTAAACCAGTGGTTCTCAGCCTGGGTTCGATCGAACCCCAGGGGTTCGGTGAGTCAGTCTCAGGGGTTCAGCGGAGGTTAAGACACACACCCGACTCATATGATTGTGCACCAGTAAAACATATACCTATGTTTTGAATTTGAAAAAAATCATATTTTATTTTTCCAATTAATAAGGGTTCGGTGAATGTGCATATGAAACTGGTGGGGTTCGGTACCTCCAAAAAGGTTAAGAACCACTGATCTAAACGGTGATCAGACGTCCTTACACACTTTACCCCACTGCACTTGACCTGCCAGTCGACCGTAGTGAACTTTTATTTTGCCGGACAGCGGTGCGCTCTCGTGTAAAATGCAGATGACTTTTTTCTAAAACTTATTTTTGTGCTATAAGATTGGTCGAGTGATGCAACCGAAAATCGGTAAACGATTAATGAATTGTATTGACCAAGAGAGTCACAGCCATGGGTATAGATGTGTGTGATGTGAGCTAAATGGATAGACATTTCAACATATGACCTTTTGTTTGCACCAATAGAAACGGCAACTTTTTGAGAGTTGCAATGGACATTGTCTTTATAATGGCAGTTGCACAACTGGAATACAACTGGGAAAAGGAGAAAACTATACTTGAAAAACACCGTCCCAATGTTCTACTACTTGTTAACGTTGGTATTAAAACTGAAAAGCCATTCCATAATGTTTGCAAAACCGGCAAAAAAAGTTCTCCCACGTTTCTGCTGATTAAAGAAATTGCCGAATTTAATTCAGAGCAGTACTTGTTAAAACCCAGTCACACTATTACCTCTTTCCACTATAACAACCGAGCCGTGCCAGGGTCACGCAAAAACCATTCCGGCATTTCGCAAGAGGTGCCAGGTTGTTCTTACACCGCCAAAGCTGAGCAGCGCTGCCGACAGCACACGCCAATGAAGAAGTCGAGGCACAAGTAGATTACGTGGTGACGGCAGAGTGGTAAAGTTGGGTCCTAACTAATGTCCCACGTAATGAATGTCATTAGCCCCACCTCTGGCCCTGCTTGGCCCCGAGCCAGATTCAGATGTCTTGTGAGGCCAACGTACAGCATACTCTCAGTTCTTTCGGTAAAGTCACGTAGGTAAAAAAAATGAAATTAAAATTAATAAAAAATAAAATAATAAAATCACGACGTTTCGGAGGCAACACAAGTCTCCGTCATCAGGTTGGACCGTCACAGCCAGATTTGCTGCACCACTTGATGTGATGCATCAAATCTGGCTGTGACGGTCCCACCTGATGACGGAGACTTGTGTTGCCGCCGAAACATCGTGATTTTATTATTTTTATTAATTTTAATTTCATTTTTTTTTACCTACGTGACTTTACCGGAAGAACTGAGAGTATGAATCCTTGCAGTCACGAAAGCTTCAAATCTAGAATCAACGTACAGCAGTTACAACCCAATTTACGTCAGGGATGCTGTTCTGAAAGATGCGACAAATATCGAAATGGCGTAAATCAAAGCAATAATATATTGTATTCTTTAGTATTGTACATTTCTTTACGCGCGACGCAAAGCAGTTCGTGTACAGGGTAGGTGGAGGTGAAGGCTGAAGCGACGGATACAAGAAAGGACGAATGATGCTGTCAGCGACATAAGTGTGGGTTGAGGCCACGAAAATCAGGTCGTGGTGTTAATAAAGCGACAATGTACTTGCGAAACGATGTGAAAGGGAGAGACATAAATCGAGGTATTACTTCACCACCATTTGGTCCTGGCCGCGGTACATTAGATAGGCAGTGGAAAACCACCGTACCACCAGGGCCCTGGGCTGGAGGGGCTCGGATGTGCCAGTGGAAGTCAAGTATTCGTTTCCCAGACAGAACATTGGTGTAAATAATCCCTCTTGAAACACTCTGTAGGTTGAAAATGTATGCTTTTATTGCACCAAAACATGAAACATATTGCAAACAAAAATCAAAGATATTGCACGAACATATTAAACTGTAACACCAAGAAACGTTATCAATATATTAATGGATGATTGGCAATTACTTACCCAGGAAAGTCTCAGCGAATCTCAAAACTCTTTGCTGGAGGGGCCCCGGTATTGGAAATTTTGGCCAGTTTCATTCATGAGCGTGTTGCTTTGTCGAGAAACTGAAAACCCCCCTAATTATATGAACTTTCACGAATAGATTTAAGCCTAAAATGTTTAACATGTCGCACGTCATTGGCTGTCGCGGTGATACGAAGCCCTCAGTCAATCCACTGCTGGATGACGGCCTCCCAACGCTGCCCCAGTAAAGGGAGTATTTGATCGCACTGGTAGGCGCCGGTTGGTGGCGGTGGTACCCATGACTGGCCTCGGATATCACTCGCCACCGATGTCTGCCATGGCCAGAAACCAGAGCGCAGTGTGCTACCCATTTTGCCACCGCTCCACCCCAACGCATCATGACATCCAACAGTGGATGCTCATTCGGGGCCAGTGTGTCCTGGCCCGACTAGAGGAAAAACAAGACGACGAAATGACGCAAATTATACTTACCTGCACATTTTTTAAGTTTATAAACAGCACATTACGTAAGCCGCACAAGTGGTGCCTGTGTTTCTGTCGCTGACGAGTAAACGGGCCACACGTGGTAATCGGCCCAGAGCCTCCTGCTCCAGGCCTCCAGGAACCTCTGGGCAGGAAAGGCCATTAAAGGAAGGGCACGCCACCACCCCCCTCCTCCTCCTACCCCCTCCATCCCCCTGCCCCATCGCCCCCCCCCCCCGTCCGGCACAGGGAAGCAAGGCCAGAGTCAGAGGGAAGCAGCGCTCGATGGTAAAACGGAGCTCGTGCCGTGGAGCCGAAGCGCCATCGTGTTGGTTTCGCTGCTGCCGGAGTCCAGGCCAGTTCCGTGCGGAGTCCATCTCGGGTTGTGGAGAGCATCCACGACAGAGCTGGAAGAGGGGGGAAAAGGAGACATTTGATAAATGTTCTACCAGTAAAATAATACTGTGGGTGCGGCCGTGGTGAAGCGGTCAGCGCACTGGACTTGCAATCCAGAGGGTCGTCGGTTCGATTCCATCTCTCGGCACAGCAGTTGAAATCACCCCCACCCCTCGCCCCGGAGTAAACAGGTACACACCGCAGCCAGAGGAGCGGAACGTCGCGGTTTGGTGGGGTAGAGTGTGGGTACTGCCACCTCTTCCAATGTACGTGTACGTATGTTGAACTTCCGCCACCAGTGACGTGAGCAAGAAATTGCAGCGCTGCATCTTTACCTTTTCAATATTACTGCATCCAAGTTTTTTCGAAGAAAGAACCAAACCACAACGTAATACACAGATCACCATTGCAATGTTATAGTCCATAGTAAAAGTCTATCATTTGGCATCCTAAGGATTGTAATGGTGTAACTATTCACCTGACTGGCGATTTTATTATCACACATGGAGGAGGAGGTCATATGAACCAGTTACATACGACATATATACAAATAAAAACATAAATTCCGTATACGTAGCCATCGTGAGCTTAAGAACACGAATCAATGCATCATTACTCTCCCCCCATGGCAAACGTTACATTTTCTCCGATTTGTCTCTAAAAATGTACCCGGCAGTCACAACAACATCACGAGTGGGGGAAAACCGCCAAGGCAATTAATTTGCAGTAAACTCATCACACTGTGAACCCAGTCCGATGCATCAAGAAATTTCTGAAAATAATAATTCTATCGATTGACTGAAGCCCGAGCCGAATCTGAGGACTCTTTCAGCAGGGTCCTGTTTCATTCAGATCTTTTGCTCACGTGGGAGCAACCAGAGAAAACCCACGGCCGCATGCACGAGGTGATAACCCATCAAGGTCCCACACAAACAGATTTAATAATCTGTCGCTGATTCTAGATTTGAAGCTATCGTGACTGCAAGGATTCATATTCTTAGTTTTTTAGGTAAAGTCACGTAGGTAAAAAATTCAAATTAATAAAAGTAAAATAAAAATAAAAATCACGACGTTTCGGAGGCAACACAAGCCTCCGTCTTCAGGTGGAACCGTCACAGCACGATAGCCGTATCAAGTGAGAGAAATTCCAAGAAAACAGGTTGAGGGTGGGAGGCGCCAAGGTAGGCCCTGAATATTATTTAACTTTTATTAATTTAAATTTTTTACCTACGTGACTTTACCGAAAAAATCTAAGAATATGAATCTGCCGCTTGCTCTACTGCGCGTGTATTCTCGCCGTCTCGCCACACGTCTCTCTCGCTGCGTTTTCCCGTCATGCCGCCCTCCCCCCCCCCCATGCCTTCAAACTAAACCGGAAGTATTACATGTGACACTGTGACAACGATGCCGCCCCCCCCCCAAAAAAGGGGCCCAGGGCGATCGCCCCGATTGGCCATACCCTGGGGGCAAACTCTGCGTGCCGCGCGCCGCTGGGCACAACGCGTCCGCCGTTTCAGCTCAACGTGCCGACAGGTTCTTCGGCAAGCGAATTGAAGCTCCCAGCGCGCCGGAACGTAGCGACTTGCGCGCGCTCACAGACACACGGCGCGCGGTACGTGGGTACGACCCCCTCCACCCCCCACCTCCACCACGCCGGAGAGAGCTACGACCGTGGCACTGGGTCCATCCGCCGGGCGCCTCGCTTCCCCCGAGACTGTGGACCGCACGAGCCGGCGCCGTCGTCGTCATCGTCGTTGTCGTAGCAGCGAGCGACACCGTCAGTTGTTTTTTTATTTCGATTTAAAGCTTTCGTGACTGCAGGGATTCATCTTCTTGGTTCTTTCGGTAAAGTCACGTAGAAGGGAAATAATAAAATAATAAAAATAAAACATAATAAAATACATTTCCATTTAAAGCTTTCGTGACTGCAGGGATTCATCTTCTTGGTTATTTCGGTAAAGTCACGTAGAAGGGAAATAATAAAATAATAAAAATAAAACATAATAAAATACATTTCGATTTAAAGCTTTCGTGACTGCAGGGATTCATCTTCTTGCTTCTTTCGGTAAAGTCACGTAGAAGGGAAATAATAAAATAATAAAAATAAAACATAATAAAATACATTTCGATTTAAAGCTTTCGTGACTGCAGGGATTCATCTTCTTGGTTCTTTCGGTAAAGTCACGTAGAAGGGAAGTAATAAAATAATAAAAATAAAACATAATAAAATAATTATGTTTTTTTTACTCAACGCGAGCCAGATACAAAGCGGCCATCGCCGAACGGAGGGGGCGCGGGGGATGGGGGGGGGGGAACAAAAGCTCCGCGAACAGCAGCCCGAGTTCGGCGCGACAGGGCCCAGCGTAAGGGGGTCACAGCTGGTCTCACTGCCCCGCACCCAGGTGGGGGACCACCAGCGGGCACGTGGAGGTTTGTACAGGGACGGGGGAAAGGGGTAAGGGGGGGGGAGATAGGGACAGGGGGGGGGACGATAGGGACAGGGGGGGGGGGAGAAGGGGAGGACACCAGCCCACCAGCCCGTCAGTTATTGAGAGCGCTGCTTCATTGAGCTTCCCTCTTGTAAAACAATAAAATATGGCAGAAGCCCACGATTGTGCGCCACCGGAATATCTCCCCGTGTGGGGAGAGGGGGGCAGTGGAAACAGCGGTGCCGCACGAAACGCACGTTTCATAGAGTAGCTTTGCGAACAAAATGCCAAGAGCGCAGTCACACAAAGGTTCAAATACACTCCTGTTCACAAACAACACTTGATTTTTTATCCGCTGCTAGATGAGGCGGTAGGGTAAGCGGGAGGGGGTGCGGGCGGGTGGGGCGGGGCCAAGGAAATGGTGCAGAACCTCACGTTTTTATTAATGACTCGTGACATGTTGACCCTGGGACAATCTTATTGGACGAACAATGTCCATTATTTACCGAGGAAAGCCTCACCGAGTCTCAATACTTTCTTCAGGAGAGCGCTGCATCTGGGATGTTGGGCCAATGCCATGAACGAGGATGTGGCTTCGTCGTCATCACCCCGATCCATGGACAGATAGCTCGCCTGTATCGTCATTTGTTTCCACTTGACATGGGAGGAAGTTATAGGAGCCTTAAAAATTTAACCCGTAAAAACAAAGTTTTTCACTATAAATCCTTTATATGCGTGGCGTCTAGAGTCCTCTCGTCCTCTGGCTTGAGATGGCTGCAACCTATGGGTCAGATGATTGCCTGCCACCATTAAGCAATTGGTAATTAAATATTTAAAAAAAATTCCTAAAATGTCAGCTCGATTGGATCACGGGAAGTGGGTTAAAAAACGACCGAAAGATTTGCACAGTCGTAAGCAAGCAAGCAAGCGAACTTAATATAAAGGATTTAAAAATACCCCCCAGCATGCACAAGCGAGAGGACAGCACTGGAGGCCCCACACAGATGGATTCAGGAATCCATTTTCTCTACTGCCGTGTCCCGGCCACCTCGCGGGGAGGAAGCGATGGAAGAATGATGAGGAGGGAGGGCAGTAGTGCAATAACGCTCGTGGCGAGGACAGACCGCATGTGATAGTATTGTACACGCCGCGTGTACACCGTGTACACGGACAACAACACTGGCTTTATTTACTCTTTACTCTTACGCATTGGTACGAGTGGCGGCAGCAAACCTGTTAGAGACGAGAGCTCATCCTCGTTCGGTTCAAATCCTGCACTCCGAGGCCTTCTAGGATGGATCAACGAAAAACGAGTAAATACAAAAGTTCGTTAAAAAAAAATACCCGCGCATAAATAAAACCCGTGTGTGAAGCGGTCGAACCCAACGGGTTTTTTGTTTTTATTGTTGTTGAGCGGTCACTTTTCTTTGTAAAGGAGGAGCATTTTTCCATAAAAAAAAGGAAAAAAAACACACAAAAGGATACCTTCCAATAGTTTTGGAGGGCAAAGGTCAGCTGCCCGGGTTTGTGACCCGGTCACATCAAAGGCTCCCAAGGAGCCGAGCGGGGCCGACTCGGAGCGAGAGAGGCACGGACGAGGGAGACGCGAAACAACAAGGGAGGTACGACGGGAACACCGGACACGAGAGAGAAACGAGAGGGAGACACCGCACAACAGAGACACGCAAGACACGGGGGGGGGGGGGGGGGGGCTCAAGCTGCGCCACGGTCACCGTGGCACGCGGGCGCTAATCTGGTACTAGATTCCAAAATGGCCACGCTAACCCACCGAAGCCATTGAGAGCCCAACCAACGTCCAACCCTACGACCTCACCCCGCTCCCCCCCCCCGCCACCCCCTTGCATCCGGCACCCACAGTGTCAGTGGCGGCGACGGCATCATCAGCATCATCAGCATCTCTGGGGGCGCCCCCCCCCACCACCCTCTCACACCCGACCCCATTGCCCCGCCTCTGTTCCCCACCAGGTTCCCACACAATCCAGCATTCCGCTCCTGTGAACTTTCGCACACAAGTATCCCGGGCAAGGGGATTACAGGATTAGTGCCGCATCCCGCACGCTAATGGACCGACGGCTGGAATGTGGTGGCTGTGGGGAGTAGGGGGGGGGGGCTGTGGATTGGGGGGGGGGGGCAGGGCCTGGGGGGGGGGGGGCACGGCTCCCTGCTCCGTACGTGCATTGGCCCCGTTGCCCTCCCGCTTCCCGGTCTTTAATTGTGGTGGAAAAACGCATTTCTCTCCCAACGGATATTTCCAAACGCTGTTGTAGCTTTCCGCCCTGACCAACTTCCTGCACCCGTGCCGGTTCCATCCCTGAGACATTAGCCCTCTAATTGAATCACCCCGGAATGTGTTCGGCACAAGGTGGTCAGGAAGCGCTAAAAATAATATATTTGGGTGCGTAGTTTTTTTCCCCTCTCCACCCGCCCCCGACCCCCAGTTTATTTGCGAGCGTGCTATTGGTATCGTGTCGCCCGATGGAGAATCCATGACAGAGCTCCCGCAAGAGCAGCGCATCATCATCCCACGTGTTAAAGACTGGTCCGTGGAAGGATATACCGTAGATATAGTTCCGAGACCCCCCCCTTTCAAGAGGAGTTGTTTTTTTAATCCACACGAGCAGCACGCGTTCTCCCAGGTGCCCTGCTGCAGATAAAATGTGGGCGTGTCTCTGGTGGCACTCAAGCCAAATATGTTGACGCTTTGAATCTAAAACTGTAAATTAGGCAAATTAAGGTAATACCAACGTGTTTTGAGGTTAACTTTTTTGCGTGTGTGCAATTATTGGTAGACACTTAACTATCCTCTAGTTTTCCCTTCCAGACTCACGATGCAGAGGCCACAGCTCGGTTGAAGAACGAAATCAGCCATTTGCTCCACAGTCGCTCGCTCGCTGGCGATCAGTCACCTCCTCAAATGCTCCCACCACCTTCAGTCACTCCTCTCCAATAATGCCACTTATAATCGATTATCTCGACCGTGTCCGGGACCCGGTGGTTTACCTGGCCGACTGCCTGGGGTGGCAAGATGTTAACTCCCTCGCCTGGTATACAGGAAGTCTGACGCCTGTTGAATATTCCGAGTTTGCGTGTTCTCTCTCCCCGTATTTGGCTGCTATAAATTTCCACTTCGTAAGCCACATTGTTGAGCTATCATTTGTGTTCAGGTCGCTTCTGACAAAGAGCCATATAGCTCAGTGGGCTTTACCTGGTAAAATAAAATAGCTTAGTGAGTTTTAGTTTCCTCTCATCCACACCATGCTCACCCACCGCACTGTAGATCACTAAACTCTTCACTCACTCACCCACTCACCCACCCACCCGCCCATCCCACCCGCTTCACTTTCCGCTTCTTCCCTCGCTCTGCTCGACCTCGGAAATTCCCTCTGCCATCCGTTCTTTTCCCAAGTTACTGCAACCTTGCGCAACTCAAGAAAGGTCTCAACTCTCACCTGGTACACCATCAATGTCGCTGGGAGTTGCTGGCCGTGGAGCATTCTGGGGCATTTTAGCCCCGTGCTCAGCGACCGAGATGAACAAGAAGATCGAGGGCCTTCCCGTGCGAAGAGCAGGAGGTGGTGGAGGAGGAGGAGACTTCAGAAGGCTTCCCGAGGGAGATGCAGGAACGCGTCGACGATGCTGCCGAACCGAACCGATGCCCTTTTTCAACATTGCACTGCTCGCTCTGCTCACAGCGGTGCGACGTTGAAAGGGCATCGGGTCGTCCGTCGCGGTCGACGTTGGAACGACGCGAAACCCCAGGAGAGAGTTGCGCGCGCGCGCGGGACAAAGACACGGCCGGGCAGTAAGCGCGTTTGCCTCCTTGTCGAAGAGGTTCTCCGTCTGAGCCATAAGCATTGCGGCGCATTTGCGACAGGCGGTAGAGCGTCAAGGAGCAAAAACCATCACGCAAACTCCGGTCATCCTCGCCGCGGCTTTTGGCCAACCATCGAACGAAAGACGGTCACTGCATTGCACACTTTCAGATGTGCTAAAATGAAAACGAATTTCTTCAAAACTTATTTTTGTGTTTAAGTTTGTTGTCCTTCCCACCCCCCCCACCCGGACCTCCGATGAGCACAGTTGGCTACATGCGAAAGAAGTTCAACAAATATACAGCCTTGTGCTATGGGAATGGGACTGTCACAAAGGCGCAAGACGTTTCACAGACATAGCCGCAGTAGGGAATGACGATTGCGATCATTTCTTCCCAACGAAGTAATCTGTAGGCAAGTAAAAAAATTGGCAACATTTTAGACCGCGATGTTGACGCACATGCCGTAGTCTTTTTTTGTTTATACAACGTCAGGGCATCTTTAAACTTTTTTCTTCTTGGTTCTTTGTCTTATCGACAGACATGCTCTTCACCTGAGGACGGCTGCTTGCGTTGTGGCCGAAACGTCGTGAGAATTATTTTATTATGTTTTATTGTTATTATTTTATTACTTCCCTTCTACGTGACTTTACCGAAAGAACCAAGAAGATGAATCCCTGCAGTCACGAAAGCTTTAAATCGAAATTGTGGCATCTTTAAAGTTCACCGTGAAGGTGACGGTGCGCATTTCATGGTAAATGCAACCGCAGAGTATTAACCGGGGAAGCCACGGTGGCTCGGACCGCGAAGCTCTGCAACAAGCAGCAAGGTCTCCCTTGAAAAAGGGGACTTCTGCTCCCAACCCCCCCACCACCTGCTCTCAAACTAAAACGCCTCGATAGAAGAAAACATGCGCACCCCGGAAAAAAAAAGAGACTCTCCGCATCACGTTCCACGTGACCCCAACGGGAATCGCTAATTGTTCAACTTAACCGATTGACCAGTTGGCGGCGGCGTGGCCACAGAGCACGGGATATTATAACCACGTGTTATCTCGTTTCACGTAATACGTCATTATCAGCGGTCCTCACGACAAACATTTCCCTCGTCAGACTGTGACCTCCGCGGAGGAACGGCTTCCGGCGATCGCGTTGAGGACGACCCCGGGACCGCGGGGACTTGCCCGGGGTCCGACCCCCACCGTCTCGGATGATCCGTCTATACGACCCGTGCCGATCGCTAACCCCCGCCCGCCCGCTCCCCCCCCCACCTCCCGCGCCACGCTAACCATGCCGCAACTCGAGCCCCCTTGCCCACGCGACACGCGGTTGTAAGCAAAAGGGCTTCATTTCAGCCGGGCGCCTGTACGGTTCGACCTACCCATAAAAGATGTTCATGCCCAGCACATCACATTCAGTGTACCCTGTTGCCATCGACGTGGCGACTAGTCACGTGCCACCAGCGATGTCGGGGAAAATAATCGGCGATTCATTCCCCCCCCCGCACCGCCGCCCCCTGCCCTCCCAACCCCACCGCCGATACGATGAATTATCATTGCAATTCGACTTGACAAAAATCGGTCTCGTTCGTGTGGCGAGGTTTCCCCCCCCCCCCCCCCCCCGTTTCGTGTTGTGCGCTCAATTAGCCTCGACGCAACACAAGCAACCTAATTTGTGAATCGTTCAAAGAAACACGAATTTAACCATTTCTCACGACTCGACACACACGCACGCACGTGTTTTCGGGTGCATCGTCATCGCACGCCGACCAAAAAAAGTGAGCTGCGCGCACATTCCGTTTCACTGGACGAGGGGGGAAAGCCTCATAAGACTCATTTAGAGCACTTTGTGCCAAGCTAGGTGCACTATTTTCGAAGCCACAGGAAACGTGGGAAGACTCGCTGGCACAAAGTCACAGGCACCACCGGACCCAGCTGCCGCGGGTTAAGTGAGATGGGTGGTTAGCGAGCGCAGAAACGCACACGCGCCGAGCGGGACGCTTCCTCTGGACGAGCGCCTGGGGGACATTCTCGCGATTCCTCGGCGCATCGTGGGGCAGGAGGCTGGGGCCGTGTGGCCGCACTGGGGGGGGAGAGGGGCGGAGTGGCGGGGGGGTGCACGGCTCCGACTGGGAGAGTTTCCGCTCGCCCCGGCTCGCAATCGCGGCACAAGCCGTTGCGGACTTTCGACAGCGGCGCATCGCGCGTGCACACGCGCACACACACGTGCACACACGTGCACACACACACGCGCGCACGTGCACACACACGTGCACACACACACACGTACCCACACACACGTGCACACACACGCGCAAGCACACACATGTGCGCACGTGCACACACACGTGCACACACACACGTGCACACACACACGTGCACACACACACGCGCAAGCACACACACGCGCGCACGTGCGCGCACACACACACGCGCACACACACACGCGCACACACATACACGTGCACACACACGCGCGCACGCACACACACACACACACGTGCACACACACGTGCGCACACACGCGCGCACGCACTCGCGTCAGAATTCGTTCGTCGCGTTTTGTTTTATCGAGGTTTCATTCCAACGTCGAATTCATTTGCAAATTACAAATTGTAGATTTGGAATATGCGCACCTGGCATGAGCGTTTTCTCACCTAATGACCCACAGATCCACGTAGAAACAAATAAGCCTCACAGAGGCGCATAGATTCACTTAAGAGACAACGATGAACTGGAATGCTCTGACAGCGACTTCACCACGATCCAAATCGTATTTTGAGACGACAGAATCGCACAGAGACTCACGGGCTCACAGAGACGCAGAGACTCGCGATGAGACCAACTGAGAAATTCGAATCCGCTGGCAGTGGTCTCCACCAACGCTGCTTCTCGCACCCTCGTGTGCGGGGGGGGGGGCCCAACACCGACCGGCGCTAATCACCGATGGGTTCCCCCTGCACGCAGTCCTCGTCACCCGGGACTGGAAAACCCGGGACGGACTTTGCAGCGTCATTAACGTGGAGCCATCGTAACGCGTGAACGGTTCGCGGGGTGTCTGCAATGTCTCGTTGCCCCAATATTACCAGTGTCTGTCTGCGATGTTCGAGAGAAGGAAAGAGGAAAACGCTTCGGTTAAAATGGCGGTGTTGAAATGTTGACTACCTCGCCTGGTATACAGGATGTGGGTTCGATCCCGACCCTGACGCCTGCTGCGTATTTGGAGTTTGCGTGTGCTCGCCGTGGTCATGTAGATTTTTCTCCGGGTCCTCCGGTTTTTCCTTCCACATTTAGAAACGTGCGTTTAGAGTATTTGGCTGCTATACATTTCCAACATGATAAGCCACTTCGCTCGTGCTGTCACTGGCCACTTTGCGTCGTACGCCTTTGGGCCCGTGCTGCAATGCAAGTTAAAAAAACGATCCAAGTCTTTCTTAGTCTCTGTAATGGCAGACAGAGGTAATTTGACAGATACAGGATCATCATTGATGAGTCTTGAGAGTTGATTGAAGCTTTCCTGGGTAAATAAAAAAGTAACGACTGTCAAAATAATTACATTTGACAGCTCCTTGTCAATCCACTGCTGGATGAAGGCCTCCCTCGTGTCACTCACTAAGGATGTTTGACCATACTTCACCACACTGGTCGGTGCGGGTTTGGGAAACCCTGAACGAGTTCAGATTTCGATTTGTGACCGATGTTTACCAAGGCCAGGAATCAAACTCAGGTCATTGGGTTATTAGCGCAGTGCACCAACTACTGCGCCACCGCTCCCCCGGGCGCTCGCTCACTCGCATATTAAAATAAAAAAATAAACCACTTTGACTTTTCTTCTTGGTTCTTTCGGTAAAGTCACGTAGAAGGGAAATAAAAAAGTAATAAAAATAAAACATAATAAAATTATTCTCACGACGTTTTGACCACAACGCAAGCAGCCGTCCTCAGGTGAAGAACAGGGCTGTCGGAAAGACAGCGTCTGAATGAGCACCACCAGGCTTGGCAGCGTATATTTAAGCTGGGTTGGAGGGAGAAGAGCGCCTTGACAAAGTAATTTGCATATCAAGAGGAATTTAGCATATTTATGGGAAATGCAGATATGGGATTAGTCACTACTTGTGGAATGCGTAGGAGGTGGGGGGGGGTTTCAAAGTCATATTATGCCCGTGCATTACTGCCACCAAACGAGGCGGCGGTAACTAACACGCAGAGTCTCACGATAATCGGTCTCCCATCACAGGAACGGTCAGAATAAATTAAGATGAGATTTAGCGTGCGTGCGTGCGAGCGTGCGTGCGAGCGTGCGAGCGTGCGTGCGAGCGTGCGTGCGAGCGTGCGTGCGTGCGTGCGAGCGTGCGTGCGAGCGTGCGTGCGAGCGTGCGTGCCTGAGAGCAGGCCCCGTGGTGTCACCACCTCTCACTCCCAACCTCCTGGTGACACCGGAACATTTACCGCACCCTCTCCGATATTTGCACCGCATTTAACCATCGCCAGCCATGTCCCCGACGACGGAACCTTTCGTTGTTTGCAGTCCGCTGCTTCTCGCGGCTGGGGCCCGGGTTTGCGTGTCGCCGGAGAAGCAGGTGCGAATTTCACCCGGTAGTGGAGAGGGATGCGGGGGTGGGGGGTGACGATGGCAAAAAAATGTTGCCGCGATTGTCCGCCGATTTGCCCGTTTTCCCCACTGTAGATTGGGAGAAAACCGATTAGCTGCCACACATGAATTGGCAGCCAACACAAGGGATTGTGGCCGACGGAGGAGACCGATGACGGAATGCCAGCCAAAGGAGCGAACACGCCCATGAAGCGACGATAGCCACGGAGATGGAGAGTTGAGATCAGTTCCATGGGCAGGAGCGAGACAGATTGTGCAAACGCGGGACCGTGAGGGATGGCGACGGTGCGTGTGGGGCATTCAAACAGCGGTGGATAGACCATGGGCAACTGTGACGACGAAAATTAATTAACTTTGTCGGCATTAACCACGATAGATTTCTTAGCTCCTCAATTTTTCTTGATAGGTCAAATAGTATTCAGACGCAGGAGCGACACTAAAAACAGGTTGAACATTTTCCGAATCTCTCTCTCTCTCTCCAACCTAATCTTTACAACAATGAGCGTACTACCACTTTTTTTGTTGTTTAAATGCAGCTTCGATGACGCTGGCCAACCGACGTCACCAACCGCCGCGCTCTGCCCACCAGCGCCCACGCTCAGGGGGAAGCCCATTCATCAGCCAGCGCCTCGCCCCCCCCCCCCAACGCCACCACCTGTCCCCCTCCTGCCCAGAAATGGCCGTGCCCGGCCGAGTTCCTGCGCCCGGCGCCAGGGGCCGTGCCGTAACCTTCGCCGGCGCCGCCGCTGCCCATGTACGTCCCGTGCGCGTGAAGAGGAAGAAGATGCGATCCCCCCCTGATTCACAGATTCCGATCCCGTGACACGGGAGGCACTCCCGCTTTGAAACACGACGCGCTAAATATCGGGAGGGCGGGGGGGGGGGGTGGCACGGAGGACTGGGGAGGTTGGTGGGGGCGACGCTGTCATCTCCGCCATCATGTCAACAGTATCACGGGTGCCATCGTGGTGAGATGTTAACTACCTCGCCTGGTATGCAGGAGGTCGAGGGTTCGACCCCGACCCCGATGCTTAATGCATTTTCGGAGTTTGCATGTGCTCCCCGTGGCCGCGTGGATTTTTCTCCGGGTTCCCCGGTTTTAATATATCCACGTGATGAGCTACTTCATTGCGCTGTCATTTGTGGCCACGTCGCTTGTGAAAAAGGGCAGTATAGCTCAGTGGGCCTTACCTGTCAAAACGGAGTTTAGTTTTAGTTTAGCATCGCTCTGCGGCAGTTTCGCCGCGATGATGTTACGATAGGTTGCTACAGGTGGCCGCCGTGGGAACACTGTGGGCAGCTGAGGGCAATGCGGAAAACCCCACCGTTGTCCTGTACCTTAAAAAAATCCCCACGTACCCACACGGCATGGGGAGATCTTCATCCAGCAGCGGATTGACAAAGTGACGGGACGTGTACACGACAATTGAAAAAATCCCCAATGAATCTCAAGGTGTTGTTTTTTGTTGTTTCTGTGCGTTCCACATTGGCCCTGTCGCATCAGGACGTCGTTCGGCCAATCGGAATGCAGCGGCGGTGAACTGTGACCCTGCAGGGCGACACGTGCAGGGGGGCACAGGCGCACGCACGGGGCGAGGCAGTCGGGTGGCGTAAATCGAGAGCTGCGACCGCAGTGGGAAACCCAAGCGGGAGGGATGGGGAAATAGAAGTGAGAGGGATCAGTTCGTGAGACCATCGGAGCACTTGGGACAGGACGCTGACTGGGAGGTGAAGTGCAGGCGGTGCGACTGCACCCGCGGGCGCAACGGCTGGAGGGCTTCGTGAAGCACCATGCTACAAAGCCTGCCCCCCTCCCCCCCCTTTACATTTAAATTGGATGGCGGGTGGGTCATTTAAAGCTCCGCGTCGGGGCCCACACCAGCTATGCTACGCCACTGTTGACGATTGCAAACAGCGGAGCGCCCATCAGTCGTGGCGTCAAGCCCGAGCTACGATGCGGATGACACCGAAGTGATTGATGAGCTTTGGTTTTAGAAGGAACTTCCCCCCCCTCTCTCCACTACTCCACCACCCCCGCTCGCTGAGCGCGAGGAGGGAGTGAGGATTTTGCAGCGTCGTCGTCGTCGTCGTCGTCCACCTTTGCGTTTGTGTCCCAGGTCTCGCTGGCCAAAGGGTGCCGTTTCTTTACGGCTACAGAGAAATAAAGAAATACCATCCATCGATTTCGTGAGGTCTATTGATTGCCCATCCGGTAAGGTGGCTCGGAGGTACAGTGGTGAGCGGCTCACAATCGGAAGGTTGAAATTTTAAATACTGGCTGTGGGGCGGTTAACTTAGCCCATCATCCTACCGGGGTGGATAAAATAGCTACTATTATGTGCGGAAATCAACCGTGGTTGTCTTATGGAAAATCTATCCCTGCCACCCAACGGAAAGTGGAATTGTTACGTACAGTACCTTTTAATAATAAAATAATAAGAATAAAAACCAAATCGACCTTCATGAATTAGATGTTCGAATGGTACAAGCCCAATTATTACCCATCAATTTCGGATTTCACAATAATCAATACCAATAACATCGTGCAAAATTAACCTTGACCGGCGCGAGTCATCATCAACAGCCATGATCAGATCGGTGTAGAAAAATAATCCACGGCAAACAGCATCAGCAACGACAAGGCAAAATAAAACTATTTCATATCTTTTTTTCCGCAAGCCATTCTCTCAATTGAATAAACGCATTACATAATATTTATTGTATGCTCAATTGTGGTGTTCGTAGCTGGCTGCGTGTCGTTTTGCAACCGGCGCTCAGTAACTGCGTTAAAAAAAAAATCTGTTGCAATTTTGGTGTAATTTACACAATCTCATCCCAGATGCCCAGTTCAACGCCGACAACAGGGGTCACGGACACCGAGACCTATTGCTTAACGTGACGTCCACAGCGTCGTTCACGCCCGCAAGTTGAGGGGCGGGGCGGCGGGGGGGGGGGCAACGTCCCCTCAGGGACGAGGAATGCCGCTTACAACCGGGGTCATCTCGCAACCAGAGCCGTGGCACAAGCGCAACGCACTCGCGCTCACGATGCAAACCACCCAGCGAGGGCTGTGAACGCGAGGACCTTGTGCGCAAACACTCTACGGTCACGGGCCGCGTTCGCGCACACAGTGTGCAGCGTCGCGAGCGTGCAAGCACGCAGATAAGGCGCACGCACGCACATGAGAACGAGCCAGCCAGCGAGCGAGCGGACGAGGGAGGAGGGGGTCTGAATCGCGCCGCCTACAAAACCCGCACGCACCGTGGCCGAACACCGCACGGCACGCTGCTGTACCCTGCACGGAGGCGGTTCGCGTGAACGGACCACCGCGTAGCCACGAGCGCGCGTGTCGGGTTCACGCGTTGCCGCTGGGACGGGGACAGGGACGGGACGACGGCAGGCGCCATCGAGCCAACCGCGGGCACGGACCGCGATCTTTGTCACCGAGCGAGCGAGCGAGCGATACGCCGAGACGGCGCCGTGATGACGAGCGGGCCTCCCCGCCTCATCGCTCTCCACGACGTCGTTAGGGATGCCGCAGCCAAGATGACACGAGGGGGTAGGGCGGGAGGGGGAGGGAACGAGTGAGCAACGCTGCCCTCAGATGCTTTGACAATGCTATTGCACTGCTTGCTGCAGGCTGCACAGTAGTGCAACGCTGTCAGAGCGTCTGCTGGCAGCCGGCCGGGTCAGGGGTCAGGGGTGAAGGGGCAAAGGGGGGAGGGATCGCCCTGCCCACAAAAGCCGAGGCGTAGCCAAATGCCGCGCCGCATCGCTGCGTCGCGGCATCGCGAGAGGTGCTGGAGGCTTGTGGTGCCTTTCATCCAGCAGTGGATTCAACGTGTACCGAAGATGATGATGATGAATACTGCAATGTGCACAGAAGTTTATCCGGTGTGCTAAATGTACAAAAGTGCATTGTTTCTGAACCCGTGTGATGTCTACGTGTGGATGTTTGTTGAATGCTGAACATAGCACTTGTTATGTACGCGACACACTGTAAAATGGAATACCAGAAAAAAAAATTTGGGGCCAAACATTCCGGGCAGTAACGTCCTTGAAAGTGAGCCCTGAGACCCTGTGACACACGCTCCCGAGACAAAGTCTAAAACATCATTTAACCATCTCACCACACAAAGTAACACAAATAATTGTTGCTGTTATTAGAGTTAAAATATGACAAACTGCTGAAGACCATCATATTTTATGAGAATGCATTTGAAGAATGCAAGTTATCATACTTCACCTAAATATGCCTTTACTGAATTTAACAATGAGGACCGTGCATACAATTACGTACTTAAATTAACGTTGCATTTTGAAATGCAAAAATAAATGACCTCACATCCATTCCGGATACCGTATTTAAATTCAACACATACGCTGCACGTACGAACGCTCTCGGTTCAGCGTCTGAATTCTGGACTGTAGCGGGACTGTAACACTATTTATTGACCCAAGGAAACCTTCTGTAGGGTTTCGATTTAAAGCTTTCGTGACTGCAGCGATTCATCTTCTTGGTTCTTTCGGTAAAGTCACGTAGAAGGGAAATTATAAAATAATAAAAATAAAACATAACAAAATAATTATGTTATGTTGTTTATATTATTATTTTATTATTTCCCTTCTACGTGACTTTACGGAAAGAACCAAGAAGACTTCTGTAGGGTCTTAAGATTCTGTTTCTCGGTCGGAATGTTTGTGTCCATTCCCTCGCGGGTATAACTTCAGCAAGACGTTGCAACGACGACGAAGGTACACTCGTCAGAGAGAGCCGCGCGGTAGCGTACGCACGACAACGTCAACGATGAGCGCCCTACACACGCAGACGATCGATCCGTCGACGAGTCCAAAACATCCACGCGAAAACCTCGGCGCAAAAAACTAAACAACAAAAGCAGTGTCCACGAGCCTGCGTGGCTCCGCGCGTGTGAGCGACGTCACGTTCGTGGGGCCGGGTGTACCGTGCGTGGAGTTTGTCTCCCACGGCGTCACGCGCACACGCGCTCGCGCACGCACGCACATGCGCACGGTAGCACAGGACATGGCTGCCCCAAAAGCGCCGACCGATCGCAGCGCAGTGCGCAGAGCACCCCGGGCCAGCGTCCACGCTTCCCGTCCCCCCACCCCGCCTGCCGGCCTGCCATTGGCATCGCCGCGGATAAGCACGGAGCCGCGTGGTTTTCCCCATCCGTGCCGACACGGAATCGCGGTGCCGCGTACACAAACCCGCGTGGTACGCTGTGCCGCTACCACCTGCGCGGTCTGTGCGCGCACGTGCGCGGGGAGAGTAATTGATGGTGTTGCTGCTTCAGCGACCTTATCAACAGAAGTGCACATCACGATCTTTCCGACTCAAACCAGTGACGATGTACGCATGCACGTCACCGCTGCGCGCGCGCGGGTACCGCGTGTCGGCCGTGTTCGCAATATCATCGCAACGGAACTCCAAGCGGGAACGTGGCCAGAACCGTTCACCGGAGCAACTGGCTTTTTGTTGTTGTTGTTGTTGGAAAAAAATCCCGATGAATTATTCAAGAGCGACGCCTCGACATTGTCTGCATTGAAATAAATCACCGCATGAAGGGTTTATTATTATTATGACTACTACTGCTGCTGCTACTACTACTACAACCACGAGGGTGTTTGTGTGTTGCACGGAAGTACTGTGTATATAGTGGAAGGTAAAAAAAAGCAGCGAAGGGTTCTTTGTTGCCAAATCGGCTGAAAGCCTCGCGCACACGCACAGCACGAGTGCTGTGCGTGTGCTCGTCACGTACACCTGTGCGTGTCACGTACACCTGTGACAGGTACGCACGGCCAAAGACAGCGATGGTGGAAGCTGTAGGACGGTCTGCGCAGCTTGACCAGTGTAAGTGCATCCTGGACGTACGGAAAAGTGAATAGGTTGAATACGTTCTTCGCTTTTTAGACCAAAATATTTTTTCGTTTCATATATATATTTACAAAATGATTCTACGAATGGGATATATTATTGTTGGATGAATATGCACGCGAGCTTAAATATATATACACACGCACGCGTGTTAAAAATAGACGTTTGATTGCAGTGGACAATTGTTTCAAATCTACAGCTATTTTATTTCAGTTTTTGTACCTAAATTCTTATCATGAAAATGTGCTTAGTTATTCACTCGGCATTGCACGCTAAATGTGTCTGCGTTGCATTAAATTTCTCGTTCACATGAGTGCCCAACGATTAAACACACAAGATACAATCTGCACGAAATATTATTTCTTTGTATAAATGTTCTAAGCATAAAATAAAGAAAACTATAAGGTGCAGTATTTGCAGAAAATATTCATTAAAATCGTAGTTAAATCATTTTCTCTTCATGGTGCAATTTTAACATTATGTATCGCAACTGAAATATATCTATCTATCTGCACAATTTAATTTTATCTCTTATAAATGTATATAGCTACGTGCCATTCTGTATACATATATTTGTTAAATGACAACAAATAGTTTGCGATTCGCCCAAAAATATTTATTTTGTATTTTTAAATATGTGCTTGCAATTTACTAAAATGTAAATTACAAAAAATATTGAAATGTACAAAACAAAAGATGTACTTTGCACAAGCACGTGTATTATACACCCACAAGGATATGCATCTACATATACATATATAAGTACGTGTACAATTTACATGATGGTGTTGTGTATAATTATGGAACGTAATTATAAGACAATATAATACGCGGATTGCTTGCTTGTATTAATTCCCAACGTGAACATGATCAATAAAATGGCATTAATTTAGACAAAGCATTGTAACATGGATGGACACATGCAGACTGTGCTTGGTGGCTGCCTAAAGCAGCATCATCATCATCAAGGATTCAGACTGAATTCTCCCCATTCCTCCTCTGCACAGCGGAGCCGTCCACTCTGCACACGAAACAAACCCCACGTCACCACCACGTCACCGTCGTCTTCGTCACTAACAACGTCATCATGAATATTATTTACTCCGACCGCTGTATCACACAGCCTTGCCTGGCGTCGTCCCTGCCTCCTAGCTGCGGCTGGCAGTTACAGAGAAAACGAAAAACACGTAGAAAATAACCCCAAGGGGCAAAACAAACGAAAAAACGGCAAAAATAGTGGAATATGCACATTTTTACTAAATGAATGCGCATCGCAATCGCGTCCTAGGCTGGCCGGAAAGAACGCAGCACGAATGCCTCTGTGCGGACCGAAGTGGCTTGCGGGCAGTAATCGAATTGCTGCTTTTCACCTTATCTGCGGCAGCGAAGCAGCCCACGGGAAGCACTATCTGGGGCCATCTCCTTGTTAGGCCTGAACTTTGCATGTGAAGCGGGAGCCCTGGGCGCAAGCGGCAGGGCCCTTCTTAGACATGCGCTCACTTGCTCGTTCATTATCCTTGGTAATTGGTAGCTCGGATAAAACACAAGAAGTGCATATAACCTTCTTGGTTCTTTCGGTAAAGTCACGTAGAATGGAAATAATAAAAGAATAAAACATAATAAATAAAACATAATAAAACAAATTTTATTATGTTTTATTTTTATTATTTTATTATTTCCATTCTACGTGACTTTACCGAAAGAACCAAGAAGATGAATCCCTGCAGTCACGAAAGCTTTAAATCGAAAAAGTGCATATAATTTGTAACATTGGTTTAAGACGCACTTTTGTTGTTAACCTACATAGAATGAGGGCGGTGACAGAATATCACGTAGGCTTTTAATGTTTCGTATAAGTTTCTGGTTTACCCGCCTACATGCTTAGGCAGTCACGTGCAGGGCGATGGAGTCACGAACCCTCGACGAGTGAGGAGCGGGCCAGTCATTAGAGTGGCGAGCTCGGGCAAGGGGATATTATATTAATTTGTCCACGCGCGCGGTTAATCCGCAACCAGCATAATAACGGGAGAGAGGAGTCAAGGACAGCGTCACAAAAATATAAATATATTGTGTATATATCCACGACGCACGAACGCATTCCGAAACGTTTCGAACGTCAGCCGCGCGTGCCCGATGCGAGCGGTGACGTCGTTTTTTGGTCGATGTGTCTATTTCGGAGGATGCCGTGGTGGGCACTATTCGTGGATGCTGCAGACAAGTGACTACATATTTCAGACACTGCCGCCACTCCCCGTCCCCGCAGTTTCAACACTTCCTGAAATATACAACGTTTAGCGCTGAGACCTGCAACTTAAAATACTCGCAGGAGATTCTACCTTTTTTTTTACAATTCTCTATAAATAGAAATCAACTCCCGCACATAATCCATCTCACGGTTTACTACTGGGGGTTACATCCCACTGATGGAAAAGTACAATATCTTCAAATGGATAATGATATCTCCAGGAACATCGGGGACGGTGATTGCAATTTTTGTTTAATTATTATCATAATTCTTGAGTTCCACGTATATAAGATGACATTTTGCTGCTAAATTACCATCTCGCACTGCCATCATCCTGCATTTACGTTGTCTAAAATAACAGCGGGACGCCGTTTTTACCGCGCGGCAATTTCGACGGCACTTTAAGGTAAACATTTTTACCTAAATGTACGTAAAGGTGATGCAGCACAATCCTGTACGCGGCACATTTCACCATCGCGCGTTAGGCGAACACGGAGCAAGGCCAACAGCGCCGCACCGTCCGCGAGCGGAACTGTCCCCTCGACAAGTGCGACCAAACATCAGCTCGAGAAAAATAGCAACGCACGAACACGCCGTCCAGTCCGTCCGTCCGTCGACCATAAAAAAAAACGACAGAAAAATCCGTTCACAAAACTCCGGGCGGGAAGTTCCAAAACCAACCCCCCCACCCCTCCCCCCCCAAAAAAATGACGACGCGCAGCTGGTTGCCGCCACGGCAGGGCCTGTTGACAGCAGGTCGGAGGTGGGCAAATTAAATTGGGGAAAAGGCAATAATTTGAGTGACTCAGCCAATGAGCAAGCAAAGCAAAGGCACGGGCGCTGACTCACAGCCACACACACACATCCTGTTTGAAACCGAGAATTCATTTCACATTAATCACCGCTCGTTTAAGCGGCAGCAGAAGCAGCGGCTGCGGTGACGTGGGCTCCTCCCACCACCACCACCACAGGCCCTCCGTGCTCACGGGACACGCCAAAAATGGGGCCCTGCTTTGGGAAAACTGGGGATTTCTTTTCTTTTATCCTTAACTTCCTATCACTCGACTCTACATATGCACAGATACGTGAAGCTCTCGAAACGGACTGGGACCAAGCCTTCTCAGCTCACGGCACATATAACCCAGTGAAGTGCGGTGAGGTCAATGGCTGGGGAGGGACTGGTTAGTGTCAGAGCCAGATTCACACGCCGAGGGGGGCGTGGCCTCACGGAGGGGGCGTGGCCTCACGGAGGGGGCGTGGCCTCACTGAGGGGGCGTGTTAAACACGACCCCCTCAGTGAGGCAGATGTGATAGCTGCCTCCCCTGGTGCTGTTTCATTGCAGTTTCATGACGAGACCAGCGAGCCTAAATATCTTTATACACATACGTGAAATAAGTTACCTGGAGTATGGAAGGCGAGGACATGAAATGAAGGGGTCTACAAACATTACATTGGTGACATACTGAGATAGTAACAGGCACGCGCTTATTGCCCGCGCTCCATCCAGTTACTGAGGGGTTGCGCAATCAGAGGGGAGGCTGAGCTCGTCGCTGCCTCACCTCTCGTCTCTTCCTGTATTTGCAGCGGAGCTCCGCAAATTTGGCGATTTTGACTATAACAATGATTGGAAGCATATATAAATTACATTTATAACACAGATCAGTGGGAAATCTTAATATTTATTGTATTTGATTATTATTTTTTTATCTTTTCGTAACAGCTATCTTCATCGGAGTATGCCAGGTGAGGCTCTGCCTCCCCTGCCTCCCCTGACCGCACGACCCTGATATAACCAAACAATTCCTGGGTTCTTTGTCTTTCCACGTAAAAGATAAATATGATTCAGCCATCAGCTCATTTTGGTTTTCGAGGCAAATATTATTCAGCAGCAAGCAAGAACACTCGGGACCGGTTTTGACATTCTGGGTCTCATCAACAGTGTCAGGCTTGTTAAACAAATGCTTCTGGGTTGCCAGATGTTACTGGCGAAAGCACTCGATCCAAAGAATAAAAGACCCCGTTCAACACAAAAAAGCAATCACCAACGCATTGTGTGTGTTGTTGCAAAGCATCGTGGGTTATGCACTGCACTTATATACAACTCTAAAGACTGAGACCAATCCCGTTCTTGGTCATGGATGTGCAGAGACAAATCTGGACATGCTAATGTCACCATGCACAGCGACGACGTCGTATCAGACAATGGGCCACGTGCCCACTGGCGACACAGCGCTAGGAATTAATTATCAACGGATGAAAAAAAAAATCAGAAAAAAAGAATATTCCTCGGCAAAATATGCACGCCTACCGAACTGTTTAATAAAAACAATCATGCTTCCCCTCCGTCTATTCTCGACCGTCTTAACCGACCCGTACTGAGCGGTGTGGTGATGTATGTACATGTGTTTAACTTCTTTTGCACCGTACGTAGCTAACCGTGCGAATCAGAGGTGTGGGCGAAGGACGAACGAAACTCAAAAAGCAGCTATAAAGAAATGAGTTTTCAATCTATTTTTAAAAGTTCAGAGCTCCAGTGGCTTCCTAATATCGGAAGGAAGGGCGTTCCAGACGGCCGCAGAAGCGCACATGAAAGCGCGCGATGCAGTGACCGTCTTTGTTCAATGATTAGTCAAAAGCCGCTGCTCCGAGGATGACCGGAGTTTGCCAAATATGGTCAATAACGCCCACGACCTGAGCCCCACCGCGTGCGGGACACCTCTCGTCCAACAGTGGATGTATACATGGGCTGTTCGTTCACATTTCGATGAACGTTAATACACGGTGCACATCGTGGAAACAGTAACGTAATTCAAGAGACGATTTCCCACATGCTCGAACCGTACCGTAACCCTGCTGCTGCTGCACACGCCAGAATCTAGATCTTCCACTGACGACGAGGGGAAATTGGAAACGTTGATGTCGTTGATGGTGATGTTGATGGCGACGTTGATCTGCCAGCCAATGCCCTTTTTAATATTGCACTGCTCAGCATCATAGCGGACAGTAGTACAACACAAAAAGGGCTTTGGCCCTCAGAAGTTGCAGCCACCTTTGACGAGTCGACGATCGCTCATTCATACTTCGCCGTGGAAAAGTAGGCCAAACTACCCTCTTCTCCAGACCTCCCTCTGAGCAGAGGACCTTCTGCCAGCAGTGGCGTGAGCAAGCCATTGCAGGCCTGCGCTTCTACCTTTCTTCACGCTAATATCGCTTTTTTTGTCGGGCCTTTTCTCCTACTTCCTGTTCAGGACAAACACGCGGAGGGGCCCCTGGGCTAGGCTGCGATAAACTCACGGTAGTAACATTTCAAAACACGAGAAAAACGGTATTGAGCCGACGCAAAACATTTTCTTCCCAAGATTCAAAGTTGGAAGAGATCACATTTATAAGCGAGACAACTGACCGTGTCCGCTAACTGCGGCCCATGTTGTAAGAGGGTCTTGGAGAACGGTTGAATATGGTACTCCCATCCTGGTGTCGTCCACCAACACCCAGGCTTTAGTTACAGGTGTTCTAAAACAAGTGTGTGCGTGTGCTTCCAGAACCGTGACCCAAAACTTGTGAATGGGACTGTTCAGTTTATAGTAAAACCAGCCCATAGCTTAGACC
Source organism: Lampetra planeri (assembly GCF_965212315.1). Classification (NCBI taxonomy): domain Eukaryota; kingdom Metazoa; phylum Chordata; class Hyperoartia; order Petromyzontiformes; family Petromyzontidae; genus Lampetra; species Lampetra planeri. Next base: position 8,798,297 of record NC_136112.1, read on the forward strand.
GCAAGCCACAGCTCTTAACCGCCAACAGCAAATCACTACTCGCTCGCACGCCAAAAACTCCGAAAACAATAGAGCTCTCTACCGATGGTCTCATAGCAACGTCAAGTGCCTCCAAAATCCAGTGCATAACCGAAGGCAACTCAAACCTCTTGCATAACTCAACGGAACTCGTAGCCCAGAATCTTAACCCTTGTAACCCTGAAGCCTCATAACGAGAAGGCGCGAGAGTCAATGATTAGCTTGCGTTAAGCACACGGTGTTAGGGTTCAGGTTTACCCCATAATTGCCCGGCCGCAATCTGACAACGCCAAGCACACAAGTGCCTCCTTCTCTGGGAATACGAACATTTCGAGGAGGGCAGGTAACAATTAGCGTGGAATTATTTAACATCCTTCCCCTCCGACTCGGCACCAGCCACGACGATTCCAAGAATTGCCACGATTCCGACTTAAGGTTCGATTGAAGAATGGTTGATGTGCTTCTCGTTATTATTTGACTCATTCCTATTGTTTGTCGTTTTTTTCGAATCTTACACGCACGACTGCACACGCATGTTTCATGCGATTATACATCTAGGAAGCTACGCCATCGTTGCATGCCTCATTGTTTGTGTCATAATGCCACTTGGCCCGGCGACATGTTGAGCGTGAAAGGGGAAAGAGTAAGGGAAGAGGAACTAATGGATCAGGTGGTGAGCTTTTGTGTGACAGTCGGTGGGTCAAAGTGAGTCAGTCGGTGGGTCAAAGTGAGTCAGTCGGTGAGTCAAAGTGAGTCAGTCGGTGGGTCAAAGTGAGTCAGTTGGTGGGTCAAAGTGAGTCAGTCGGTAGGTCAAAGTGAGTCAGTCGGTGGGTCAAAGTGAGACAGTCGGTGGGTCAAAGTGAGACAGTCGGTGGGTCAAAGTGAGTCAGTCGGTGGGTCAAAGTGGGACAGTCGGTGGGTCAAAGTGAGACAGTCGGTGGGTCAAAGTGAGAGTCGGTGGGTCAAAGTGAGTCAGTCGGTGGGTCAAAGTGTGACAGTCGGTGGGTCAAAGTGAGACAGTCGGTGGGTCAAAGTGAGACAGTCGGTGGATCAAAGTGTGTCAGTCGGTGGGTCAAAGTGAGACAGTCGGTGGGTCAAAGTGAGTCAGTCGGTTGGTCAAAGGGAGACAGTCGGTGGGTCAAAGTGAGACAGTCGGTGGGTCAAAGTGTGACAGTCGGTGGGTCAAAGTGTGTCAGTCGGTGGGTCAAAGTGAAACAGTCGGTGGGTCAAAGTGAGACAGTCGGTGGGTCAAAGTGAGTCAGTCGGTGGGTCAAAGTGAGACAGTCGGTGGGTCAAAGTGTGACAGTCGGTGGGTCAAAGTGAGACAGTCGGTGGGTCAAAGTGTGACAGTCGGTGGGTCAAAGTGAGACAGTCGGTGGGTCAAAGTGAGTCAGTCGGTGGGTCAAAGTGAGTCAGTCGGTGGGTCAAAGTGGGACAGTCGGTGGGTCAAAGTGAGTCAGTCGGTGGGTCGAAGTGAGTCAGTCGGTGGGTCAAAGTGTGACAGTCGGTGGGTCAAAGTGAGACAGTCGGTGGGTCAAAGTGAGTCAGTCGGTGGGTCAAAGTGAGTCAGTCGGTGGGTCAAAGTGAGTCAGTCGGTGGGTCAAAGTGAGACAGTCGGTGGGTCAAAGTGAGTCAGTCGGTGGGTCAAAGTGAGTCAGTCAGTGGGTCAAAGTGAGTCAGTCGGTGGGTCAAAGTGAGACAGTCGGTGGGTCAAAGTGAGACAGTCGGTGGGTCAAAGTGAGTCAGTCGGTGGGTCAAAGTGAGTCAGTCGGTGGGTCAAAGTGAGACAGTCGGTGGGTCAAAGTGAGACAGTCGGTGGGTCAAAGTGAGTCAGTCGGTGGGTCAAAGTGAGTCAGTCGGTGGGTCAAAGTGAGTCAGTCGGTGGGTCAAAGTGTGACAGTCGGTGGGTCAAAGTGAGTCAGTCGGTGGGTCAAAGTGAGACATTCGGTGGGTCAAAGTGTGACAGTCGGTGGGTCAAAGTGAGTCAGTCGGTGGGTCAAAGTGAGACAGTCGGTGGGTCAAAGTGAGTCAGTCGGTGGGTCAAAGTGTGACAGTCGGTGGGTCAAAGTGTGACAGTCGGTGGGTCAAAGTGAGTCAGTCGGTGGGTCAAAGTGAGACAGTCGGTGGGTCAAAGTGAGTCAGTCGGTGGGTCAAAGTGAGTCAGTCGGTGGGTCAAACTGACAGTCGGTGGGTCAAAGTGTGACAGTCGGTGGGTCAAAGTGTGACAGTCGGTGGGTCAAAGTGAGACAGTCGGTGGGTCAAAGTGAGTCAGTCGGTGGGTCAAAGTGAGTCAGTCGGTGGGTCAAAGTGAGACAGTCGGTGGGTCAAAGTGAGTCAGTCGGTGGGTCAAAGTGAGTCAGTCGGTGGGTCAAAGTGAGTCAGTCGGTGGGTCAAAGTGAGACAGTCGGTGGGTCAAAGTAAGACAGTCGGTGGGTCAAAGTGAGACAGTCGGTGGGTCAAAGTGAGTCAGTCGGTGGGTCAAAGTGAGTCAGTCGGTGGGTCAAAGTGAGACAGTCGGTGGGTCAAAGTGAGACAGTCGGTGGGTCAAAGTGAGTCAGTCGGTGGGTCAAAGTGAGTCAGTCGGTGGGTCAAAGTGAGTCAGTCGGTGGGTCAAAGTGTGACAGTCGGTGGGTCAAAGTGAGTCAGTCGGTGGGTCAAAGTGAGACATTCGGTGGGTCAAAGTGTGACAGTCGGTGGGTCAAAGTGAGTCAGTCGGTGGGTCAAAGTGAGTCAGTCGGTGGGTCAAAGTGAGTCAGTCGGTGGGTCAAAGTGTGACAGTCGGTGGGTCAAAGTGTGACAGTCGGTGGGTAAAAGTGAGTCAGTCGGTGGGTCAAAGTGAGACAGTCGGTGGGTCAAAGTGAGTCAGTCGGTGGGTCAAAGTGAGTCAGTCGGTGGGTCAAACTGTGACAGTCGGTGGGTCAAAGTGTGACAGTCGGTGGGTCAAAGTGTGACAGTCAGTGGGTCAAAGTGAGTCAGTCGGTGGGTCAAAGTGTGACAGTCGGTGGGTCAAAGTGAGTCAGTCGGTGAGTCAAAGTGAGACATTCGGTGTGTCAAAGTGTGACAGTCAGTGGGTCAAAGTGAGTCAGTCGGTGGGTCAAAGTGAGTCAGTCGGTGGGTCAAAGTGAGTCAGTCGGTGGGTCAAAGTGTGACAGTCGGTGGGTCAAAGTGTGACAGTCGGTGGGTAAAAGTGAGTCAGTCGGTGGGTCAAAGTGAGACAGTCGGTGGGTCAAAGTGAGTCAGTCGGTGGGTCAAAGTGAGTCAGTCGGTGGGTCAAAGTGTGACAGTCGGTGGGTCAAAGTGAGTCAGTCGGTGGGTCAAAGTGAGTCAGTCGGTGGGTCAAAGCGAGTCAGTCGGTGGGTCAAAGTGTGACAGTCGGTGGGTCAAAGTGAGTCAGTCGGTGGGTCAAAGTGAGTCAGTCGGTGGGTCAAAGTGAGTCAGTCGGTGGGTCAAAGTGAGTCAGTCGGTGGGTCAAAGTGAGACAGTCGGTGGGTCAAAGTGTGACAGTCGGTGGGTCAAAGTGAGTCAGTCGGTGGGTCAAAGTGAGTCAGTCGGTGGGTCAAAGTGTGACAGTCGGTGGGACTCCACTACATGAGACGCAGAAGATCACAAACGGTGAGAAATAATGGGCATCAACTCCCAGTTGAGGATCACAGCAAATAGGGGGCCATCCATTGAGTACGTACGCATGGAGGGGGGGTTAACCCAAATGCGTACGCTTGCGTATGGGGGGGGGGTCTACTGACAATGTACGCATAGGGAACGGGGGGGGGGGGGGGTGAAGCCTCGATAATAATTTGTCTACATTGGCCTTCAAATGAGTTAGATAGTCCGGCGGTGGACTGTTTGCTTAAAACACGTTGATATGATTAATCCTTGATCGTTTCGGCATGGATTCAATATCAGGATTAAATATCGGCCTTTCTATAGGATTCGGGGGAGAGGGTGCGTCAAGTGTACGTACGCAGGTGGGGGGGGGGGTGTAAAAAGTACGCGTGCGTACAGGGAGGGGTCAAATTTTGACAGAATCTTTGCGTACCTACTAAATGGATGGCCCCTAGATGGATAAAAATGGCTGCAGCCTGTGCCACTGTGAGAGGAGAGTGGAGAGGGTAGGGACTGAGATGGCTTTGGAGTGCAAGGGGTTGACCATGCCCAGGTGTTCGACTTTAACTTCAGTGGTACTCTCAGGGGCGTCCGTACGGTTTACGGAAATTATATGAATACTGTTTTGCTTGTGCCACAGTTGAGACTAATGGGAGCAAGCGAAAATGTGCAAACCAAATTGAAAAGAACAATGCGGAACAAAACAAAAAGAGACGGCTAGAACGGATTATATTTAATCGAATCGCAACCCACCCAGAATTGTGACTATTCATAGACTCACTGGAGGAGTGAAGAAGGATAATAGTAATCACATGAACCACGTTATCATTATTGCTCCGACATGAGCACGTTTAGATTTGAAGCTTTTGTGACTGCAAGGATTCATATTCTTAGGTTTTTTCGGTAAAGTCACGTAGGTAAAAAAAAATCAAAATTAATAAAAGTAAAATTAAAAATAAAATAAAAATCACGACGTTTCGGAGGCAACACAAGCTTCCGTCTTCAGGTGGAACCGTCACAGCACGCTTTGCTGTAATCAAGTAAATGAGAGCTTCCAAGGGAGAAAAAAACTAAGAATATTAGCACGTTTGACCGACACCGTGAATGAGGGGCCGTCTTCGTGCGGGAGACAAACCGGCGAAAACCGGAGAAAACCCACCACACGCAAACGAGGGGAGCGACAGTGAGCAGTGCCACGCGTCGTCACAGCCCTGGCCGAATTCTTAAGATGCGCGAACTAAAAAAAAAGTGACCTCGCCCAAGCACTTCGCCTGTCAACCACGGGAGGGAGATGGGCGGGGGACCCTCGCTCCAGGGAGAAGCGAGAGCAGGCGGCGTCGTGCGCGCAGAGGGTGCGAGCCGGCGGGCCCCTTAAAGCTCGTTAATAGCCAGGATTACAGGACGCGGGGGTAGCCGTCAACCAGGTGCGCTAACTGGAAACTCCACTCCCCCGCCCGCCAGCCACCACACACACCTGTCCCCTGGCACCCCCCCCCCCGCACCCCCCCGCGTCTGTCACCTGCCGCTGTCACCGACCCGAATCACCTGCACACACCCCTCCCCCCATCCCCCACGTCACCTGCACCTCCCCCCCCTCCCCCACGTCACCTGCACGAGGCAGCTGCTGCCCCCGGCGTGCATACAGCGCATGCCGCGCGCGCGTGCGCGTGCGCAGGGGAAACGGCGCTCGCGAGTGCGTTTATGAATGGCTCGTCACAGAGTTGATGGCTAAACGGAGATGAATGATTAAATAAAAAAAGGGGGTGGGTTTTTTTTTCGACTGTAAGATAAATCGTGATTTCGATGGTTTGTTTCGTGGTTGCGTTTGGAATGTGATTATAATTTGTATTTATTTAATTTTTAAAACTCTCGTGTCCATATTTTTTTGTAAGTTAATTTGACGTTACTGGACTTTCGTGATGAAGTATGGTCAAACCCACTGCCCCGCCCCCCCATGACTACCTCAGAATAGAGTCATTTCATCCAGCGGTAGGTTGACAAAGGGCTGTCAAAAAAACTGTACTTTACAAAAGACGTACTTCTGTAAATGCGTGTCATATTACTATGAAACGATTACACGGATATCGCTCGTCTCACACAAACATCCATCGCAGGCAAAATGTTATAAAAAGCGTCATACCACGATTACAAATAATCCATGCTCCGAATGTCCTGGCTGGCTGCTAGCTGGGCTCCTTTCCACCCAAACAATGGCTCTTGCTCGTGACTGCGGGCCAATGCTCCTTAAACTATCCGGGTTAACTGGCTACGCGGGATTTTCCGTGTAACAAATAAACAACATTGAGTTGAACCCGTGGAAGACGATATAGCGACACCGAAGGGGTGGCAGTAACGAAACCAGAAGACTGACCACACGATTCATTTAAAATTTCTCTAGAAACTTTTGAAAACTGTGCGCTCGTCTCTCAATGCAACTCCTCCGCCGGAATATTCTTGAAATCCTCGGGAATATAAAACAACACCTCACAATAAGTTATCTTAGTGCTCCGAGTACGGGAGGATTTGTGAGTGGAAATGACTGCTGTACCGTATTTCCTGTTGCAGAGCAGCGAGTTCTCCACTCGTTTCAACACAACTTCCGCATACTGAACGTTGATATTTACAATTGGCCATATAATGACAACGCGCACACAGCTGTACGTGCACGTTCAGTCATACAAAATGTGTTAACTTCACAACCAAACAGACGCAAAATTCGCCATCTAAACGGTCACGTGAATGAACATTGACAAGATGATCAATGGCCACGTGTCCTGTTTCTCCGAACAGGAAAGCTGCAGTCTATGAACATCACGATTTGAAAACAAAGCATAGGTTAAATTTCGATTTAAAGCTTTCGTGACTGCAGGGATTCATCTTCTTGGTTCTTTCGGTAAAGTCACGTAGAAGGGAAGTAATAAAATAATAATAAAAAAAACTAATAAAATAATGTATTACTTTTTTATTTCCGTTCTACGTGACTTTACCGAAAGACCCAAGAAGAAAAAAGCATAGGTTTTCCTCTTTCTCTGAAGTTGGGAGAGCTAGTGTCGATGAACAACATGATTTGATGTCCAACTAACTGTTTTTTTTCTATTCCGATGACGAGAACAGCTGATGCCTATAAACATCTCGACTTCCCAGGCACAATCACATGCTTCAGTGCTTCTCGGACGTTGACAGCTCGTGTCGATCGTCATCACCATTTTAGGCCCGATCAACTGCTCTTTAGTTTCTCTTACCGAGGTGTATGGACCGGTTTGAACCACACACCCTCAGCTCCCCGCCCCCACCCGCCATACCCCACCACACAACCCATCAGAGCCCAATCCTCTGGACGGACCGGACCGAGCCACAGATTCCCGCATGCATCCGCACCACAAAATCCTGCCGATGTCACCCACCGGTCGGTTCCGAACCGCACGTGGCACTTTCGTTGGCTGCCAGGGCCCCGGAGCGCCGTGTAGGACGGAGGCCACTCTGGGGCCGATCGGTAAAACGCGCACCGCGGTTCAAGAGATTCCGCTGCAGAGGGGAGTCCCTTTACCGCCATCATTTATTTACGTGCGTATTTACATTGGGAATATTTAAGAAGGCTTTCTTCTATCTCTCTCTCTCTCGCTCCGCTTGCGTGAGACTGCGTTACTGTAAAGTCACGTAGAAGGGAAATAATAAAATAATAAAAATAAAACATAATAAAATAATTCTCACGACGTTTCGGTCACAACGCAAGCAGCCGTCCTCGGGTGAAGAACAGGTCTGTCGGAAAGACAGCGTCTGACGCTGTCTTTCCGTCAGACCTGTTCTTCACGCTGTCTTTCCGACAGACCTGTTCTTCACCTGAGGACGGCTGCTTGCGTTGTGGCCGAAACGTCGTGAGAATTATTTTATAATGTTTTATTTTTATTATTTTATTATTTCCCTTCTACGTGACTTTACCGAAAGAACCAAGAAGATGAATCCCTGCAGTCACGAAAGCTTTAAATCGAAATGTGTTACTGTACTGTAAGAGCTGTGTCCGTCAGAGCTTCCTTGTTGCATCAGTGGCGTAGAGTGCTCCGAATAGGCCCTAGTAACAAAGAATTGCACAGGGGCCCCTTTATTCAATTTCCCCGGCCCCTGGGCACCTCTGACCTATGGGGCCCGGTGCAATTGCACCGTCTACACACTCCTGCATTGCCCCTGCACACACACCCCCTTGCACACTTGACAGCAACGCGAATGCTGTGAAAGTTGGGACTTTAACAGTAAAACCCATACAGGAATTGAAATTTGAGATGGCATTTTACATTAAATTGCAAGACGGCGTTACTAATTGGCAAAACATGGAGTGCCAAACCCTCGTGAATGCAACTGGTTGGAACATCCCAAAGCAGGAACCTCATGACGCGCGTGTCTTGAGAGTCAGTAAGGCTTTTGTAGAAACAAGGCTATTAATATTATTGTTGCTGTTGTGCATAGACAACCCTTTCATTTTCGATTTAAAGCTTTCGTGACTGCAGGGATTCGTCTTCTTGGTTCTTTCGGTAAAGTCACGTAGAAGGGAAGTAATAAAATAATAAAAATAAAACATAATAAAATAATATAATATTATTTTATTACTTCCCTTCTACGTGACTTTACCGAAAGAACCAAGAAGAAGACAGCCCTTTGTCAATCCACTGCTGTGAGCGGCCGTGGATGTCATTTGAGCGCGGGTTTGGCGACTGCAGCGAGCGTAGATGTGAGGGCATAGACGTAGAGTACAGCAACGGGTGTTGCTGCACCGCCCTCTGCTGCCCACCACATAGCCCCACGAGTCAGTGACAATCTTTTGCAGGCATGGTCATCGACCCTTCTAAGTACAAGACAGGCTTTATCCTGCTTCGCTAACCAGATGTGGCGAGACCAGGCACATTCCAGGTGATTTGGGCACGGGTGAAATGATTATTGTTAAGAACTGATCAGAGTCTTTAATAATTTTTATTTATCGTACAGAAATCCGATGAGCTATGATGCTCTTTTTCACAGATGCCCAGCAAGGGTGGGTCAGCAAGGCGGAGTTTGCGAAGGGGGGGGGGGCACGGGAGGGCAGTAGTTCACAGGATGCCCAGTGATGGTTCCACACAACGGATAGCTTTAATCTGTGCACATATATTGTATTTCATTTAGTTAACTCAAAAGGTGCCTTTTTATCAGCAACAGATGAATTCACACAGCAAAACGGAGTGTGTCAGCTGTAAAGTGAAAAGCAGACCAAATGATCGTTTCATCTCTGCTTTATAATAAAAATATATATACCGCAGATGTTTTTACGACAAGGCCTAGGTTTATTAACCGATGTGGTTACTTTCTGAATTCGTGTTTCTTTCAAGCAATGCTGGGGAGTGGTGGCGCAGTGGTTAGCGCGCCGTGCTGCAAACCCACCGTTGTTGGCCACAGCTAACACCCAGTGGCTCAGTGGTTTCGGAATCAATCCTGAAACCCCCCCCCCCAGCCGACCCCCCCCCCCCCCAATTCACAAACCTCCCACTGACCAGCATTGGTGAAGTATGGCCAAACCCTCATAAAACTGACAGCGCGAGAGAGGTTCTTCATCCGGTAGTAAATTAATGGGAAAAAAAAAACACAAGCCGAATTAACATTCTCAAAGCGATGCAAATAAATGCACTGATATTCACCATAACCGTGTTAAGAAATGTGTTCTTTAAATTGAACAAGTCGATTATTTAAACCATCAATAATTAGTACCACGTGCACAGTCATTGATGGAACACAGCGTCTGTCATGGCCGCCGTAGAGATATATTTTTTTTACTATTTTCCTTATTTGTATTTCTATGAGAACATTGATATATATTTTTTGTTTAAGTGTACTCTGTATACCGAAAAAAAGAACGTCTCTAGTTTGGCTCGAGTTCCAAACGTATCAGTGCAGCAGCAACAACAGCGGCGTAGGACAGTGTCACTCCGCCTTTCTTGTCTGACGTCACTGCAGCGCTCACAATGCCGTGAGACGAAACTTTCTTCACGGGTCAGCGAAGAGTTAAAATGACGTTTCCACACAACGGGCAGCTCGAAAGAACACAGTAGTTGCTTCGACTTCACTCTCAACCACACACACTGGCGCCTGCGCCATCCGATCTATGACGAGCGAGAACGTCCTTACTCGCCAAATGATTGCGGGGTCGTGTAATAATATTGGGATCTAATATTTTTTTCGTGATGAAAACATAATGGTGTACTGTATACATCCGCAGTATACGTATACCAAGGTAACTGGTGTTCTTGTTGTATACTTTATCTGGAATTCTGGAACATTGAAGAGAACGAAAACCTATGAATGATATCAATAAGATTAATTGTGCTTCATGGGGTGCGGCACTTGCAATCAAACATTTGAGATTAAATTATAACTCAACAGGCAATGCTATTGTACTACAAAGTTTTGGGGGGATGTGTTGTTGTTGTAAATATTGGGTACATTTTTTTTTTAAAAGAGGGGGCCACGTGCTAGTTGGGATTGCGCGTTCGTGTGATGTCACAATGTGCGCGTGTTGTTAAACCGGCCAGCCCCGCGTCACCAGTGAATTCCGTGAGCGACGCACAGACACAGAGAGGGTGAGTGACCACGATGACATCTGAACAAACGAACGATTCCCGTGGAAGGTGAAAACGACTAACTCCCCCCGCCTCCTATCATCAAAGCGGAATGCTCGGGTCCATCACATCGCCAACGCGATGACAAACATAAAGTGAAACAGTGAACACCGATAATTCATTATACCCAGAAAAATTCAAAAATTGCCTTGACGACTAAAATAACAAAATTAAGCATCGTACTACAACTACGAATACTAATAATTTTAGGCGCACAGTGGGTGTAAGAATGCGTCCCAAACAAGCTCGGTTACAAATCCTTTCAATCGTTGTTGCTAAATTAGACCAAGTAACACACACACACATAAAAATCGACCGTGATTTGTGCAATAATAACATTGCCAATGCAACCAAATAAAGCACACAAAACTAAAATCTGGTTCACGAATACGTCCACCACGAGGGCTACTCGAACACAGAACGGTGGAGACCAACAACAACACCCATCCCTCGTCCAGCACCACCGGAGCACACGGTAACAACAACAACAACACGTGCCACACCACCACCAGCAGCACCACCAGCAAACACCAATTCGACGTTGTTCATTTCGCTGACGTCACGTGCAGTGTATTAAAAAAAATGAAAGACCCCCACCACCACCACCACCGCCAAAGACGCATGGCGGGGTTCCGTCACAATCCGCACGGGGCCAATCGGAGACGCGGCCTCGGGCTCGGCCCCCCGCTCAAAAAAAGGGCGGACCGCCTCTTCACTTTGGCGTCAACAGCGAAAAGACCGAGGCCATTTTACACCTGACCAGGAGGAAGGGTGCGGGAGAGGAGGAGGAGGAGAGGGGGGGGGCGTTACGGGGAGAGGTGGCCGGTCCACCACTCTTCTCACTCGGCGCGGTTGTTTCGGAGGTTACACGCAAAGATGATTCCTGCCCTGGTAAAAAATAAATATATAGCAATGAAATAACGCGCTTGGTAAATTGTAAAAAAATAAATAAAACGCAGCGGCGTCGTCGTCCTGAACCCGGCCTCCTGAGTTCGACACCCGGCCACGGGGTCTAGGATCGGTGTTGGCGATGTTCATTTAAGAGGGGGAGCGGTGGTGGCGTGCTCAACGCTCTGTGTCCTGAACAAAGCCCCACCAGAGTTCGATTCCCGTTAGTGACGTCTAAACCTGTAATATCCCCCCCAACGAGCGCCTGCCCACCTCTTACATCAACCACTATTGACCAGCGGAGTGAAGTATGGTTACAAAAAAAACCCGCGTAGCGGAGGACTTCATCCAGAAGCAAAGAGGCAAATCGCAAGGCATTCACCACCGCGGTCCAGGAACGATAATAATATATCATTTTGTATTTGTTTTTTCCCTTCTCATCTCAAAATTTGACTTTTTGTTTGGTTTTATCAAGATCCTGACCTTACGAATTTTTGTCCGTGAACGCTTTTTCACGTTGAAAGAGGCCCCACGCGGCCTATGACCTCGCCAGTACACAGCGAACGCGAACCAGTGGGTGGACAACTCCCACGGTGGAGAACCATCCCGCCAGACGGCGTCGCCCCTTCAATTGTAATTAACAATACGGTTTTAGCCGCAAACCTTTTAGCCTCACGATATAGTATTATTAGTCCGATGCGTGTGGGGAAGAGTCACACGCGGCAATAATCCGTGTAGCAATAGCACAGCCTCCATAAGCATAGCGTTTGTCACAACTCGACAGTGAACCACAACGCGTACACGTGTGTGTGTGTACGTACTACTGTGTACGACGTTTCGTGGCCTAGCCCTGTAGTTGCAGTTCACGGTGGTGGTGTTCCTGCCGTGGTGTCGCTGCGTTTGTGTGCCGCTTAGGACCCGTGGGCTTGGGTCGCTGGTGTTTGTGGCGTTGCTGTATTCGCGGTTTGTGTCGCTGTTATATTTCGCGGTTTGATTTGTGTCGCTGTTACGTTCACGGCTTGTGTCGCCGTTGTGTTCGTGGCTTGTTGTCGCTGTTGTGTTCCTTGTTTGTGCCGTCCCTGTTACGGTCTGCAGCGTGTGTCGTCACCGTTAAGTCAATGCTTGGCGTTGTCGCTACTCGTGTCACAAGTGTTTGTGTTGTTCGCTACCGCGCTTAGCGTTGCGACATTAAAAACAAATCGGAGCGACAACGCTGCCGCGTCCGTTGTCAACAAAGCACACGACGGGGTCTGTGTCTGCTGCACCGCAGTCCCTACGGTTGGAGGCACTCTTCGTGTGAATACACCACTCCACTATCCTTACACGCATCGTTGCAAGCGATCGTTCACCATTTCTGTCGAGTAGAACTCATCCGATATATCGCTAGTGCATAAAGCGCCCGAACGATATTGTCCACACACTTACCAGTGCGCGCATTTTGACAGTGATGTTTTACACTTGGCGCTGGTTATACATTGCGTGCGTGTGCGCAGCACCCCTTGGCAACGTTTCGTCGTCGTTATTATTATTTCGACCACGACTCGTGTGCGTTGACTAAAGTCGAGACGTGTTCTGGTGGAGGGAGGGGGGTGTACCGAGCAGACCCAGAGGGCGCGCTTTCCACCGGCTCGATCGTCGCACTCTCACGAGGGGCACGCGGCCGACTAGAGGCGGCATTAACAAAACAACGTGTGGATGGAACGTCGTGATTTGTTTTGATTTTAGTTCCAACTACGCGACTTTACCGAAAGAACCAAACAGTATGTGGATGGAACTTTTTAGACTGAGCTCTTTCCCCCGCCCACCCAATCGCCGTCGTGACGACATCGTTCACTCGGGTCGTTTTGACCATACTTCACCACGTCTTCTATGCGTCAGGGGTATATGATGTACGTGTCGGCGAGGCTGACACTTAATCGCAAGAGGGGGGGGGGGGGAGGTGGTGTGTGGGTACACACACACAACAACGTACGCACACCAACACACAAGTATGCGTGCGAAAATAAAAACGGGCTACAACGCACACAGAAATTACATGAATCGCATTGCTTGACATGATAGGTATACACCAGATAGCCACACACCACACTACACTCACGTACGCACACCAGGGCGAACGTGCATGCACACAGGCTCGTACACAATGATTACGCGTGAACACGACGCCACGCGTCCCATACGTACAGCGCACACAAACACGATGTACATACAGCACCGCATACACACGCACACACCAATATACAGACAACCGTATGGCTACTTAAGAGCACACACACACACCACACACGATCATAATGCACACGACGTATACACCACGTACGGTATACGTAACACATGCACACGCTGAACACAGAAACACGTAACATGCGTAAACACACGCGTATGTGGCGTGTTGTGCTGCCGTATGCACAACGTACACCACACGCCACATACACAAACACATGCACGTCACCTATGCACACTCAAAACAAGCGCACACTAAGCAATGTAGGCACACACACCACAAACAACACACGCACACCACGCCGTACACAAGACATCACACACGTACACCTAACACACACAATACGCAACACACAATGCACATGGACAATACACACAATAACCACGTGCATTCAAACACACACACACACAGCATCCCACATATACACCACCCCGTACAAGTACACACCACCACAGACAAAGAGCACACAGCGGAAACACTGCACGTTGTAATACTTTACGTGCACACAACACATTGCACAAGATTCAATACAACATATAGACAGAGTATATCACATGCATACATTAAACTGTACACAACACACATACAGCGCACGTGGATATTACACGACACACACACACACGTACAAACAGCACACACGCACACACTCTCTACCCATGCGCGTCATATTCAGTCGGCAGACAAACAACACACCACATACGTAGACTACACAATACGCCGCACACACCAAACAAGTAAGGATACATATACGTAAACACAAGAATACACACAGCACACATGTACCGTTACACACACATATTACATACAAAGTCCACACACGCGAGTCACACCACGCACAGCACATCAAAAGTGTACACAAAACAACGTAGTGTATAGTAAAGCAATGTAAAACACAGGACGTAGCACAACTACAAAATGCAAATGTACCGCATATGCAGCACAATGTAGTCGAATGACACACTAAACAACGCAGAGTACACAAAGAACACATCACATGCGGACAACACAAAGACAATCATAATTCGCGTGCTCACCACGTTGCACTGAGTGTACGTGTTGTTAGTGATGCCTGTCGTTAGTGTTGATACACAATGTGTATGATACAACACACACACACACAATATGCGAGGTACGGTGCACACTTCAGGAAGGCACCCCGAACACAAAATAAACCATAACACACATCACACTCACACAGAACACAAACACAATACAGTACTGCCCAGGAATAAACCACGTATATACACAGCACGTCACACAGATATAGCTAACACATCACCTTCAACACACGATACGCGTAAAACACACACAGGCAATTCTCACACACACATAAATACGTACATATATGTTACACATACAGCAAGCCACAAAATAATAACTCGCGACACACACAAACCGGGTGTACACACCACATGGGCACCAGCGATTACACACAGGCCTAGACCAATGCACACGACACACAAACAGCAAACCGCATGAAATCCATCGCACACACACAAGACATGCGGCATACACACACCACAACGTACATAAAACACACCCCACGCACACAGAAAATAACATAAAAGACACTACACACACGACACAGAACACACCATCGACCACACACAACATAGACCACACACCACACACACAATCAAAACACCACGCTACATCACCAGAGGGCAACACACGTATGTATATGTACGGTATGTTGAACTTCTTTCGCACCGTACGTAGCCAACCGTGCACAGACGCCACCACAGAGGGGGGGGGGGGGGGCTAGACGATGCCACACCAGCTCTCCTCCTCTCTCCAACCTCCTCCACCTCGTCAACATCACCTGCAGAGCGGAGCTATTACCCACCTCAACCACCACCACGGCCACCACGGCACAGCCATCGCTTCCTTCCCGCTGCCTGCACTCGCCCGGGTCATCTCTACTGCCTCGTGATGAGTTACCAGTGCCGCATCCTCAAATATATTCGGCCATCAGCAGCAGCAGCAGAAGCCTTGATCCACCCATTGCTGGATGAATGCCCCCCACCCACCTCGCCTCCGCAAGCCACCAACCATCCGGAATGCAAACGTCTCTCTACATTACATATACAATCATCATGTGCGTGCTAATAGTGCATGCTATCAAGCTGCAGCTTCAGTTAACTTATAAAATGAATAGCAGGTTCACGTGACGATTTTGACAATATCGCTGGCGGGCGGGCGGGCGGGGAAGCCTTTTCGCCATTTGTTTACACACGCAACCTGTTATTCAGCTTTAGTTGTGTTCTTTAAAAGACGTGCCGAGCACGCTTTGATTTACGTCGTGGCTGCTTGCGCAGAAGGTACAACACACGCTTGTTTGTGTCAACATCACCGCGTTTCCGGCACGCACCACGCACGGCTCGCCAGTGAAAGTGCTTCACCGTCACGCGCGCGGAGGCGCGTGAACTGCCACGGCTGTCGGGCCTAAAGCGGGCTAACCTTGCTACGGTTTCGTCAATGAACGTCAGCACTCGGGGAGACAAAGGCGGATGGGCGCCGCGGTTTTTTTTTTATCAACATCAACACCCGCACCCACCCCGGATCCGGCCATCATCGGCTCTCGCTAAACCAGCAATTGCCCCCAACAAGACGATCGTACGGTATCGTGTCGGGCTATAGCGAGGGCAATCATCGTATTTTTGCGCTTGTGTGTGTGCGCTGTATAATACAGATTCGGGTGCAAACAGGACTGTGTCCATTCGGTTACATGGACTGGTGTCATCATCACAATCGGCATCACGTTCATTATCATCATCATCAGCAGCAGCAAGTAGTGTGAAGCGGTCGCTACGACCAAGTGAGACGACGACGACGACGTCGGATATCGGGTGGCGCTCACGGGCCAAGAATTGGCGTGCTGCGTGCTGCCGCGGCGCGTGGTGCGTTGAAAGGCGAAGATTCGCCAGCTCCCTTGTGCTCTTCCTTACCTTGGGTGGGCCAATAATGCACAAGGCAGTGATGGTGGTGGTGGTGCTAAAGGATGCGACGGTGAGGTAGGGGGGGATAAAGCACGACGATTGTAAAATGGATGGGCAATGCACAAAACAGGCGCGGCGGTGGCGGCGATATCACAAACGCTCGTCGCCCCCGTTGGTGTTCGTCGTCGACGGAGGATGACCATCGCAGCCGACGTTTACAATCGGCAAAAGAACGCTTGCTATACATTTAGTTGACACCGCGTGCTTGCTTTACACTATAGTCATCCGTAATGCGGTAGTAATTAATTTTACTGCAGTAATATTAATAGCATTGATTGATTATTTTTAACGTCCCATTTTAGTTTCATTACGAGAAAAGAGCGGAGCAGTCTTTGTGTGTGTTTTTTAACGCGAATCGCCGGACGCTTTGGGAATATCGACTTGTTCCGACCCATTCACAACCCCCCTCTCAGCCCCAACAACCCCCCGAACCCCCCCCCCCCCACCACAATATAACATTTACTTATACACCATTACATAATACACGTGTTACGCACACAACTTGAACAACAATTGGAAAGCGACCAAGACGCGGAAATTGGCACGCCGTACACTATCGGTGGCGCGTCGATTCATATTTACACAGAACCCGCGCCTCCCCCAACTCTCGTATAGCCCCCAACTACAACCATTGACTGTTGGCACACACACAAAAAAAGTGTTAACGAGCACCTTAATTAATATGTTTCACAGAGACGTAGACAAACAACGGGTCACGTGCGGGGACGATGAGCGAGTCGGGCGATTGTGGTCGATCTTGGGTCGTTCCAATTGGAAGTGAAAGTGTGGTTAATGTGGTTAATGTGGTTAATGCGGTTTAAGGCACTGTCCCCCTCCCCTGAACAAAAAGCCATGACTATTGTTGCTGTCAACGCGACCGCATCGTGAAGGACCCGTGTGTGTGTGTGTGCGACGAGGCCACGGCAAAAATGTCGTGAGCAAGCGGTGGGTGGTAAGGACTTGCCGCGCCATCGTCGAGAGGAGCGCGTGCAATAACTTAACGATGCATTTTGCTATCGTCGTTACAAGAACGTGATTGCACGTTTGTGATATACAGCGCCTATGGAATAAACAAATAATGCAAAATGTATTCGTGGTAAATCGTTCATTTGTGAAGGCAACAACGTTGCGAGTGTTCAAGTAAGGCGATCTCAAAGGTGCTGCACGTGTTTAGTAAGGCGATGTCAACAGCGTGTATGAGATTGGTTAAGGTCATCTCAACGATGTGTATGCCGTTATAAGGGCCATCTCTATAATGTCCATCGTGTTTAGTAAGGCGATTTTCAACGTGCGCGTGTATGACATTACTAATGCCATCTCAACAGTAGCATGGGATTAGTAAGGCCATCTCAACTATGTAGTGAATGCGTACAGTGAGGTCATCCATATAATGCCGTGTGCGTGTGTAGTAAGGTTATCAACAATGCTGTACATGTTATGTATTATAGTAAGGCCATGTCAGCATTTCCGTACACGTGTTTAGATTATATAATCAGTGTCCTAAGACTACGTCCATCACTTAAATGCAGTGAGCATGTGTATATTAGGACACAAAGCAAGCACGCGTACGTCATACGACGCGTCAATATCACGCAAAGATTTAAACACATTTGTCATCAAAACTGACCATATTATGCGACGTTTCGAGCAA
The DNA here is from genome assembly GCF_965212315.1 of Lampetra planeri. NCBI lineage: Eukaryota > Metazoa > Chordata > Hyperoartia > Petromyzontiformes > Petromyzontidae > Lampetra > Lampetra planeri. The sequence goes on from NC_136112.1 coordinate 8,816,318, forward strand.
TGGGCCTTCTGCATAGCACACAGAGAGGTCGATTAATGAACACAGCTAGTAACCACGTGCGGGCTAAAAACACAAATCTATCCTCGTGATGTAAACGCGTGCGCCAACTACCAAAACGCATCCAATCAATGTCCTAAACATTCGGTGAGGCCGACGACACGAACACGTAGCAATTGAGCACTTCAAGCGATAACCACTTTCACTGCCAACAACAAGCACACGATGGCAACTCCCAAGTAATTTGTAGCAGTAAGCAAGTTGCGCGGCGTTTTCGTTTGTCGCTTAATGTGACTCCAGCCGCGCCACGCACACCTGTAGTAGTGCATAGTAAGGATGCACTGCCATCAGTGCAGTTAGTAAGCACGTGTGTGTGTGTGGTCTTGGCTAGAGAGTGCCGCTGGCAAGTTACACATCTGCCCCGCGATGCTTATGTAATGCCCGTGCCGTCCAATACGCAAGCAACCCGTTCGTCGTTGCTGGTGGTGGTGTTATGATGCGCGTCGAGGAGGTGTGTTGTTCTCGTGAACGCACGTGCCCACACAGGCCTTGTTCACGTGCCAGGGGGTGGCTGTTGCCGATGGATATGCTTGTTCGTTCACTGGAAATATGATGTTTTTTCTCGGCACGTGTGGTTTTTGTTTAGGCTACACACGCTCGCTTTTGTGCGCAGGAAAACTAATCTGAACACGGAAAGCGTGTAACGGTGAAATAAGCGCGTCCGAAGCGCGTTATTTACCAACGGGATGTGCAAAGGGCACGGTGCCACGTTATTTAAATATGCATTTCCCAGCAATATATTTGTGAATTTGAAATGCCACTTTTTGGTGTGTAAAAACGTGTAAAAGCGCCGACAAAATGATACCCGTGCAGTGCGCTTTAGACCTGCCCTTACTGAACGCGCGGCCTTTGCAAAGCTACGCTACACTGTAAATACAAACGTCTAACGTTTCAGGTGACGACCCTTTTTCAGACCAGATAAGAACATTAATTCGGTACAAATTGTTACATTAAACGGCATCTACGAAGGATGTCTTTATATAAATACGCCATCAAAGCACAGTGAAAGCCATAGGCAAGCCTTAATACACAAAAAAACACTCAATTCATACACCCTACTGAATTTTTTTGTGCTTGCCGTTGCAAACGTTACAGCCCTAGAAAGAACATGCAAGAGACGACAATTCGGTGAATTGTTCGGGGGGGGGGGGGTGGAAACCTCTCGCGGGGTGGACACCCGAGTTAGTCGACCCGCACGTGCGAAATCGCGCTGGGGGGGGGGGGGAGGTGGTGGTGGACACGGCGTGATCGGCCCAACCACCGCGTCCGCTCGCTGCGCGCACACGCACAGACAGCAGCACCCACACACGAAGCACGCCACCGCGCATCGCATTAAGGCGAAGAGCAACTACTGTACTCGACTGGACTCGCGAAACAGCCCAGACGAGACACGGGGCACTCGTGTTAATACTTCCCAACCCCCCTCTCCCCCCCCCGAAACAAGCTCGCTACGTAGACTGTTGCACGCACAGAGCGTGGCGTAAAAGTCGCGCACACCAACACAAAGCAGCTGTATTGTGTATAGGCTGGTGCGCGCGCATCCTGTGCTGCTACCATCTATCCATGAGCGTGGCACAACTCACACACACGCACACACACGCCTTACCCTCTCGGGGTGACCATCTCCGATGCCAGGCGTGGAGAGCCCTCTTCAAGTCTAAAAATCCCAGGGCTTGAGAGCGGCGTCTTCAGCTTTTAGTGTGTGTGCGTGTGTCTGTTTTAATGGCGCGGGGGGGGGGTGTTCTAATGCTTTGGCTGGGACATCCTAGAAATGCACACCCAATCTCTTCTTCGACGCTGTAACTATACCTCCCCTCATCCTGCCATGCCACCAAACTCACTCTACACACAGCACCCCCCCCCCCCGAAAACTGTTCTCATCGCAGGCCACCTCCGCCCCCCCCACAATGGCTGAGCGGTCACTCCATCCCGTAATCCACAACAGAATAAAGATAGACGCACAAGCGGACCGCCTCTTGCAAATACGCATCTATACGGCTCGTACGAAATGGGCGACGAATCTTCGCGTTTCTAACATTATCCAGTTTTATAAATGGGTATACGCAACCCCCCCCACTCCCAGCCCCCCCCCATCAAATTGGTACTAAAATAAATCCGGCACAAATTTTGGAGAAATTTTTTTACAATGGGAGGAAAAAATCATCCCACGGACGGCCGCTCGGTCGAGACGTGTGGGGAGGAGGGGGGGGCGCTCGCTGCCGAGAGGCGCGCGGAGTCGTGGAGAACGTGGCGGCGGTGGTGGTGGTGGAGGAGGCTGCTGCTGTCGCTGTTTGTCTGCCTCGCGACGAGATATAATCTCCCCCCACCCACCCCACCACCAGCAGCAAAACTCACAATGTCCACGCATCTTTTATCTTCCGTGCAGAGCCATCCCTTCTCTGCAATCCCCGCTAGCATCATCGCCGCCATCCGCTGCAGGTCTTCATCGCTGTCACCCCCCCCCCTCTCTCTCTCATGTCCGTGTGGCCGAACCACAACCGCCCCCCCTCCACCTCCCTCCCCACCGTCACATCCCCCCCCGTGCTCCTTCCACCTGTCCTCGATCTTCCCTCGAACTCTCTCCTCCCTACCACTACCGACCCACGTCCTCCCACCCCCCCACCCCCCAATCTCTTGCATCCTCCACCATCTTCCACAGCGCATGATGGAACCTGGGAGCCTCTCCACCGCCCCCGACCCCAACCCCATCCGCCCTCGCGACTCGGCGGTGGCGGTGGAAGAGTGGCACGAGACGAAGAAGAAGCCGCGATGGGGGGCGCGGAGCAGAGCGAGGAGTGGAGCGGCAAGGAAGGGGGGGGGGGGGCAGGGGAGAGAGGGGGGGGCAGAGCGACAGAGATGGAGGGGGGCAGAGGGAGAGAGATGGAGGGGGGCAGAGGGAGAGAGATGGGGGGGGGCAGAGGGAGAGAGATGGGGGGGCAGAGGGAGAGAGATGGGGGGGGGCAGAGGAAGAGAGATGGGGAGAGGAAGAGGGAGTGGGGGGGGGAAGAGGGAGATGGGGGGGGGAGTAAGAGGGAGATGGGGGGGGTGGAAGACGCGAGTGGAAGACACGGACGCGGATGGAGACTAAAGGGAAGACGTTCGGAAGAGGAGAGGCGAGCGGGCGGGCGGTTTGAGAGGGGAGGAGAGACGACGAGGAAAGTGAGGACAGGCAGCGAGAGAAGGGAGCACACGTTGCGTGGAAGGGCCAATGAAGACGGGAGAGGCACGGAGGAGCGAGAGGCACGGAGCGATGGTGGTGGGAGGGGGAAAGGAAGCGAGGAGAACGGCAAGAGGCAAACGGCGGAGCAGCAGGCAGGGCGAGATGGGGCGAGAGAGGGGAAAAACACGAGATGGGAGCTGATGAGATGGTGCGAGAGCAATGGGGACGGAGAGAGGGGGGGGATGCGTGGCGGGAGGGAGGGAGGAGGGGTGTGGAGGAGGAGGGAGAGCGGACCGAGGATGGAGAATGCGAGAGAGGGGAGACGAGAGAGAGAGAGGGAGGCGGTGGGGGGAGCGCGCGTGGAGAGGCGGGAGAAGAGAGGGGAGAGAGAGCGCGCAGAGAGAAAAGAGGTTTGCGAAAACACACAACTCTTCCAAAAAAATCCCCAACTTACAAAAAAAAAACCCACCCACAAACAGCGCGCAAACGCAACAAAAAAAAATCACAACTTTTTTTTTTGGTCTCGATGGCGATTTATAAAATAAAATCACAATAGAGGAAGATCAGCGGGGGAGGAGGAGGGGGGGTGATGAAAAAAAATATTTTAAAAAAATATTCACATTTATACATCTTCGCTGCTTTGCCCAGGGAGAGCTCCCCCCTCTCTCTCTCTACCCCCGCTGCACAGAGGGGGGAGAGAGTCAGGGGGGGGAGGTAGTGGGGGGGTAGTGGGGGATAGGGGGTGGGGGTCAGGGGGGGGTAGTAGGGGGGGGCAGAGAGAGGGGACCCAGCGATGGGGGGTGGTGGTGGGAGACGTCGCGACAGAGAGCAGGCAGGAAGGAAGGAAGACGGTCGAAGGGAGAGCCGCGGTGCTAGCCCAGGGAATAGGAGAAGACACCGAGGAGAGGAGGGGGTGGGCGATGAAGGAAGGAAGGAAGGAGGATGAGCGAGAGGGGAGTGAGTGAGGGAGTGAGGAGGAGGCCGCCGCCACCACCACAACCACCGCCGCACCCTCCATCTTGCATTGCTCGCATTCCGCGCGCGTGGGGGGGGGGGTGGAGTGGGGGGGGGCCCCCGCGCGCGCCATGCAACGCGCGCTCCCATTGGCGCGCAGCGGGCGCTTTGAAATGCAAGCCGCGCGCCCATTGGCTGAGCCGCGCGCACGTGACCGCAAATTAATGAAGAAGAATAGATGCAGGGTCGGGAGAGGGGGAGGGGGGGATGCAAAAAAAAATGGAGGGGGAGGGCTTCTTTGGTTGGGATGAGAGAGGGGAGGATGTTGGTGGTGGTGGTGGTGGACAGAGAGTTTGTTGGTGGATGACGAGGGAGGAGATGATGGTGGTGGTGTTGGTGTGTTGGGCAAAGACGAGATGAAGGGTATATAGAACGATGATGGTGATGATGATGGGGAGGTTGTGTGGCACCGTGGGGTGAAGAAATCTGAAGGTTGTGGCAAAATTGTGTGCAAGTGTCGTCGAGATGGCCGAGTCTCGACTAGTGTTCCCACCGTCGCTTTTCGCTGGGTATTTACAATTTGTGTGAGGGACGGTGGGGGGTTGGGGGTTAATTAAGTACAACTTATTTAGCACGGGCATTTGGGCTGAGGACATCGTCGAGTGGGCAGAGTTCGAGAACGGCCAGATATTCACAGCCACCACTGAATGTTAAATCTTAAGAGGGTTACAAATATTGTTGTTTTAACTTGCTGACCCGCCCATACTGGACGTATGTGAAAAAGAGCTTCATAGATCATCAGATTCCTGCAGTCTTTAGTAAAGATGCTGATTTGGAAGATCACTTGGCCCTTTGACCCACGCTGGTTATGAAACTCATGTGATGCCGACTATTTTAGGTTTCCTGACATTTGTCAGTTCGTAATATGATCCAGGCCTATTTCAGACAAAATGCACAGATTTAGACCGTCGTTCATTTGCACAAACGAATGCTATTAAATAGCAGGATCGCAAGGAGGTCACGACAGTTTGGGGCAGCCTTCATCCAGCAGTGGAGCATGGCTGCTGATAATAAAAGGCATTTAGGACTCTTTTAATAATTAGGAAGGAAAAACAATCTCACGTGATAAATGACATCCAATCACATAATATCTCTAAAGAGAATATTTGTAAAAGCATCCATGACTTGTATGACGAGGAAGGGAAAAACATGCACGTCATCAATTTTGTAAAATCTCGAATGCACTTTTCAATAAGAAGCATCCAGTTGTGAACATGTGGACATTTGAGAACTCGAAATTCATTGGGGAGAATAACTTTTAATAAAAATTAAATACCATACATATCTTTACATTTATATAAATGTAGTTTATTCTACATATTTAAAGTGGATCTTCAGTGATAGTTACGGGTTTTTTTATCCTTCAAATTGCTAGGTGAGTTGCATAGTCTATTCTTTGCCTTGTATTTCCCTTTAATTTCTTTTCAGATTTGCCTGTGATCTCAATAGGACCTCAACCGATTTAACTTGGATAATATATTTTATTGAATCCCCCCACATCCCTTGTTTAGCTTTTGTAACTACTCTTGAGGTGCCAAATCTATTGACAATCTGAATAATATGTTGTATCTACACATGACCAATGGAAATGGGTGCTTTTACAAAAGTAAAAAAACGGACAACTACCTTGTTCACTTTTGGTAACGATGTTAAAACCACTTAACCTCTAACTACTTTAAATGTAATGGTATACGTTTACTTTCAGCCACGTGTCAATTCACTGCTGGATTAATTTAATCCAGCTTCAAATCCATTTGTCGAGTAACGTTTGCTGTCTACCTCCCAACCATTAAATGTCCTTCAACCTCCCCTTTACGACCAGGTATATAGCTATATAGAGCATTGGCCTTTATTTAAGGTAAGAGCACATGGAGACCAGCAGTTTCTCTTCCATGTCTGCCTTCAAAGACATGTAGAAGATACTCATTAACCTCTCACCCAAACACTAACGGTGGCTCTGACAAAAACCACGGATGCTTCACACAAAACAATGCAACCCGGTGGAAACTTCGGATTTAAAGATAGCCCAAGCTCATCCCTGCAGGGATTCCTCTACCACCGTTAAAGTTTATAGTTTTTGGATTCTAACCATGGCAAAAGTGTGTGTGGATAAGTAACTGATAAGTATATATGTACAGAGAGAGAGAGCTGGTCTTTATTTATAACCAGGTAAGAAAGAGTCCATTGAGACCAGAAGTGTCCTTTTCATGTCTGCCTTCAAAGACACTTATCATCCAACCACTAACTTTACAAAAACAGTTAAGACAGGCACGGCTGTGGCAACCAAGCCCACTACTGCATACCAAAACAAATGTTAACCCTGGTTTAAACAACATAGGATGCAAATATAAACCGAGCTGATCCCTCCAGGGATCCACTACTTAGTACTGTTGGAAGGTTGGAGATGTGGCACTGTGGACCCAAACCGTGGTCAGATTGCTCCTCTCTTTGTGGATTAAGAAGTGAAAAGAGGAAAAGAAAACTATTCAAACGCTGCGTGGAAAGCTTCTGCGCATATATGGTTACATCACTTCCTGTCAGGTGTACACATTAAACTGGTCTATGTGGCGGTTGTAGACTAGCAAAACACAATGGGTAAGACGTTTGAAAGGTGTGTCGTGAGACTTGATATGACACTTGCTAAATTAGTTATGTGCTATTAGTTGAAATATTATATCGTTCTAAAAGCAGTAAAATAATTTCACTTGGCCGAGCGAGCGTCCCTCCGTCGGCCAGTTTTGTTAAACCCTGTGACGTGGCCACATTTTTTTTTCAAATGCCTGCTCTGCAAAATGTATACGAGTAGAGGCAATGGTATTTGTGTATAGACAATGATATTCAATGTCTATACACAAATATACACGAAATGACACAAGGTTAGGGTCCAAAAGCAAATGTCTTTGCACGGAAACCCCCCCCCACCCACCACCAAGCTAAATTCAGTTATTTTGAAAAAGGCAGTCTTAAACTGGCTTACATATGGTTTAATACGTAGGCTTTCGCGACCAATATCATCCATAATAGAGTATTTTTTTGGTTAGACCGTGTAAATATATAAATGTCGTACTCGGATTGTAAATGTTGTGGCTTGGCTCTCCAACACACCGGTGTGCTGTACTAGTGACCAATTGCCACGTTCTGCTTACGTGACAACCCTTACTAATTGGCTGTGTCGGGTGGTGGCGGGTTTAAACGACACATTTATATATTTACGCGATCTAACCCAAAAACCTCTATTATGGGTTACATTTATGTTGTGCGGATCAACAACCACGTTGTTGCAGGCACTGTTATCCCCTGTTATGCAATTCTAAACAATACATTTGATTTAAATCATGTTAACACGTGTGAAGACGTGGATGTGCCTTGCCTTGTCTTATCAAACTATTTATTTATACTTATGCCATTGTCATTAGCACAATGGTCGTTTAATTTCCTTCAATAGCAAGATGTTGACTTGCCCCCATCAAGAATAAATCTTTCAGTAATTTCACAGCTTTGCCAGCAAGCTTGTCTTGTGATGTAATTGTTTCTGTTACGTACGGTACACATGTGTTCATCACTCCTAATGATTCACCTTTTAGATTCTGCGTGGATCGCTCTTGGAAATGAGCAATTGCACTCCACATTAGATTGGTTTCCCACCCGGCTTAAATTACATTACTGAATTGTAAAATACAATTTTTCGTGCAATATATGAGAAGCACCACCTTAAAGGGAAGACATAATAGGGTGACGTTTCAGGTCATGTCCCTTCTTCATAGCACGTGCAGAAGGATCATTGCTATGCACTATGAACGAGGACCATTGCACAAAACGTCGCTTATTATATATTCATTTTTAAGGCCACAGTGTTATTGCCTCTTGACAAATACGTTCATTATTTCGATATTGTTGATTGTGCAACACTGACAGCACACCCAGTATCACCAAATAATTTGTTATATTTTAATACGTGTGTGTAGATACATTTACCGTTGATATTCCTCAATATTGTATGACATTGCAATTTAGATCATTTTACATAAAATTAAGTATTTCCCAGGCCTACAAATTCACAACTCGGATCCCGACTCATCGGACCAGCTGGTGTGACAATCGCTATACACCGTGCACAGGTGTAGTCGAGTGGCTGGGCCGATCTCTGACCCCAAGGTGAAAATCCAGCAATCATAATCTCTACTCACCGTGCGTGTGTCCCCGTGTTAACTCCATCATAGGTACGAAAACATCATTGTTTTTGTTTTTAAAGGCATCAACGCGTTAAATATACTACAACTCACACGAGAATATTTACCAGCATCCGATACGCGTGTTTGTTTAACACACCAAGAGACGCGTTATAACACGAAAACACAATGCAAATCACGCGAATGCGGTAACACGGGGTGACGTAACGATGTTATTCTTTTTCTTGACAGCATCAAACCGGCACAAGACGACGGACGGCGTGGGCAATTCCCGTCCCGCGATCGCAACGCGTGCAATGTGCGCGTGAAGCCACCCGCCGGTAGCGAGTACTCCTCGCTGTGTAATAGACAACGCCGAGGTTGACGTTCAGTGGACGTGTTGGCATTCGCACAACCACACACACACACTCGCTCTCAAGAAGGCAAATGCGACCCTCTGCGTTTGGTCAGTTGTGGAGCGCGGAGAAAATGGCAGGCGGGCGATTATATAGGTGAAGGAATGTCCAGGAGGAGGAGGAGGGGGGGGTGAAAAACGACAGCGCGCTCGGTGCCAAACCCGCGCTCGTTTGGGAAGACAAAGGTGGGCGAGTCCCGAACTCTCATCAAACCGCGGGTAGGTGGTGGTGTTGGTGTTGGTGGTGGTGGTGTTGGTGGTGTTGGTGGCAGAGTGTGCGCAGGTGACGGGGCGCTCGGGATGGAACAACGAGAGCACAGCGAGGGGAAGGGCGTTTGCTGCTGCTGCTGATTCTGCTGCGTGTGGGAATCACGTTCAGCCATGCGCGGGCTTGGTGCTCTGTTGGCGTGAGCTAGCGACGGGGTCGCGATGGAGCACGACGTCTCCTCTCATCTTTCCGCACACCGCCCGCTCAACCTCCTTGCCCGTTACGTTCCTTCACGCACTGCAAGCACGCACACCCCCCCCTCCACTTCCACCTCTCACACAGCCCCTGCTCAACCCGCCAGGAGTCAGCCCGTTTTAGCAGCAGCAGCAGTAGCAGCAGAAGCAGCCGCTTCTATGGACTTTACATAACGCGCGGGTAAACGTTCAACCATTAATGGTGACCCCTTCACCATCCCTCCCTACGCCTTGCACCCCCCCCCACACACTCTCTCTCTATCCCTCCACCCCGACCCCCTTAGCCCCCCCCCCGTCACCCCCCCCCCCCATCAGCACCCCCCCCCCAAGCCCCACCCCTTCGCTCCCCATCACCCATCCACAAGCACCACCACCACCACCCCCCACACATTCACTGTAACTCGCAAGCACCCACCCACCGTCCCCTTTAACAAAAAAAAACCTCCCCATTGTTTATTTATTAGCGTTGAGCAGATCCATTGCAATCCTTTCATTCATAAAAAATATATAAAAGGACGAGCGCAACGTGTATGTATAGACGTAGAGAGATGTACGGGGGGAACGCGGCTTGCAAACATCACCTTGTTACACGATGCGTATGGTGGGTGGTGGTGGCTGGGAGAGTTATACAACAGCGGCGATGGGATTGTAAAGATCGCAGTGGTGTTTTTTTGTTTGTTGTGTTTGTTGTTTGACGCTCGACACTTCAAACGCGCAACGGACGCAGAATTATTGCACGCTGCTGCTGTTGCTGCTGCTGCTGTTGCTGCTGCTGTTGCTGCTGCTGCTGCTGTTGCTGCTGTTGCTGCTGCTGCTGCTGTTGCGTGTACACACAAGCCGCGTGTTGTGTGTACACGCGGGGGGCTGCGTACGCCCAATGCAAATATAACCCCGACACCCAATCCGATGTGAAGGCGAGGGGAGGGAGGTGGCTATGAATGGCACCAACATCAATGTGCACATTCACCGTGTCGAGAATCGCTACAATTTACGTTGTATACGCGTGCCCCCCCCCCACCCACCCCACCCCCCCACACTTTATTAGAGAGAGCTGTATATTTCAACGCAGTATATTATTTGTATACTGTCCGTGTATAATGGTTACAATCGCAACCTTCGTAGACCCATCCACTTGTGCTGCGTCTACGAATCGCCGGTTTCGTTGAAGGGATTAAGGGGGGGGGGGAGGGTCGCGGGTTACCTGCTCCGACACTGACGTTGGCCGAGCGGCGAGACGTGGAAAGTCGCTGTGCGATTGTCACCGACAACGCGAGAGGAACGTCCCGCAAGAGTCTTAACGACGACGACGACAACGAGAAGGAGGAGGAGGCTTGGTTGAAGGCCGCCCTACAGAGCGAAACGGGTCGCGGGGTGGTTGTGGTTCGGGGTGGTGGTTGTGGTTGGGGGTGGTGGTTGGGGGGGTTGACGGGTTCCAGCTTCAAATTGTGGGCAATGTTCGGGAGGCAGGAGAAGGGAACGGGTCGTGCAGTCGACTGCCGCTTGCCGTGCCCGGGAGCGAGCGCGCACGAAACAACAACAAAAACACGCGGCCGTGTTTGTATCTCCCCGGCCTGGGCATTGCCGTTGGACACCCCAACACGTGTTCTCCCTTCCCTCGTTTTAAACACACACACAACACCGCAACTGACCGTAGTATCCCCATTGAGTCCTCTTTATATATTTACATTTGCGACGTTACAATAATAATAATAACGACGACGACGACTACGACGCATCCACCAAAGCGGCGGTGACTGACCGCAGTGGGGGGTGATGGTGACCACCACTTGGTTCGCGTTCTTCAGCAAAAGCCGCCACGCCGGGGAGTTTGGCTGGGAGGAAACGCCATCGTCTAGCAGTCGATTAGCAAAAGGGCCGCACACGTCCGTGGCTGCAATGTCCGTGGCAATCGCTGACCAACCAACCTCTGAACTGCATCAATCCCCCCCCACCTCCATAATCACGACCTGTCGCCCCCAACGAGACCACCACCACCAACAGCAGCAGCAACGTCAACAATCTTGGCCGCCTTACAGATCCAGGCGACCCACAACAGCCCCCCCCCTTAAGTGCCCCCCTTTCTCGGGGTGTCTCTCTCTCTCTCTCATTCCTTCTCTCTCGCTCGCTCCACATCGCTACGCCGCAGGAAGATGTTTGCGTTCGAGCCGCATCTCGGGATGGCTCACCGATTATAATACTACTACTCAGTCACTTTTATACTCGTGGTTATTAGCAGCCGCTGTGTGGAAACACGCACGGGATTGTGTGGTTGTGTGAGTTGTACACGTGGTGTGTGTGGTGTGTGTGGTGTATACGTGGTGTGTATGTGGTGTGTGAGTGATGTACACGTGGCGTGTGTGCTGTGTGTGTGATGTACACGTGGTGCGTCTGTGGTGTGTGTGGTGTACACGTGGTGTGTGTGTGTGTGATGTACACGTGGTGTGTGTGGTGTACAGGTGGTGTGTGTGTGTGATGTACACGTGGTGTGTGTGCTGTGTGAGTTGTACACGTGGTGTGTGTAGTTTGTGTGATGTTCACGTGGTGTGTGTGATGTACACGTGCTGTGTGTGTGATGTACACGTGGTGTGTGTGTGCTGTGTGTGAGTTGTACACGTGGTGTGTGTGCTGTGTGTGAGGTGTACACGTGGTGTGTGTGTGCTGTGTGAGTTGTACACGTGGTGTGTGTGTGAGGTGTACACGTGGTGTGTGTGTGCTGTGTGTGAGTTGTACACGTGGTGTGTGTGTGCTGTGTGTAAGTTGTACACGTGGTGTGTGTGCTGTGTGTGAGGTGTACACGTGGTGTGTGTGTGCTGTGTGAGTTGTACACGTGGTGTGTGTGTGAGGTGTACACGTGGTGTGTGTGTGTGCTGTGTGAGTTGTATACCTGGTGTGTGTGTGGTGTGTGTGATGTACACGTGCTGTGTGTGTGATGTACACGTGGTGTGTGTGTGCTGTGTGTGAGTTGTGTACGTGATGTGTGTGTGCTGTGTGTAAGTTGTATACGTGGTGTGTGTGTGGTGTGTGAGTTGTGTACGTGGTGTGTGTGTGGTATGTGTGAGTTGTATACGTGGTGTGTGTAGTGTGTGTGATGTACACGTGGTGTGTGGTGTGCGTGCTGCGTGAGTTGCACACGTGGTGTGTGTGTGTGGTGTGTGTGAATTGTATACATGGTGTGTGTGGTGTGTGTGAGATGTACACGTGGTGTGTGGTGTGTGTGATGTATACGTGGTGTGTGTGGTGTGTGTGAGTTGTGTACGTGGGGTGTGTGGTGTGTGAGATGTATACGTGGTGTGTGTGTGGTTTGTGTGATGTATACGTGGTGTGTGTGTGGTGTGTGTGAGTTGTGTACGTGGTGTGTGTGTGGTATGTGTGAGTTGTGTACGTGGGGTGTGTGTGATGTATACGTGGGGTGTGTGTGCTGTGTGTGAGTTGTGTACGTGGGATGTGTGGTGTGTGAGATGTATACGTGGTGTGTGTGTGGTTTGTGTGATGTATACGTGGTGTGTGTGTGGTGTGTGTGAGTTGTATACGTGGTGTGTGTGTGCTGTGTGAGATGTTCACGTGGTGTGTGTGTGGTGTGTGAGTTGTATACGTGGTGTGTGTGTGTGGTGTGTGTGTGATGTACACGTGCTGTGTGTGTGAGTTGTATACGAGGTGTGTGTGTGTGGTGTGTGATGTACACGTGGTGTGTGTGTGGTGTGTGTGAGATGTTCACGTGGTGTGTGTGTGATATATACGTGGTGTGTGTGTGCTGTGTGAGATGTTCGCGTGGTATGTGTGTAGTGTGTGAGTTGTACGCGTGGTGTGTGTGTGGTGTGTGTGTGAGTTGTATACGAGGTGTGTGTGTGTGGTGTGTGTGTGATGTACACGTGGTGTGTGTGTGAGTTGTATACGTGGTGTGTGTGTGGTGTGATGCGTTTTAGAGACCGTGGCGCCAAGGTTAAGCAGGGGGAGGGGGCACACGCACACGAGTACACACACACACAGGTATACACATACAATATACACTTACGCACACAAGTACTCACACGAGTACACACACATTCACGGATATACACACGCACACGAGTACACACACAGGTATATATATGTATACACACACACACCTAAAAGTATACGATACACACACTCCTACGGGTATACACACTTCATGTATGCATGCACACGAGCAGATATATATACATGCATGGACATACACATTCACACACGCGCACTCGTCCACGGACATGAACTAAAACATACGTGGTTCTAATCACACGAACACCGATAGACGGACGCACCAGTATACTCAGTCTTAAACAGGTATACACAGGAATATACACACATACACGGGGTGTGTATGTGTGAATCCACACACACACGGATATAATCACACGTTAATCTCTCACTGAGTGTACCCGCGTCGCTGACAATAAGAGTCATCGCTAGAGGTAATAGTATACTGGATGTGGTGTGCAGGGTGCGATATTTTCCGTTTACCCGAAATTAAGGATTGGGGAAACTCTCCTACACACACGGTGCCACGAACACACACGGACACTCACAATACCAACAACACACACACACACGTGCAAGAAGACAAAGATCCCCCGTATAGCCTTAACAGACTGTAGGGGCAAGTGCTGTTAGCGAGCACCTATGAAGGCCGACACGGCACACGAGGGGGTGGGTGGCCAACACCACGTCCGGAGCGGTTCAAATAATCGTCACAAGGTGTTGGCCGTGAGCGGGAATCGAACCCATGTGGCCAGGTTCGTAGCGCAGTGCGCTAACCACTACACGACCGCTCCCCACTACACACACACGTACAAGAAGAACACATGCGCACACACACATACGCACGGTTACATTCACAAGCGGACACATACACCGCATGTAAGCACCAACACAAATCACACGCACAAACTCACACACATACACACAAAGGTGCACACATTCGTACACACACGAACGCTACTACACAGACATCCAAATACACACGCACGTGACACACTTACACACGAACGCATTCACACACAGCTACACAAACACACATCCACCCACACACACGTGAAGGCTAACACACTAACACGCACACACCAACATACAAACGCGTTCACACACATGGCCACACTCACAGATACACACTTTTAATCTGCTTGTCGAATAATAGGTGCAAGGGTTGAAGCATAATTAGCGATCTGCATGTGTTATAACAATATGATGATGTAACGATGTATGGTTATAATGTGATGTGAATATGCGTGTGTTCTGATACTGCAACGTGAAGTAGTTTGAGTCATGCTAGAATAATTCGATCCGATGAAATAACAACCCCAATGCATGTAGCGACGTGATGTGAATATGCGTGTGGTGTTATGACGTGATGTCGTCATGCAACACCACGTGGTGTTACGTAATAACGTGGAATCACGTGGTGTTGCGATGTTATATTGTAATAACGGCACGCGGCTGTTAGAATTATGTGATGCCTTAAAGGAACACAAGCTGGTGGTATTACAACAATGTTACGCAATAATGTAACACCATTCCACACGATATTATAAAGTGTGATGCAATAATGTAGCACCAAATCACGTGGTGTTATGAGTGTTATGTAATAATATAACACCGATCGACGGGGTATTATCGATAGTGATGGTGTTATGCAATCATGGACCACCAAACCACGTGGTTTCACAACAGCGTTATGCATTAATGTAACACCGATCCAGGTGGTAGTTTAGAAGTGTTACGTAATCATGTAACACCAATGAACTTGGTGTTTTAATGGTGTTATGCATACTTAAACACCAGCGGTGTCCTAATAGTGTTATGTAATAATGTAGCATGTGTAATTATAATTTGATGGAACGTAGTGGTAAATAGCAATGTAACACCAGGCGTTGTTCCAGTGGTATGTAATAACAGCGCCTGGTGTATCACCTCAATGGAAATTGTTATAGTGTAATCGTGCAATGGACCCTGTATTATAACGTGATGTAACAGCATAACAGCACGCGGTATAAAACGGTGTGATGTAATCACACAGCACCAATATTTACCGATGTTATAAATAATGCAACACTAGTACAGACGGCGTTATAGAAGTGTTGTGTAACACCACCCTTTGTTACGGCAGTGTTATGTAATAAGGTGAGCCCAATCCGCGCGACGTTCGTGTTACGTAATAACGTATACGCGTGGTGTTATAACGGCGTTATGTAATAATGTGACACCTAACACAATAATACCACCCTATCCTCATGTCACGGCGTAACACCATTCCACGCGTTCTCGTATCATAAATACGCGCAACAATTCAACAGCGCGTGTTACTGCAATACAACGCGACGCAAGGATACAGCCATCGCGTCGAACATCACGTTGTACTATAATGCGGCTGCGAATCAACGGCGGGCGGGCACGCGCTGTTACACGCGTACGCGTTATGTAACAACAATCGCCAGATGGAGACTTCGCGACGCGCTGTCTCGAACGTAACGCACGCAACTTGTGGCCGCTATATCGCGTATAGCGATCAGTCGTCGTCGTCGTCGTCGTCCCCCCGGTGAAACTACAACGTGATGCTAGGGACGAGGAAACCTACCCCCCCCCCTAGGTCAACTCGGCCTCAAATGATAACCGACATTTCGAAGACAAAGGCGCGCACGTGCTGTCGTGGCTGCTGGCTGCACGACGAAGCTCTCTGTCGCTTCATTTGACCGCCCTTAATAGGTGCTTGCAAACTTGCCATTCCCCCCCCTGTAACAGCCTGTGCAACTTGTTCTGTTTGTTTTCACGTTATAGAGGCATTTGCACGTGATGGCGGCATGCCACCAAATCCCTTATGTCCAGTTGAATATAAAGAAATTAATAAATAACTCGCTCGGATTCCATCTATTTGAAATCCACCAATGGATGAAGGCCTCCCCCACGCCATGTCGGTCATGCGGCGGAGGAGTTGGAGGGGTGGTGCTTTGACCATACTTCACCACGCTGGTCAGTGCCGGGTGGTTAAGGGTAGGGTGGATTGGGTGGTGGTGTGGGGGGGCGGGTACAGGACCGGTTCGGAAATAATGTTCTCACTGATGTTAGCCGTGGTCGGGAATCGAACTCCTTGGTCGCCGGGTTCATAGAGCAGCGCCTTAGCCACTGCACCATCGCTCCACGGTGGAATATCCAAGTGGGAGATTTGTATATGTGTATATCGCGTAGAGGGGTATAGGCAGGGCCCGATTAAGATTTTGTAGGCCCCAGTAATATTTTCAAAAGGAAAATAAAGTTAAAGAAAAATTTGTTTTTACAAGGCTAACAACAAATAAAATTCAGAATCCACAAATGAAAAATTACTTTTCACTTCATCTCTGGAGGCCTCTTCAGCTGTCGGAGGCCTTTGGACTGCAGCCTCTAAAGCCCCCGTGCCTTGATCCGGCCCTGGGTATTGGCTATGATAGAGGTGCTCCTTGCGTGACTACAGCGTTTCATTTTGGTAGTCATTATGATATCCGTTTGTGTTGTCTTTACCGATTTAAAAAAACCCGCACCAAATAACGGAACGAGTGACTTACTTACGACCAGAGTGACGTTTTGGCCGCACTGCACACAAACGTAGAGCGTTATGCACTCTCCTTACTTATTTACAGCCCCTCTTCATGGACAAATCAGCGTTTGTGTCAAACACAGCAGTGCACGGCATTGATAGTTGTTACTCGTTAATTTATGATGGGGGAGCGGTGGTAGAGTGGTCAGCGCTATGCGTCGAGTTGGAATCCCCGGCCAGGGGCTAACGCATCAGAGACGAGCGATTCGTGAACTCGGGCCCTGGACCCATTGACCCTCTGCGTCAACTGGCACTGTCGGCGAGTGGTGAAGTATGGTCGGTCACACGACGGCTCGGATCGCACGTGGTTCTATTGACCCAATAATAATAATAATGATAATTATTACAACAGTAATCATAGTATTATCATTTCACGCATTCATTGCACAGAAATACGTTCCGTATGTCAACTACTGACTCCTCTAATGTTTATAAATAAACAACGCACTGCAACAAATCGTATACCATTAAATTGCATGAATATATATAATAACTGTAAAGTTGCAAGGCTGCTATATATATACACACACGCACATTCACCAACCATTGTGCTGGCGTGTATGTGCTCCCTCCCGCCGCCTTAACTAAATCGCACAGGACCAGGATGGTGAAGTATGGTCAAAAAAAACCTCCACCGACCCGCACGGCGTCCAGTTGGCCTCATCCAGCAGTGGATCGACCAAGCGGCCCTCGTAGATGCACACACGCTCATCGACAACTCTGCCCTGTACGTCACGCAGCATCTTGGACATCAGCATGACCACAATTGCGTAATACGCGGAGCGTATTGGGAAACATAAACTAACAATGTCTGTGTGTGTGTGGATATGGGTGCATATATATGAGGGAGCGGTAGTGTAGCGGTTAGCGCGCTGCGCTACAAACCTGGCGACCCGGGTTCGATTCCCGCTCACGGCCAACATCGGTGACGATTATCTGAACCGGTCCTGGAGCTCCCCTAGGTCGACTCAGCCTCAAATGAGTACCTGGTGCGATGTGTAAACATCGCCACTGGGGAGACAAAGGCGGACGGGCGTGGTGTTGGCCACCCACCCCCTCGTGTGCCGTGCCGGCCTTCATAGGTGCTACTCGCTAACAGCACTTGCCCCTACAGTCTGTTAAGGCTATGCGGGGGATCTTTATCTTTTTATGTATATGAGACAAAGGCGGCCGAGCGTGGTGCTGGTCACCCACCCCGTGCCGGTCTTCATAGGCGCTACTCGCTAACAGCACTTGCCCCTACAGTCTGTTAAGGCTATGCGGGGGATCTTTATCATTTTATGTATATGAGACAAAGGCGGCCGAGCGTGGTGCTGGTCCCCCACCCCGTGCCGGCCTTCATAGGCGCTACTCGCCAACAGCACTTGCACGAACATTTAAAGGATATATACGGGGCATCTTTGGATATGAGAGCTGCAGTCCCCACAGATCGCGTGGAAGTAGCTTTACATTTCCCACACCCGAATTCAGTTTAGAAATAACAACAACAATAATAATACAGCTCACATTCGTTAATAACACTGCCTTGACAGGATAATTATATAATAGCAGACGTTTCTGGCAATGACCCTTCCTCACGGCACACATGCCATGAAGGTTAGAATATATTCAAAAGCACGTTAACCACTTCACCAACCCGGAATGACCATCGCGGTGAAGTATGGTCATACACCACCGACTAGCACGGTTGGCCACATACGGTGCTAAAGAAGTTCAACATACATACGTACAAACAACCACCCCAGAGAGGGCATGGAGAGGCGGTCATCCAGCAGTTGATTAAAGCGCGTTATAAACGGCATTCGTGTGGTTCCTATAACGCGACGCGTTTGTTGTCATTCATTTACCCACGCGCCTCACTGAAATGTAAAACAAGTGTCTCTTGTTCGGCAGGGTAGATTCAGTAAGGCCACCGTCTTTACCGCCATATATAACTCGATAGAAACGCTTACATAGGCTGCCCTCGTTGTATGCGGTAGATGCGTTCCAAAAAAACGAAATGGCCCACAAAGTGAGGGAAGCCTGTAAACTGCAGGCGTATTGACGAAATGACGGCACGAGCCGTCGAGTCCTACGGCTACATCACGAGGAACGGCGTCGGGTACGCCTTGACCTCAGAGCAAATCATCTGAGTTCAATTGCGAGTCCCGTGTTTCTCATCTGTTGCCTCGCACACGAGAGTGGCACTCGGGTCAATCCCTCCACTGGTTTAACGCAGCAGCAGCAGAAGCAGCAGCAGCGTCATCGGCAATATTCAGCAGCAGGAGCAGCATCACGGAGTCACGCACGTGCCTCGTCAGAATATCAATTAACCTTGCAAATAAATAAATAACCCCACAATTAGGACGCGCGGAAAATCTTAGCACGGATAAATCTGTCGTGGACACCACACCCCTGCACGCATACCACGTGGTGTGCGCGCGTGCACGTGTGTGTGTGTGTGCACGTGTGTGTGTGTTGTGGGGAGCGGTAGTGTAGCGGTTAACGCGCTGCGCTATGAACGCGGAGACACGAGTTCGATTCCCGCTCACGGCCAACACCAGTGACGATTATCTAAACCGGTCCTGGGCCTCCCCTAGGTCGACTCAGCCTGAAATGAGTACCTGGTGCGGTGTGTAAACATCGCCACTGGGGAGATAAAGGCGGTCGGGCGTGGTGCTGGCCACCCACCCCCTCGTGTACCGTTCCGGCCTTCATAGGTGCTCGCTAACAGCACTTGCCCCTGCAGTCTGTTAAGGCTACACGGGGGATCTTTGTCTTTGTGTGTGTGGGCAGATTAGTCGACTGCTCTACGAACCCCGGCGGCGACCCGAGTTCGATTCCCGCTCACGACCAATAACAGTGGCGAATATGTGGGCCGGTCTTGGGACTCCCATAGGTCGACTCAGCCTTAAAATGAGTACATTTTACGGTGTGTTAAAAAAGAAACACATCGGCACTCGACAGACAAGGGCGGCCTGGCGTGGTGTTGACCAACCCGCCCGTTCGTGTGCCGTGCGGTCTTCCAGAGGTGTTCGCTAACAGCACTTGCCCCGACAGTTTGTTACAATGCTACGGCGGGTGATCTTTGTGTGCGTGAATGTACGCGTAAAGTGCGCGTATGCATCGGTGCGTGCGAGGACGTGTGCACGTGTATGTACGCGTATGTATATATATATCGTATGTATAATTGTGTACGAGTGTGTACGAATGATTGCCTGTTTTTGTACGAGTGTGTATGTATATATATTGCGTGTACGAATGTGTGAGTGTGTAGAATGAGTGTGCGTGTATTGGTATTGGTATGTACGGGTGTGTATGAATGAGTGTGTATGTACGCTACGCGTGTGTGTATGTGTGTGTGTGCTCGCGTGTCACGGTACCTGCTTCTCGCGTGCACGTGGAGAGAAGGAGCGAGGCGCGGCGACTCAACGTGAACAGAACAACGCCGTTGGGGTCTGGTCACTCACAAACACACTCCACCCCTCTCCTCTCTCTCATTCTCCCCCCCCCTTCCCAGCTCTGTCTCCCCACGCTCTCCCCTCTCTCCTCCTCCTCCTCCCCGCTCTCTTCTCCCCGAATCCGTCAATAACATCGGAATACACGTCACCGCCCGCGCGTGGCTTTTTTTTTACGAAACACAATCCTTCCGTGGCAGTTCAAAAACACGTCCCTTCCCACCCCCCCCCCCCATTTCTGCTTCCCCCTCCTCTCCTCCTCCCCTCTCCTCTTTTCCGACCACCAACACCACGACCACCTCCCCAACTTCTAACCTATAGAATGGACGCGCGTTCACCCAATGCGAACGGATCGCCGGTGAAAAAAAACACAAAAACTCGACGATGTTCTGCTCTTCCGCTGCTTGCATCGTTCAAAAAAGCCCCCCACAACTTGTTCGGCAAATAAAATTGGAACAGCGCGATTATTCATTTCAACAGATGGAATATATTTGTCATTTCGACGCAAACGAAACGCGTTCACGGCTCGTGTTTACGTTTGGAAGAAGTTTGTCTGATGCGCCAGATGATCTGTTTTTGTGCAAAAAAAAACTAAATCTGCCGATGTCTCCTTCCTACATCGCCAAAAACAAATTATTGGGGAGATTCCGCCAAAAAACTCCCGCACATTTCGTCCAGATCAGAATGTGGCCCAAGCTCTCAAAACGATCGCCTCGCCACGCGCTTGTTTGTAGACGTTTTGGACAAGCGAGATTTCGACTTTGTTTGCGTGAAGACCTTTTCTCGATGTCACCACACATTCGGTCTAAAATCTGAACACGCTCGCCAATGACACCGCCTCCGAATGCGGTTGCGTTTACGTCTGACAAATGTTGTCGAGGTTGTTGTTGTTGTTATTATTTGTTCTTGCGTCACAACACGATCCAAATGAGATAAATTCATGAAACACGTAATTGACGTTTATTTAAATCCAACTACGTCACGATTTACGTCTTTACATTTATGTCGACATGTATGTACGTTGAACTTCTTTCGCACCATACGTAGTCAACCGTGTTAATTGGAAGGTGCGGGGGGAAGGACAGCAAACTAAACTACCGTTCGACACGTTCTCTTCACTTGGAGTCGACGTGTCGGTGTCTAGCGATGGTCACGTCTATGGGTGTCCTGTTCATTCTCACTCAGCGATTCCTATAGCGGCGCTTACACCGAAAACTATTATCCTGCCACCCTGATTATTGACGAAATCAGAGTTCGTACGACGGTAAGTGCTCGCTTAACGCGTGTTCGCACAAGGCCTTTTCGCGACGACGCAATGCGTCCGTTCGAGAACACTTTTCGCACAACGCGGAAGTCCCCTCGTTATAACGCGGAACGCGTCCCGTTATAACGCGGTTTTAAAGCGGTTTCTGAGTTGGTCGATGACAAACTATTTTCTTGAGCAGCGTGGCTGTGCAGTGCGATACGGTACGCGACGTGATACGCTAACCGCGGCGGCGTCCCCTCGGTTATCTGTCCCGCCATCTCACTGTGTGTACGCTCTTCGTAACCTCGATTAACTTAATTGTTCCGTTATTTATGGGCAAAATTGTTTCACTCCACGCGATGTTTTGTTTAACGCGGCGCTTTTCAGGAACGCGTCCATCGCGTTAAACGAGGACTCGCTCGACAGACGTTTATTTACAACGAGGTATCGAGACGACGATGAGTATCCGTCTCAACGGAGACACCGGATTGGAATTAAACTCTGAAAATTTGGCAACTGCCACAGCGTCGCGCGCACGGCAGCTGTGTATGAATCACGTCCGTGAAAGAGATTTACAAAGTAGGCGCAGTCACTTGCTCATGCATTCATTAATTATGCAGGCAAATCAGCACAATTCAGCCTATGGGCTTTCTGCGCCAATATTATACATCCAAGTCCAGAAGGTCAGTAGGCTGATGGATCAAACAAATATTTAATGTGGATGTGAAGAAACGGACGGAAGTTTGTTTATTTTTTTGCATTTTCAATGATTTTTCATAACGGCGCCACAATGAGTTGTTACATAATGCATTATACACACACACACAAAGGAATATGGTTTACAAAACACGATACCGCAAATGAACACCTCCACCAACTAAACCGACTGCACAAGCGGTTGACGCACTGCGCTAGAGTTCGATGGACCGCGGCTAAAAACATCGGTGGCGAATGCTATCGAAACCAACCCACCCCATCCATTGACCAGCCGAGTGAAGTATGGCCGAACATACACACGCACGCACCTCCTCCTATGACCGGTGTTCATCCAGCAGTGGATTAACTTAGGAGAGAGAGAGAGGAGGGGGGGGGGGGAACTGAAGCGGTGCTTCTAGATTTGAAGCTTTCGTGACTGCAAGGATTCATATTCTTAGGTTTTTTCGGTAAAGTCACGTAGGTAAAACATCAAAATTAATAAAAATAAAATAAAAAATAAAAATCACGACGTTTCGGAGGCAACACAAGTCTCCGTCATCAGGTGGGACCGTCACAGCCAGATTAGCTGCATTTTGATGTTTTACCTACGTGACTTTATCGAAAAAACCTAAGAATATGAAGCGGTGCTGTAAATAATTATTTACAGATCACAAACGCAGAGAGAGAGAGAAGAGGAGGAGGCCCGGGCATGTGACCGCGAAGTCGAAGCAACTCGGCTAGCGGCCCCGCGACAAAGCGCGCTTTGTCGGGCACCCTCTCCGTCTGCCCCCCTCCACCCACCCACCCACCCCGTGCACGCGATTACAAATCGCTTCCTGCGAGACGCATCCCTCCCCTCTCTGCTCCCTCCATCTCCTCCATTCACAAATCCCGCACCTTACCGCTCATTAACGAGAGCGCACCGCGCCACCGACTCGCTCCTCTCACCCAACCAGAGAATTTGCCCCCCTCCGTTTGCTCGAAGCGTGCACACCGCTCACTCTGCCGTGTGCGCGCGTGCCCGTGTGTGTGTGCCCGTGCGCCCGTGTGTGTGTGTGCGCGCGCCCGTGTGTGTGTGTGCGCGCGCCCGTGTGTGTGTGTGCGCGCGCCCGTGTGTGTGTGCCCGTGCGCCCGTGTGTGTGTGTGTGCGCGCGCCCGTGTGTGTGTGCGCGCGCCCGTGTGTGTGTGTGTGCGCGCGCCCGTGTGTGTGTGCGCGTGCGCCCGTGTGTGTGTGTGCGCGCGCCCGTGTGTGTGTACCCGTGCGCCCGTGTGTGTGTGTGCGCGCGCCCGTGTGTGTGTGCCCGTGCGCCCGTGTGTGTGGGTGTGCGCGCACCCGTGTGTCTGTGTGCGCGCGCCCGTGTGTGTGTGCGTGCCCGTGTGTGTGCCGCACTCGTGTGTGTGTGTGCGCGTGCGCCCGTGTGTGTGCGCGCGTGCACCCGTGTGTGTGTGCGCGCGCCCGTGTGTGTGTGCGCGCGCCCGTGTGTGTGTGCGCGCGCCCGTGTGTGTGTGCGCGCGCCCGTGTGTCTTTGGTAGGGGAGCCGTGGGCGAATCGAACCCGGCAACCCGAGTTCGATTCTCGCTCACGGCCGCCACCAGCAACCAGTGAGGATGAATATCTAAACCGGTTCTGGACCCCCCCCCTCCCCTCCTAGGTTGAGTCAGCCTTAAATGAGTCCCCGGTGCGGTGTTAAATCGTCGGCATTGGGGAGACAAAGGCAGCCGGGCGTGGTGTTGGCCACCCATCACCCTCTTGTTAAAGGCTATACCGGGGGACCTTTGTCTTTTCCATGAACTTTTAGCCACGATTTGTGACCGCTGTGCACGCGGCCTTCATCGATGGTCCCTGACAGCATACGGCCCAACAGTCTCAGTGGGCTGACGAATACGAACTGCGCCGGTCCAATCCACGACACCCATCGCCGCCATGATACACCGTCCCAACACGAATCAGGAATTACACGTCGCATCGACGTGCGACTGCATCTCAAGGCGCTCTCTACAGGAAGTCGGCACACACACACATATATATACATCCTATGGAGGAGACGAGGAAAATGCCTTGAGCCTGCCCTTCAAGAGAGGCTGGGACGTCGACAGCCCGGATGGCCGGGGAGGGAGGCAGGGACTTCCACACCGTGGTGCATGCCAACAGCAGGAGGGGGGAGACTGCTGGTCGTGGCGCCGATGAACGGTCTCCCCGAGCGAAAGATGCGTTCGTGCCGACAAAGGCTTTGGGGGGGGAAGCCTTCATCCAACTGATGCTGATGATGACATGAACACTATAAACACAACAATCTCCTTTCGGAATAGAGTTTTTTTTGGGGGGTTCGATCGCGTAAATATAAAAATGTGTCGTTAAAACCCGCCACCACCCGACACAGCCAACTAGTAAGGGTTGTCACGTAAACAGGACGTGGCCAATTCGTCACTAGTACAGCACTAGTGTGTAGTTTATAGTGTAGTGTATAGTAGTGTATAGTGTAGTGTATAATGTAGTGTATAGTAGTGTATAGTGTAGTATACTAGTACAGCACTAGTGTGTAGTATATAGTGTAGTGTATAGTAGTGTATAGTGTAGTGTATAGTAGTGTATAGTGTAGTATACAAGTACAGCACACCGGTGTGCTGGAGAGCCAAGCCACAACATTTACAATCTGAGTACGACGTTTCGCCAGTAATTACAACCAGCTTCATCAGGCGACATCCACATTTGTGGATAAATCCTCCTGTTTCGTTCCTTAAATAGAGGCGTAGGCGGTCGCGACAGCTTACGTGTTAAATCTTCTTCCGTGTCAGATTCCCACGTAACAAAAAGAAACACATATACAATACGTGGCCGCGTTAGTCCCTAACGAGGCTACGTTAGGGACTCGTTTATCCGACAGACTAACAACACATTATCGTCACGTGACGAGACGCAAAAAAACGAGAGTTTGTGTATTTACGTATCGCTGCGTCGTGTGGAAGCAACGATCACGGACACGTTTCCCTCGCTATATGCGGCTGTCGAAGACGAGTTTCAAAATAAATGTCGAAACCCCACGAGACAGCGGCCTACCGAGTAGCGCATTTAGTACGGACAGTCTTGTCGCACGCCCCACCGCATAGCCGCAAATGAGTGGTTCAAAGCGCATACAGCGAATTTTGGGTAGAAATAGGCGATGTATGTTGAATTTCTTTCGCACCGTACGTAGCCAACGGTGCTAATCGGTGGTGCTGGCTAGCTGCGTGTACACGAGAGGAACCTGCCTCGTACTTGGATGATGATGATGATGATCATCATCACCATCACCCACTGTGGACCGCGCCTCTCATGCGGTGGGACATTTCGAGGCGCCCGAGTATCCAGCCGGGTAGCGGTCGTGGCTATTGGCACGACGGTGCCTCTAAACCCAGAACTGTGGAAGCGACAGCGAGAGGGTTGGTGGAGTTGGGCGGCTTCATCCAGCAGTGGATTGGCCATGGCTGACGATGAATTTAAAGTATTGCCGGGACTCCCGAGTACGGTACAATGTGTTGACGTGGGCACGTAGATTTTTTTTTGCTATGATCAGACCCCACGTGTTGTTGACACAACAAAGACAGATTTACGTTTATGGTTGGGAAGAAAACTGACCCACCCACCCACCACCACCACCACAGGCCCGCGACACAACTTATGAACACGCCACACACAAGACGACACACATTTCGTTGTGTAGCCTATGTGTATGCACAGTACAGGCTTTTTGGCAAATAGTCGGGACCTGCGCGTTCGTCCCTTCGCGTAAACAACTCAAATATGGTAGTAGGGTTTTACCCTTTCAACTGGTACAAAACTGACACCTTTATACAAGGCATCATGTTTGCAATAACCACAACACAAGCAGTCAAAATGCAAACAAAAAGAAACAACTCTGATAATGGTAATGATATGTACTGTCCTTGAAGTTGATTGGTCCACACCCGAGACAGCTTTCCTTAGAGCCTAGTCTCCATTGGTGTTGGACCAGATGACGCCAAAAGGCGTACAACTCAAAGACAGCGCACTATCAGAGTATTGAGAGCTCGGGGTAAGCATTAACACTATGAGACATCTCCTTTATCAGTGGCAAGACTCAAATATGGTCGAGTTCGTCCGCCTCTTCGCCTCGTGGACCGATATTCTCCATGACACGTGCGTCTACAAGTTCCCCCATCTGGGTGCCGCTTTTTGTGGTCCTCATCAGCAGGATCGCGGTTGCTGCTGCTGCTGCTCACTATTAGTTCGCAAAGGCCGGAGGATGATGAACACTGTGCATTGCCCACAACGCATGACGCGTGAACAAACGAGCGTCTACGGGACCTCCGTTCTCTAGAAACAAGGCGATAACTTCTCGACGTTCGCCGCTCGTTGTCCACGTTGCTGTGGACGAGGACGCGTTCTCCCTCGAGGCTCGTCCCGTGGTGAACCGCGGTTGCCTGTCCCTCTTGCTCGACTCGGCATGAAAGGGGTGTTGGGGTGGTGGTGGTGGGGGGGTGAAGGTTCAGCGCCGTCTCCCGCGCGTGTTCTACAGCGTCCGCGTGCCGGGGAACTGCGGCCGACATTTTGTGGATATCTTTCCCTCCCCGACCGTTTCATTCCACCACCACCGCTGCCGCTGCAGGCTACCCACCCCTCTCGTCCCCCCCCCAGCCACCACCAACTCCTCCTCCATCCTGCCATGGCCACCCCCCCCCCCCCGTTTCACCACGCGTGAACCAGCCGCGACTATCAAAAGCCCGCGCGAAGCGGAACGCGCCGTACAAAATAAACGCGAGAAGTGGAGAGACGGCGGTGCTACTGCTGCTGTTGCTGCTGCTGTTGCTGCTGATGTGGCGGCGGTGGCGGTGGTGCCTGTGGGTGGCCCAGAATCAGCTTGGCCGGTTTTGTTTTGTCTTTCACAGTAACTCATTGATAGACTCACCAAAGACAGAGATCCCCCTCGTATAGCCCTTTCGCAGACTGTTGGGGAAAGTGCTGTTAGCGGCACACGAGGGAGTGGGGGGGGGGCAACACCACGCCCGGCCGCCTTTGTCTCCCCAGTGGCGATGTTTACAAACCGCACCAGGAACTCATTTGAGGCCGAGTCACCTTAGGGGAGGCCCAAGACCGGTTCATATAATCGTCACTGGTGTTGGCCGTGAGCGGGAATCGAACCCGGGTCGCCGGGTTCGCAGCGCAGCGCGCTAACCGCTGCGCCACCGCTCCCCCGCGAGACACGCGCACAGACACACGCGGCGAGGACGCTTCCTCCTCAACGTCGACTCACACTTTCACACTTTCTTAGCACGTGTTCAATGCGTATATGGAGGCCTCCACTTTCAATTGCGTGCACGCTTCCCACAGCTCTCACACACACATATATTCTAGTTATACACATGTATACAGACAAAGATCCCCCCCCCTCACTT
This sequence comes from Lampetra planeri, assembly GCF_965212315.1. Classification (NCBI taxonomy): domain Eukaryota; kingdom Metazoa; phylum Chordata; class Hyperoartia; order Petromyzontiformes; family Petromyzontidae; genus Lampetra; species Lampetra planeri. The sequence goes on from NC_136112.1 coordinate 8,843,968, forward strand.
ATAGACTGAACAGACTGTTGGGGCAAGTGCTGTTAGCGAGCGCCTATGAAGGCCGGAATGACACACGAGGGGGTGGTTGGCCAGCACCACTCCCGGCACTCATTTGAGGCCGAGTCGACCTAGGAGAGGCCCAAGACCGGTTCATATAAACGTCACCGGTGTTGGCCGTGAGCGGGAATCGAACTCGGGTGGCTGGGTTCGTATCGCAGCGCGCTAACCGCTGCGCCACCGCTCCCCACACAAACACACGCACGCACATACACTACACATTTACTCTCGAGAAATCACACACGCGCACGCACGAACTCGCACGCGCTAACACAGCCAAGAAGAATGTTAGAGAATCGAAAGTCCACTGTTGAAAAAAACGACAGAAAACGTTAAGACAACACACACACGCACGCACACACACACACCGAGACAGCGAAGACAAACATTCCCAGAATAGCCTTTAACAGACTGTTGGGGCAAGTGACGGGAGCGAGAAAACGATGAAAGCCCGAACGGCACACGAGGGGGTGGGCGGCCGGCACGACGCCCGGCCGTCTTTGTATCCCCAGCGGTGATGTTTACACACTCACACCGGGTACTCATTTGAGGCCGGTTCTACCTCGTGGGGAGGAGGGGGGGGGGGCTCAGGAACGGTTCAGACAGTCGCCACTGATGGTGTTGGCGGCCGTGAGCGGGAGTCGAACTCGGGTCGCCGGGTTCGTAGCGCACACACACAGATCACACACAGATCACACAGATCGAGTGAGAAGTCGTGGCGATTAAAAGGCGACTGACCAGGCCGCTCTGTGCTGTATCCCGACATCCCATTCACTCTCTGCATAAAGACAAAGATCCCCCGTACAGCCTGAACAGACTGTGAGGGCAAGTGCTGTTAGCGAGCACCTATGAAGGCCGGCACTGCACACGAGGGGGTGGGTGGCCAGCAACACGCACGGCCGCCTTTGTCTCCCCAGTGGCGATGTTTACACGCCGAGCCAGGTACTCATTTGAGGCTGAGTCGACCTAGGGGAGGCCCAGGACCCGTTCAAATAATCGTCACTGGGTGTTGGCCGTGTGCGGGAATCGGACCCGGGTCGCCGGGTTCGTAGCCCAGCGCGCTAACCGCTGCACCACCGCTCTTTGCATACGCACACACACGCTTGTGTGTACACACACGCACACACACGCTTGTGTACACGTACACACGTGTGTGTGTGTGTACATACATGTGCGTGTGTGTGCGCACGGTTTAGACGGGAGGATGGTGGTGTTTTTTTCCTGTGTGTGTGTATATATATTCTCACGTGTGCAGTCTTTTTATAACTGCTACAGTAGTTGCAGTTACAAGCTAAGTGTGTTGCCATTTGTATTCGAAGTATATATGTGTGCGTGTGCGTGTGTGTGCACAGAACGCGTGCCTGCGTATCGTGCAGAGTATGCACATATGATGTACAGAGCACTTGAAACAACACGGTTTTATATAAACACACACACGCACGCTGTATGTACTGCATAAAACACACACACACACAAAGATACACCCAGCATGTTATGTTTGTGCGCATTCTGTACCAACAAAATTGAAATAAAAAAAACATTTAAAGACTCCCACCATTTTAAACGATTTTAAAAACATTTCACCAAAACGTGTGAGAACGTGAGTCTCTTGCCGAGACGTGACTCGTGCCGTGTGGGTTGCAATGCTTGTGAGACTGGGTGTATGTGTATATATATATGTGTGTATGTTCGTACGTGTATATGTTTGTATACATGGGGTGCGATGGAGTAGACGGTTCGCGCGCTACGCTGAGAACACGACAACCCAAGTTTGATTCCCTCTCACGGCCAACACCAGTGACGATTATCTTCACCGGTTCCAGTCCTGGGACTCCCCTGGGTCGACTAAGCCTCAAAATGAATACATGGTGCCGTGTGTAAACATCGCCACTGGGGATACAAAGGCGGTCGGGCGTGGTGCCGGCTTGCAAAAGGTGCACACTCGCAGCACTTGCCCCAAATGTCTGTTGAGTCTATAAGGGGGACCTTTGTCTTTGTACGTATATATGTACCACCACACAATAAGTAGGTGGACTTTAAAGGGAAAAGCAATGTTGAATCGTGATCAAATACAGCCCAAAGACTTTAATTGTCACGTGACTTCTCGCACCAACAAAAACAAAACAAATATAACGCTCAACACGTGACAGGAATCAAGAGCCGAAAGCACCACGCCACAGTCAACCCCAATCAACATCATCCTGTCGCAACACCGGACATCCACTCTCTACTGCTTTATATTCCCAACTCCAAACACACGCGCGCGCACACACACACAAGCACACCGTGCGTGCATCACGAGCACGGCTCAACAGAGGCGTCTTCACTCGACACGACGCGTCCGTCACGAGAGTTATTGTGACGTCCTTCCCGTCATTATCAAACACTCCACGCGTGGCACGCGTGGCCGTCTCGCTCCTGTTCTTGACACTCGTGCTTGCACGAATTTGGCATCGCATGAATCAAGCAAACTGCAAAAGTTGTACCGTGTCATGTGATTCGTGTTTGTGTCGGCGTGTTCATTAGGTGTTCACTAGGCAGAGGCAGACTCAAATGAGTGCCTGGTGTGGCGTGTAAACATCGCCACTGGGGAGACAAAGGCGGTCGGGCGTACTTCTGGCCACCCCACCCTCTCGTGTGCAGTCTTTATTAGGTGCTCGCTAACAGCACGTGCCCCAACAGTCTGTTAAAGGTTATACGGGGGATCTTTGTCATTGACTATGCAGTTGTGCATGCGTCACTTGATAACCTGGACACACCTCGCAAGAGAGATGTTCCATCTCATGGTATTTCCCAGGTTAAACTAGTTTAATAGATAGTAAACGTATCATGTTTGCAACTGCGTCCCGAGTAATGGAAAGGCGAATCTCTAAAGTCGACTTTTAACACGCGTGAGTCGCCACGACAGCTAGGATCTTGGAGCTGGGTTAATTGGCCAATGTTTTGTTTTTCACTACTGCCAGAGTTTATTATGTTTTTATATATTCATTACAAATCACATTGGTATGGTCCGCACGAAGAGCGCTGCGTCAAAGCCACGTTTATTTTTTTTCTCAAAATGTTAAATTTAAGACCTTTTTTGGGGGGGGGAATGATAAAAAACCTGACGGATGTTGTCTCTCTGCTGCCCACGGTGTCACTTCATGAAAAATAATCATCTGTATTCACCCTGGAGGAATCCGATGAGCTATAAAGCTCTTCCCCCCCCCCCCCCATATACGACGAGTCGTTTCACAGATGTCCAGTCGACTGGCCTGGTGAGTCACAGTGGTTCCCCTATGGCTCCCCCAGTGACGCTCATTGCATAGCCGCTGCCCTCGTGGGGGCAACTCAACAGCCTGCGAATTTAAATTAAGGGCTTAGTAATGGTGCACGGAAAAGAAACCCACACACACACGCGCGCATTATTTAGTCTAGAGACCGAGAGGCTGATAGACTAGAGCACAAAAAGCCCCCCCCCCCAATGGTTTATATATTTATATGGGGAGATCTTCTTGGTTCTTTCGGTAAAGTCACGTAGAAGGGAAGTAATAAAATAATACAAAATAAAACACAATAAAATAATTCTCACGACGTTTCGGCCACAACGCAAGCAGCCGTCCTCAGGTGAAGAATGAAACACTGCCAAGCTTGGAGCGTATATATAAGCTGGGTTGGAGGTGTAAGACGAGCGCCTTGACAATATGGGGAGACTCACATAAGTAATATGTATTTAATTCGCCTTCAGTAACACTGCATGCCACTTTTGTACATTAGACTGCCCTGCCCTTTTGAGTTATCACCTGGTTAAAACAAAATCAACTAAAGCTGAATCTCAGCTTCACGTGAATTATACACAACTATATTGGTGATGAGTTCAGTATTTTGCCATTATTAAAATTAATAAAATAGCAAGTTTAAGTAATTAAACGCAGATGTGTCTTTCCACATGAACGTGAAGTTGTTTTTTTACACAATCCTTTTGCCGCACAGCCCTCTGGGAAAGTACATTTTATCAGCAGCATTGGTTCAACACAAGCAAACTCTGGATCAGAGTTTGCTTATCAATATGTCATCAGCAGTTGTCAGGCCGTATGTAGGTCACTTTCATAAACTGAAATGCTAAATGGTTTAACAGGAAAGCAGTGCGCATGTGGTGACAAAGAGCGAGTGTGTATATATCTTTTTTTTATATATGCTGTATATTGATACTCTACAGATGATGCTTATCTATAGGTGTGTGTATGTATGGGAAAACGGCGAACCGAGTTCGATTCCCGCTCACGGCCAACAGCGGTGACGATTATCTGAGCTGGTCCATCCTCAAATGAGTACCTGGTACGGTGTGTAAACATCGTCACTGGGGAGACAAAGGCGGTCCGGCGTGGTGCTGGCCACCCACTCCCTCGTGTACCATTCCAGACTTCATTAGGTGCTCGCTAACAGTGCTTGCTCCAACACTCTGTTAAGGCTATACGGGGGATCTTTGTCTTTGTGTGTGCATGTGCCCTGTTAACCTGTTGGTTTTCACCATAAATTCCGGTTACTTTGTGACTTTTTTTTGGCCACCCCAAGCAAACATTTCATTAATCAGCAGTAGCCTATGTGACGGGTGACTCAGCTGCCAAACCCCCCACCCCTCACCCCACCCCCCACCCCCCCACCGTGCCCCTGCCACACCTGTGTGACGTCACAGTGGCACCTACACCGTCGAATGGAAACCCGCAATAAACATAGGGCGCACAAGCACAAAGATCCCCCGTGTAGCCTTAACAGATTCTTGGGGCAAGTGCTGTTAGCGAGCACCTATGAAGGCACGAGCACACACCCACACACACACATTCAATATGTGCCACCCATTTCAACGTACGTATACCTACGTATATGAATGTTTTTCTTTTTCATATTTGTTGGAACTCACCCGCACAGCATTTGTAACCGTTACAGCTGAAGAACATGATTCACATTAAGTTTATGTCGGGGTGAGATCCTTGGATAGGTGTCGTGTTAATAGTACAATAAACGATAACCCTCCACCACCAGAGATAACCAATCAAATCGGGTTGCCACGTGGGAGTAAATATTCCACCCATTGATTTGTTTTTTTATCAGCAAAAATAGCGGAGGAGGAATGTTGAAAAGCAAACAAACATTCTTTGACACTTTTTTTTATCGTCCGACGTTTCACGCGAGATTACATGCCGTGCGAAGGAGCTTCCTGTACCGAATACTAAATTATATACGTGAAATTAATTATGTGGCGATGCTGCTGCTGCTGCATTGGCAATGGTGCACAAGCACAACTACCAACAACAACAGCAACAAAAACCCAACAACACATGATTCACTAAAAGTGTGTCTTGTTTGGCCTTTATTCATAGCGCATAAATGCTGAGGAAGGACCATTACCCAAAACGTCGTCGATTAAATATGTTTTTTTAGCTTTAAGGCCGTGGTGTTATTGATGAATGTGTTGATTATATTTATGGGTGTGTCTGTGTGCAGCTGCGGTGAGATGTTAATGGATGCTCACGAACAGCACTTGCCCCAGAAGTATGTTAAGGCTACACGGGGGAACTTTGTCTTTGCGGTTCAGAGGTTCGTGGGCGCTCCTCTGCCCTGGCTGTCCAAGCAGTTCCTGTTCTTGACTCTGTGTGTACATTCGGGTAGAGTTCATACTTCCGATTTACGTCTCCCCCTTTGACGTCGTTTCTTAAAACACGTCGTTGCTTTATTCAAGTTTCAAGTTTCATTGATTAGGTATAGCCCTGTGAGCCATTCGGCTCTTGAATCGGGTGCAACCGCAACAAACAAAAAAAACAAAAACATGAACAAGAAAACATCTTAAAGTGACTATGTGCAAACAGAAAATCTAAGAAAAGACAGCAAAATATTGCAGAAAAAGCACCGTACACCAACACTGTGTGCAAAAATCCCAGTGGGATGCAAGTCAAACAACAACAACAACCACAAGACAACTTAGATTAAGGCCATCAGTCTAACTCTGTACTACAACAAACAAACATGGCAAAAACCGAAAAACTTTTCAAAATCACCCAAATAAAGCCATAAAAGCAATTAACGCCACCGCCAGATGTGCGTCGCCTCCACCCCACACTCACGTCGCTGACAGCATCGCCCCTCCTTTCTCGGAGACGTCGCCACTCAGCCGTCGCCTCCACCTACCCAGTAAATTGCTCTGCGATTTACGTCGTTTCGATATACGTCGCGCCTGTATTTGGCATTGCAATACGTGTATTCCGCACAAGGTTCGAGCAATCAAGTCTGTATTTCTATAGCACTATTTCGTGCAAAGTGCTGTCCAGATTTTAAAAACACATTATTAAAAGACTAAATCACAAGAAGAATAAAAGCTATTTTCACACGAAACAAAATCGCACGTGATAAATTGCTGTCGAAGGCATGTTGAGAAATAACACTACAAAATAATCTTAAGTGAAAAGCTAGTTTACAAAGGTGGGTTTTTAGATTTCACTCAAAATTGCTTCATTATTGTAGAGTTCAATAAGGTGTGCATGTTACGTCGTCACTGAGATTTTTTTTTTTTAACTTTACAAAACTCCTACACTCCTCTTTCCCGCATATTCTGTACCCATAACCAATGTAAACACAAACTCCCAACACATTTCTCTTTGATAACCCTAAACCCTGAAACGAAACACATACACATAGGCAACGTTTCGGGCAACAACCCTCCATTCACGCTTGTGCACCCTCATGCCAATTAATCACTAAGCCTCGAATTAATCATAACACTGGCAGAAGGGTGGTAATTATGGTATGCATATTTTTGTATTATTAAAGGGTTAGTTTATGTCAAATAACAGCAAAGCAAGTTAAATATCTGCCATAACCACAACTTCCGTGTTTAACATTTGAAATTAAAACGTTGGCCTTATTAACGCATCAATGTTTAACATTTGGAAATTCCCACGTGTGAGATTAACATTTTTTGAAGTCACTATACCTGTTACCTTGAATTAAAAATGAGTCGATGACGATGTTAAGAAGACGAGTGCACTTTGATGTACCCGAGTCAATCCTGACACTCATCCTGACACTCATCATGCCTCGTGTAAGTGTGCATTTTCAATACCATATACAGTATCTAATACATATTTTTCATGCAAATTGTAATTTTCGAAAGTGGCTTAGAGGGAAGTTAGTTATGCGTGTAATTGTTGTTTACCAATGTGTAATCGTTGTTTATCAATGTTTTTTTTACCCGAGTGTGCTATTATTAGTCTGTGCATCAGATATATGAGCAAAAGCATGCATTTGTTTACATCATGACACAGACAAAGATCCCCCGTATAGCCTGAACAGAGTGTTGGAGCAAGCGCTGTTAGCGAGCACCTAATGAAGGCCGGAACGGTACACGAGGGAGTGGGTGGCCAGCACCACGCCGGACCGCCTTTGTCTCCCCAGTGACGATGTGTACACACCGTACCAGGTACTCATTTGAGGATGGACCAGCTCAGATAATCGTCACCGCTGTTGGCCGTGAGCGGGAATCGAACTCAATTCACCGTTTTCACATACATACACACACCTATAGATAAGCATCATCTGTAGAGTATCAATATACAGCATATATAAAAATAGAGATATATACACACACACTCACTCTCCGTCACCACATGCGCACTGCTTTCCTGTTAAACCATTTAGCATTTCATTTTATGAAAGTGACCTATTACGGTCTGACAACTGCTGATGAGATATTGATAAGCAAACTCTGATCCAGAGTTTGCTTGTGTTGAACCAATGCTGCTGATAAAAAGCACTCTCCCAGAGGGCTGTGCGACCAAAGGATTGTGTAAAAAAAAAACTTCATGTTTTTGTGGAGAGTTTGGAGCAAGTGCTGTTAGCGAGTAGCACCTATGAAGGCCGGCAAGATACACGAGGGTTTGGCTGTCCAGCGCCACGCCCGGCCGCCTTTGTCTCCCCAGTGGCAATGCTTATTCACCACACCTGGTATTCATTTGAGGATGAGTCGACCTAGTGAGAGGAGGCACAAATACCACCAACGCCTGCACTACCACGGGACTCACCACATCCCAACACCGTGACACAACTCACTCCCTTACACACCCGTGCTTTGCCCTTCATGTGTCCGGTATTTAAAATCATTTCCATATCTAAACTCGTGAAATGGGATCCCAGGTTTGATATGATATGGGGCCCTTTTGCCAGTAACAATACGGAAATCCGGCAGAATGTTCCTTGACAAGACTGATGAAGCTGCTGATGAGATCCAGAAGGTTGGAAATCATCCCAGAGTTAATTTGTGTGCTTGGAACATAACATTCCGCTCGATGATTTAGCTATATTTGCTGTGATCAAAATCCACTTGGGCTGATTTTCACGTTTACATTTGAATGGAAAATAACGACTGATAATTACAGCCAATCCTTTCAGTTTCAACTCCTCTGAGATGTGATGATATAATGCCCCCCCACCCCGCATCCCCCCGCTCCCCAGCCCCCCCCCTCCTCCTCCCCCGTGGAGGAGCTGAGTGTGAATGCCACAGACAAAATTGTGAGAAAAACAGTTTGATGTTATTGGAAATACTACGTAGGCCTTCCGACACTACACACAATTCACTAACATAGAAGAAAACACACACAATAGAAAATGTAACACGTAATAATAAAATAAGGCGATCTAAATGTTTACATTTATAAACCTGGTATATTTGTGTAATATCTCTGCTATGGAGAAGGGCCATTGCCCGAAACGTCGCCTGTCATATATCTATTTCCATTTAGGGCAGTGTCGTTGACGAATATTGTTTTGAGGTTCTGTTGTTGTTGTTGTTTGTGCACCACTGCTGAAAGTAGCAGCAGCAGCATCACACAATATATTGTTATTTTATTAAATGTTCGACCAGACATATTGACAACTGTTAGAAATTACAAGCAGTTATTTTACACACACACAACACATACATCTATATATACACACACATATATACACTTAAAATATTTCAGGGAATTTAAATTGAAATCATACCAGAACAGTCTTCTTTAGTATGTATACACAAATTGTGTTATACGTATAGATATTTTAAAACCCCAATCCATTTCATTTTGTTGAATAATAAACAAAATAAAATCTATTTTTAGTTTAACATTTTTTTTTCTACAATTTGTAATGCCACTTGACTTATGCCGGTCTCATTAATGTGTTTGTGTTGGCTGCAGCTCACGACGTGAATACAAGAGTGAAAACACGTCAATTAAAACTGTGAAAAGCATCGTCATCAACTACTACAGACGATCCAACATCATTTGAAAAAAAAATACATACACAGAGAGATTGGTGTGATTTGGAACGCATATGTATGCATGGAGAAACACACACACACAAACGCAAGATATATCACAAGCACGATATATTTAGAGCCACACAATAATCACTCTTGGTAAGGCCCTTGTCCAGCAGTGGATTTGACAAAACGGGGGTTGTACAACAACAATAACAAGCCCATGGTGTGTGTGTGTGCGTGTCCGTGTGTGCGTGTCCGTGTGTATGTCCGTGTGTTCGTTTGGCGTAGCGGCTAGCGCACTGCACACTGCGAACACGGCGACCCGAGTTCGATTCCCGATCACGGCCAATACCAGTGACGATTATCTCAACCGGTAACGGGCCTCCCCTAGGTCGACTCAGCCTCAAATGAGTACCTGGTGCAGTGTGTAAACGTCACCACTGGGAAGACAAAGGCGGCCGGGCATGGCGTTAGCCACCCACTCCCTCGTGTGCCACTGTGCCGGCCTTCATAGGTGCTCCTGAACAGCACTTGCCCCAACAGTTTGTTACCGGCTATACGGGGGAATCTTCGTCTCCTGTGAACATCAACAAACAACCTCCATCTGCTGGCGATATCTCGCGAGCCAACACGGTGAAGGAACATTCCAGCCACTTGGAGCATAGCCACTCACGTGACCTTCACGGGTTTCCCTGCTTCAAGGGAGCAAACTCCAATTAAGCAATCATAATTGTTAAGCTATACTTCCCGCACATTGGGGCGCGTTCCTTAACAAAGGTTTGTCTTTGTTTAAACTGCGTAGCAAAAAAAACAACAACCCATCATCATCACCTCCACCCCCTTCCAAAGCTGCACACACGCGCGCGCCTGCTTGGCAAATACTCATCTGGACCTACGCACAACAACGTGCTCACACACACGCACGCGCGCGCGCGCATATATATACAACATATAGTGTAACGGACTCTCGCCTCTTCAATAGAAGACAGGTTTTCGTAACTGCCTGCGCCATTTATATTTCTGGAATAAAGCATTCTCGGCCAGAGTGACCTCTCTAAGAGGTATGTGGGAACGGTCACAAAGGTGAAAGGTCACGACCCGTGGCTGAAGGGGTAGGGGGTGGTGCCATTCTCCTCCCCTCCCACCCCAGCACCCAAAAACTCCGTGACCCCTCTCGAACGTAAATAGTTTGAAGATGTGAGGGTTTGGGTGAAATTGCTTTATGTCAATGTCATCGAGAGCCAAGTCAGGAAGCGTCATTGCAGAGCCACCCGTATCTCACCGAGATGGAAGACGCAGCGTGTGTGTGCGTGTGCGTGCGTGTGCATGTCCCATCAATACAAAGACTGCACTGACAACGGGTGGCACGGTGGTGAAGCGGTTAGCGCGCTGCGACGCAAACCCGGTTGACCCGAGTTCGATTCCGGTTCACGTGCCATCACCAGTGACGATTATCTGAACCGGTCCTGGGCCTCAGCCTCAAATGAACACCTGGTGCGGTGTGCAAACATCGCCACTGGGAAGACAAAGATGATCGGTGGTGGTGCTGGTCACACACCCGCTCGTGTACCCTGCCGACCTTCATGAGGTGCTCGCTAACAGCACTTGCCCCAACAGTCTGCTGAGGCTATACGGGGGATCTTTGTCTCATCAATACAAATACAGACCATGGGTGGCGCGGTGGCGTAGTGGTTGGCCCACTGCGTGATACAAATCCGAGTCCCCGAGTTCGATTCCCGACAAAGTTTGTGGGGAATACTAGCCATTTTCTATACTTTTTAGGCATGAGCAATTAAACAAAATAACACTTAGTACCCAGGAACAAAATTCGTGTTACACAGTGTTGTTATTGCATTCCCGTGGCTATGAGGTGGCAGAGGCGATTTGCCTTGGGAGGCCTTCAGCCACCAGTGGATAGATCAACGCTCGTGAAGATTATTACGAAAAAAATAAACGCCAAACTCTGCACTGTGATCTGCGCACTGCTGGGGGTCACACACTCCCGTGTGAGCTCTCATTCGTAATTTACATCTCGTTTGTGAAAAGCCAACGTCTTCCAAGTGACGCGACGAATATTCCCATCATGCACCACGTGCCCAGTCCTTACCGGAAGTGCCAACGTTGAAACTTTAAACAAAACAAGGAAACCACGTGTCGTAAGTTACTTTTCACCATAATGCAGTTCTCAAGTCAAATGAGATAATTTACATTTTCATTCCAGCGATTTTTCGATAACAAATACGTGTTTTTTTATATTTCATGTTAAACGGTTCGTTTGACAATAAAATACCTACCAATGGGAAGACGATCATACGACCATTGTTGATTTTCGTTCATGAAATCACCCACGAACGTTTTCCATCGCGTTCTCTGATTTGATGTTTCAGCCAACGATGACGAGGAGTGGCCGAGAAGCTTTGGAGCTGAGGACCCAACTCATCCCTCCCTCTCTCAGCTTCTCATCGACTCCTCTCCGCTGTTACCTCTCCCGAATTTGACTCCTTTACCTCGCGCCCTCCTCTGAGATCCATTGTTTTGAGGGCGCCTTATACATCGATACCACATTACATTCGAAACAAGTTTTGCTGGCTGGCTTTCACATCCGGACGGTTACACGCCAGTTGCTAGTTATTATTGTTATTCAGTTTGTGACGACTGCCCACCAAACACCAGAGCATTTGTTGACTGACGAGACGAAATTCCATTGCTTGTTTGAATGAAGACGCAGACTTACATAATCGAGTAACGTAATGAGACGCTGCAGTGTACAGAGGCAGGTAATTGTCCATACAGTATACACTAATAGTTGACTAAACTGTTGACTGTTTAAGTTGCGACGAGACTGAGAGAGTTAAACCCACAGAGAAGGATTCGACGATTATTCCACGGGTTGTTTAAACTATTACACAATTTAGTATTTGACCATGTAAGGCCCACTGGGCTTCAGAGTTCTGTTTCAGACATGGCCACAAATGATAGCTCAACGAAGTGGCTCATCACGTCGCGAGTTATAGCAGCGAAACACTTTGACGCATGTTTCTAAACATGGAGGGGAAAACCAGAGGACCCGGAGAAAATTCCACGCGACCACAGGGAGAACGTACAAACAGTCGTTAAAGGTCGGGATCAAACCCACGACCTCCTGCATACCAGGCGAGGTAGTTAACCTATCGCCTTCGCGGCGCCGATTAGACAGAGTACTACTACGTACAACATGCAGACTAAAATTAACACGGCAAATCAAGGTCCATAGACCCGGGCAAACGACCCACGCGTGTCCATGTGTGTGTGTACCTTGATGTGAATCTTACTTTGAATCGGCTCTAATAACGCAGACAGCGTTCATTGATTGGCAAGTCACGTGGGACGTGTGTAACAATCATCGGACGCGTGCAGCGCGGAACGAGTTAATTTGTATTCGAACGGGAGGAGTCAAATTGGCAAACGCGGGAAGACGGAGCGTGATTGTGGGTCGCGTGGACTGGAGTTTTGGAAACCCTGCCCTGTGCAGTACAAGGCGATTTTTTGCGTGGAAATTCAACGACGTGAGAGCTAAATTTCGATTTAAAGCTTTCGTGACTGCAGGGATTTATCTTCTTGGTTCTTTCGGTAAAGTCACGTAGAAGGGAAATAATAAAATAAACAAAATAAAACATAATAAAATACAATTCTCACGACGTTTCGGCCACATTATTAAAGACAGCGTCTTTCCGACAGCCCTGTTCTTCACCTGAGGACGGCTGCTTGTGCATCTGTGTGTACGTGGAGTGGTGGCGCAGTGGTTAGCGCGCTGCGTTACGAATCGAGCGACCCGAGCTCGATTCCCACTCAGTCTTCAGATGAGTGCCTGGTGCTGTGTATAAACATCACCACCCACGAGAGACGGCAAAGGCGGCCGGGGGTGCTTCTAGCCAGCCCCCTCGTGTGACGTGGCGGCTGCTCGCTCGCAGCACTTGCCCTAGAATGCCCGTCAGAGGCTACACGGGGCACCTTTGTCTCATATTTAACGGCGACTCTAACGGGGGGGGGGTGGAGGGGTTTGAAACCTGGAGAATCTCGTGGAATTCGAGAGTGCGGGAGGGCGGGCGGCGATACAATCGTCGAGACTCGTCGAGGCTTTCGGCCGCACAAACGCTCAGGGGGTCTCCCCCTCTCCCCTCCTCTCTCTCCTCTCTCTCCCCTCCTCTCTCTCCTCTCTCTCCCCTCCTCTCTCTCGGAGCGAGCCTCTCTCGAGGCAGGTAGCAGGGAGCGAGCGACGGAATTCCAACAACGCGGCCACGTCGCTACCTGATGAAGAAGGTCCAACTCCCCTTCTTGTCAAAGTATCGTTCGACAAACAACAACAAGAACAACAACAACACCCTCCCGACACATTCGTCAATAACGCTGCTTGGACGCGATTTAGAGACGTGTAATATGTGACGTTTCGGGCAATGGACCTTATTTGTAGAGCAAATATAACGCTTTACGTGCTGTACGAAGAAGGGGCATTCTTGGCGAATGTGTCGAGGCTTTCATTTTGTTAATCGTGCTCGTTGCACCACTGCCAATGGAGCAGCATCGCCAAGTAACTTACAGTATTTAAAAACAAATTTGCTCGGGGTAGATTTGTTGCTATCGTCCGAATCTCTACCAGGCCACGTGACTCGACGCCTCGTCCCCAGCAGCGCAGCGTGGTCAGCATGGGCCCTGGTGGTGCCAAGAATCAAATGTCCACCCTCCTCCCCGCCCCCTCTCTAATTTCCCTCCCGCCTCCCACCTATTCATAGCCTTGCGTCCGGGTCCCTCCGGCTCGCGGGTCCCCGGTGCAGTTGCACCGCCTGCACACCCGAGAGCCACGCCGCTCGACGGTGGTGGACTTCGAGGCGCCGCGGGTCGCGTTGCGGTGTCGATGGGCGCCCAGAAGGTGGCGCTGCTTAGTGCCATCGCTGAGTCTGCCCGAGAATAACAATGTCCTCCCACGTGCCGCACGTGGTATCAGAGGTGCTTGTGGGAGAACAACGTCTCAATACAGCCCCCCCCCTACGAGTCTCCAGGCTTACTTGATAAGTAATTTGATTCATAGCCGTCATGTCGTCATCGCGATCGTGCTCCTCATGGTGGTTTATTGGAAGGGGTTTGCTCGCTCGCTCGCTCATCATCATTCCGCGTATGATCAGAATCTTTATTTACACTGCAGGAGAAATCCGATGAGCTATGAAGCTCTTTTTCACAGACGTCCAGCATGGGGGGGGGGGGGGTCAGCAAGTTAACTCGAGTTCCAAGAAGAGCGCAAGTAAAAGCACAAGATGTTAATATATTTGTTTTAATTCGCGTCCTTGTGGAGAATACAAAATAAATGAGCGGACAATGTCCCATTCATACATCTGTATTCACTTTAGTCTTTGGTTATTTCGGTAAAGTCACGTAGAGAGAAATTAAATTAAACAATAGAATACGACGTTTCGATTGCAATACAAGCAATCGTCATCAGGTAGAAAACAAACCTGTGAACTTAGAAATATAATGCAATACGACACAGAGAGTCGGCTAACACAACAGTCAGCACCTTACCTGGTTGAGTACGTTCTTCCAAAGATTGCTACATTTGAGAGAGAGACAAAACACAGACACGGGGACACACAGACAGACACATAGCAGAGAGAGACACACACAGAGTGTGTCTCTGTGTTCTCTCTCTGTGTCCCCGTGTCTGAGACACACAGAGACGCACTCTGTGTGTTTGTCTCTCTCTCTGCTTGTGTCTCTGTCTGTGTGTCCCCGTGTCTGTGTTTTGTCTCTCTCAAATGTAGCAATCTTTGGAAGAACGTAGTCAACCAGGTAAGGTGCTGACCGTTGTGTTAGCCGACTCTCTGTGTTGTATTGCATTGTATTTCTAAGTTCACCAGGTTTGTTTTCTACCTGATGACGATTGCTTGTGTTGCGATCGAAACGTCGTATTCTATTATTTAATTTAGTTTCTTTCTACGTGACTTTACCGAAATAACCAAAGAGTAATTCCCGCAGTCACGAAAACTTCGAATCTAGTTTGTATTCACTTTAGCATGGAGGTTTCCGCGACGAATATTATTCATAGTAACGGTGTTATGGGTTATATCGCGTAAATCTAAGTGTGTCATTCACCCGACGCAGTCAATTAGTAAGATGTATCTTGTAAACAAAACGTGCCAATTGGTTACTACTTCGACTCATTGTAAACATTGTGCCTTTACTGTCCAACACACACCGCTTTGCTGAAGTGGTAACAAATCGGCACGTGTTGTGCACGTGACAAACCTTACCAATTTGCAGAGGTGTGGACTCGAGTCATGTGACTTGGACTCGAGTCAGACTCGAGTCATGAATTTGATGACTTGCGACTCGACTTGGACTTGCATAACAATGACTTTGTCCCACCTATGAGATGTGGACTCGAGTCATGTGACTTGGACTCGAGTCAGACTCGAGTCATGAATTTGATGACTTGCGACTCGACTTGGACTTGCATAACAATGACTTTGTCCCACCTATGAGATGTGGACTCGAGTCATGTGACTTGGACTTGAGTCAGACTCGAGTCATGAATTTGATGACTTGCGACTCGACTTGGACTTGCATAACAATGACTTTGTCCCACCTCTGCCAATTTGGCTGTGTCGGGTGGTGGTGGGTTCACAAGGACAGTGCATATTATTATCATTATCAGAGTTGCTTCTTTTTATTTGCTTTTTTGACTACTTGTGTTGTGGTTATTGCAAACATGATGCCTTGAATAAAGGTGTCAGTTTTGTACCAGTTTAAAAGGGTAAAAACCTACTACTACGTAATACCTTTGTTATGATTATATCGGTATTCATACATCATATATCTGCACTTGCGGTTAACCACAAGGCCTGTGTGAGTGCACAGTCTCAGCAGCGTTGTGTTGAATAGGAGCAAAACTCTAGACCGGTTTTGACATTCAGTGTGTCATCAGCAGCGTCAGGCGTAATGGGTAACTTCACCGATTATAAAGGCTTAATATATGCTAACGGAGAAGCATTGCGGACGACAACGGTCGTGCACGTGTATATAGCTATATATATACACACACGCAGTATATACCGTACAGCAAAATTGTTATCGAGGCCAGGCTTGCTGGGAGTGAACTGCCAGATAGATGTTACAGACAGGGGACTCGCCCTCGAAGACACGTCCCAAATGCACGCAAAATCCTATTCATTCAAACATTCACAACAACAAAATGTTTCATCAATCATTCGCATCGCTGTGAAGAATGATAATGACAAAGCAAACAAGCACGTATCTGTACAGCCACAACATGCTTATACATTTGTTTGGGGGATGCCGCTTCATGCGCTGACACTGGTGCACAAGCATCATTAACAAAACAACAAATAAAACGCAACACATTCGTCAATAACACGCTGGCCTTGCATGGGGGTGGGGTGGGGGGGTGAATATATACTGTACTGACATAGGCGACGTTTCGGGGCATATGGCCCTTCGTTGTAACAGCACACGTGTTTAAAATGAACGCAGTGGCAGTGTCACGGGTATCTATGCAGGAATTGCAGGAAGCGCGAATTTCCTTTGTTCGTCCAAAGGCGACGCCGGGCCGAGCTGCCCGCATACCTCGAGCGCGTCGTGAGCGCGCCTGCGGAGAACGGTGGCGCTGTGATTAGCGCTGCTCAGCACCGCGCTCACGGCTCACAGCATCAGCGGCGCGTATCTGAACCGGTCCTCTAAGCGGGATTACAATGAGATCCGGGGGCCCGACAGACAGAGTTCGATTCGCAGCCACAGCCGACGACATCTTCTTCTTGGTTCTTTTCGGTAAAGTCACGTAGAATGGAAATAATAAAATAATACAAATAAAACATAATAAAATAATTCTCACGACGTTTCGGCCACCAACGCAAGCAGCCGTCCTCGGGTGAAGAACAGATCTGTCATAAAAGACAGCGTCTGAATGAACACCACCAGGCTTGGCAGCGTATATTTAAGCTGGGTTGGAGGGGGAAGAGCGCCTTGACAAAGGAATTTAGCATATTTATGGGAAATGCAGGTATGTGATTAGTACTACAGCTGACGACAGTTGTGGACGGTGCATCAGAACCAGATCCCGCATCGCCGCTCGCTCGACTCAGCCCTTAAGTGAAAGCCGAGTCTGATGTGTGAGAATCTTCACAGCACTGGAGAGGCATTGGCGATCGAATGCGCGTGCGTCGGTCAGGGCGGCTACACGGGAGTTCGGTGTTTGCACGTGTGTGGGTGCGTGTGCTTATCACGGGAGGAGCTGTAGGGTAGCGGTCAGCGCTCTGCGCCTCGAACCCGGCGACCTCATTATTATCTGAACCGGTCCTGGGCCTCCCCTAGGTCGACCCAGCCTCAAATAAGTACCTTGTGCGGTGCGTAAACATCGCCACTAGGGAGACGAAAGCGGCCGAGCGTGGTGCTGGCCACCCGCTTTCTCGTACGTTGTGCCGGCCTTCATAGCTGCTCGCTAACAGCACTTGCCCTAACATTCTGTTCAGGCTATACGGATGATCTTTATCTTTGTGTGTGTGTGCGTGTGCGTGCTTAGCACAGGCTGCTCTTTTGAAGGACCCCCCCCCCCTCTTTATTGAGATGGCTTCATCCTCACGTAGCAGCAGTGTGGGTACCCCAATCCCCCTCCCTCGTTCTCCCCCCCCCACTCCAGCGGCTCTTCGCCCCCTCTAACCACCGTTAAGTCCCCCCCCCCCCCTCCCAACTTCTACCCCATCTACTAATTCTTCGCCTTAGTCACAGTAGTTTATCCCCAGCCCCCTCCCCCTAAAAGCCGCTCCCTCCCCGCGCCCCCCACCCCCAGCACTCCACCCCACGCTCTCCAACCCCCATAGTAAACATTTCCGTAAAAATTAACTGCGGTTGGGTGAAAAAAGAGGCGGTCCTGGTTAGATATTAACGCGTTGCGGCGAGGGGAGGCGAAGGGAGGGTGCGGGAAGAGGGGGGAGAGGGTCGGTGGGTGGGTGGGTGGGGGGACGCAGTTCTCAGATTTCTCAGAGTTTGGACATTGTGTGCAGGGGAGCGGGGTTTAGCGGCCAATTCATTACGCGGCGGCTTTGTTTTGTTTTCTTCGTGCGGGCGGTGCCAGTGTCGAAACGTCGACCGCGGTGGTAAAAATCCGAGGTGGGGTGGGGGTTGGGGAGGGGGAGCCGTTTCCTCGCCGCGGGCCGAGCAGGAATCAGAATCTTTGAAGGGGAATGTTTGTTTAGCCTCGAGAAATCCGATGAGTTATGAAGCTCTTTTTTTCACAGATGTCCAGTAGAACAGGGCTTAAAATACCAACAAAATAACTAAGACAAAGATCCCCCGTATAGCCTTAACAGACTATTGGGCAAAATGCTGTTAGTGAGCACTTATGAAGGGTACACGAGGGGGTGGGTGGCCAGCACCACGCCCGACCGCCTTTATCTCCCCAGCAGCGATGTTTACACACCGCACCATGTACTCATTTGAGGCTGAGTCGACTTCGGGGAGAAGAAAGTAAGAGGGAGAGCGGGTGGGGGGGCATGAGATCAGTCTGTACACTGGGTGTTGGCCGTGAGCGGGAATACGAACTCGGTTCGCCGGGTTCCTAGCGCAGTGCGCTAACCGCTACACCACCGCTCCCCACACCCGACACATTGACACACACGCGCAGCTGGGCCGCGCCTGCCCACCGCGAGGAAGGAGGAGGACCTCTTGCCGTGGCGACAGCGACTTGAGTGCGGCGCTCAAGTTAGAAAGACGGTGTTCCCTCGAGTATCCGATTCGTACGGCCGACGTTGCTTTTGCAGTGACGAACAAACGTCGCTTCAACGCAGCTGCCCCCCCCCCCCCCCACGTGGTCACCCCCACGTGGTCCCCAAGTCGCGTGACGTGACGTCACAGACCGTGTCCGGTCAGGTCGGTGCGCTATAGCGGTTAACGCACTTCGTGCCACGAACCCGGCCACCTAAGGTTCGATTCCCGGCCACGGATAACATGCAACAGCATTTGGTATCCCAGTCGGGTCCTGGGCACTCCCATAGGTCTACTTAGCCTGAAATGTGTACCCGGTGCGGTGTGTTTACATTGAATCCATGCATCGTGATGGACTGTCGCCAATTTCGCTTTCACCAAAGTGACGCATCACAGATTCGCACCCCGCTGCTTCCTCTCATCTATTTTATTCGCCACATCTCCACCTATTAACATCCACACGTACACCGACCGCCCCTACGTTGTCTGTAAAGCGCCGTGGTTAAGGCTCTCTATAAATGACGGCAAGGTTCAGATGCCGGCACCGGGGCAACCAAATGCGGTCGGACGTGGTGCTTTGCCCATCGCCACGTGCACGGTTGTACTTTATGAATCCCTCAACACTGCCATTACATACAATGAAACAAGAAAAGGTAAAAAATATAAAAAGAGCAATGTAATGCAATACACTATTAGACATTATTGTAAAAAAATAAATTCAAAGTCCATCCCGTGTGTTAGTGAATTTTTTTAATAGTTTCGGCAGGAAATGACAGGAAATTTGTTCAAATTTAGATTTTTTTTCTGGGGGGGGGGGAACCCCCAGACCCCCTGGAAGATTTGGTCCACCCCCCCAATGTTGACTCCATGGCTACGGCCTTGGACTGATCTAATGCCCCCTCTCTCATACTTTCTTATCAACGCGTTGATTGTAAGAGTTGTGAAAGCGGCTACGGCTGCGTATCTCTCTTCACTCCCCCTCTCTATGTCCCCGTGAGGCCAGAAGACGGAGCGGTGTTGCACCTTTTATTGTTTCTGACGCCTCTTGCTCCAATTCGTTTGCGACCGTCTTGTGCTGACGCTCGTGGATGCGTTTGTGTCACAGTGAGACTAAAACACGGAGCTTACCTGCAACCCGCACCCAACGTTTCATGGCGCCTCTTGCCGTCACGTCGTAGTTTTTTGCGCATTTAATGATTCGCGTGCGTTTCGTCTACGACCGGTAAAACAATTCGCGTATTAATTGTGCGATATTCCTGTGTTCATTCTCGGCGATATTGATGGTTGGGGGAGGGGGTGGGGGGTTGATCTTTTGTTGTCGCTGTTCTCACTCAGCACCACGGATGTCCCTTGAAACAAAAACAAATCTGTGTCCGGGAAACTGGCTAAACGGGTTAATCTGTGGAGCGCATAAAATCAACTTCTCGATAATTCCTTTTCATTCCAGCGGGGGTATCTATGACCGCATCGCCACGTGCGTGTGTGTGTGTATGTGTGTGTGTGTATATGTGTGTGTGTATACGTGTGTGTGTATATGTGTGTGTGTATATGTGTGTGTGTATACGTGTGTGTGTGTATACGTGTGTGTATACGTGTGTGTGTATACATGCGTGTGTGTGTGTATATGTGTGTGTGTATATGTGTGTGTGTATATGTGTGTGTGTATATGTGTGTGTGTATACGTGTGTGTGTATACATGCGTGTGTGTATACGTGTGTGTGTATACGTGTGTGTGTATATGTGTGTGTGTATATGTGTGTGTGTGTGTATGTGTGTGTGTATATGAGTGTGTGTGTGCGTGTGTATCTCTTGGAGGGCACGGTACAAGAAGAGCGTGGTTAATTGGACACAGACGCGGAACACTGAGCCCCCCCCCCCCCCCGATCATTGATTTACACCGTCCTGGAACTGCCCCCCCCCCTCCAGGGGCGCAACACCCGCAGGACCACGACGAAAATTAAAAGCGAGGCTTTCAAAACGCTTCCCCCCTAAACTCGACTCCTAAATAAACAACAACAACAACCATTTTGTGTTTTGTTTCTTGTTGATGCATTATCTAAAACCGGTAACCGTTTTTAAATCGGTTACCGGTTTTTCCGCACGTAGAAATATCTGGAGCGATAGACAGGCATGTTTAGGCGTTTAATTACAAAATAGCAGACAAACCACTGCTGTAGTGGTGAGCGTGATGATAATCTTAATTAGACTTTACAGTTTTCATCTTTGATTCAATACAAGGCATATATAACACATTCCTGCTGCGGAGGGAGCTGGTAGGAACGTTGGGTTGCTCGGTCAATGACCAGGGTAAACAGCGGCGTGATGTATTCCGCAAATATGCCCGACTATGAGGGCGGGCACAAGCCGGCGTGAGTAGGTTAAACGTTGAGTTTTATAAGGGCACCACGGGGTGACCAGCCCCTCCCCACCCAGCCCCACCCCTCCCACCCCCCACCCAGCCCCACCCTACCAACCCAGCCCCTCCCCACCCAGCCCCTTCCCACTCTCCCCTCTCCACCCAGCCCTACCCTTCACATTTTTGGATGCACGACGGACGGACGGACACAATAATCCCCTGTGGGCTGGTGGAACCAGGTGGTTCCTACCAGTATAACATATTCATGATACTGCAATAGTCAGTGGACAGGCCTGAGTGTAGTCTTAGGGTTACGGCAATTATAATAGTATCCCTTAGTTATCCGATGAAGCCCCAGCGAGCCTTAAGATAAATGTCCACACGGACCGTGCATTGGGATGACTGGTTGATTCCAATTCAACGGGATGTTTTGCATGTGCGAGGAAACAAGAGGTCCCGGAGAAAGACCACGATGCATAGAGGGGATAGCACGCAAAGGTCCACCACCAACATCATCATCATCATTATATAAACTTTACTTTTCTTAGAATCAACAACTAATAATCTAGGACATGTCTCCCAGTGTGAAGGATTTTTCTTTTTTACAGAACCGCGGTGAACCGCAACAGGGTTTTAAAACACCGTAAACAACGCGACTATTGTGCGTCAAAAATAGACCTAACGCAGTGTGTGCCATCTGATGAAGCCCACGTGGATCGACCGAGTTATATTTATAAAAAGTCAAAACAAGTAAAAGCAACCTCTTTACATCAGTAAATGTGTTGTTTATTTTCCCAAAAGTTTGGCTGCAGGGCCTGCTATGAGCGCATCTTATCGAGCTCACCTCCGATTAGCACGGTTTGTTACATACGGTGCGAAAGAAGTTGAACATACATACACTATCAGCAAGAATGGATCCATGCGTGCAAAGTCGGGCCCGGTTTCGACACTCAGAGTATCATCAGCAGTCAGGCTTGCACGAACCAATACTGCTGTCCGATGTTTACACGCAAGGGACCCCTTTGTGCAATAAATGGGATATTTTGCATACGTTAGTTTGTCGAACTAAGATCCACTGTTGATTAAATTTGTGTGATGTACGAATAAAAACAATTGTTTGCCATGTATATGCAATTTTAAAAAACACGTATTGAGCGTCGCTGTCAAAGATAAACAAGTCAAATACGAGACAATAGCATTTTGCAAGAGCGCGTATGTGGTGTTGTCACGTGTGTAGTGGAGTCACGTGTGTGTGTGTCGTCACGCGCTGCCCGTGCGTCGTGTCTTAAACAACAACAAAAAAGCCTCCTCCAGGTCACGTGTCCACACAGACGAGTTCACGAATCCGCTTGCTGGATTACCACCCCCAAGCCCACGGAGTTTTCACAAACATAGCCGTGATCCACTAACCCTCGCCACCGCCGTACAGTGGCGTGGCTATAGAGTGCGCAGGCGGTGCAACTGCATCAGGGCCCACGGGCAGGGTGGGTAGGAGGCATTCAATTCATTGCATGTGTATGCTGAACTTCTTTTGCACCGCACGTAGCCAACTAAATCGGAGGCGCGGAGCAATGATTAATTGCTTGCACAAGGACCAATGGCAATCACGCCACCACCACCGTGGGGGAATCTGCTGCAGAACGCTGGGGGGGGGCGGGTCGAGGTGACGCGGCGTGCGATGTGGGAACTCCGAGTTGAGTTCCTGCGCTCACCTGGAGACACTTAGCGGCCAACTTAGCCCGGGCCAAGGACATCGCGGCCTCCTGCAGGCACCACGTGGACACTCTCCCTCGCGCCCTCTCTCCTCCACGCTCGCGAGCGAAGCGGAGCTGTGGTATATGGTGGGGGTTTTTTTTTTTGGGCACTTCCCATCGTAAAAGGATAAAGGCGCAACCACGAAATGTTTTTGCCCACGTCACTGCTGGCGGAACGGGGTCCTCCGCTCGAAGGGGACTCGAGAGTGCGCGCCACTCTAGCGGAGGGTGCTTTGGCCTACTTTTCCACGCTGGACAGGTGTCTTGGAGAGTTGTGATTAGCCACACTTTACCCCACCGCGCGTACGAACAGCCCATCGACTAACTTTGGCGTGCACATTGAGACTGTACGACTGGGGTGGCACAGTGGCTTTGGAGTGGAAGGGATAATTCAATCGATCGGTTCTCAGCTGCCGCGCCTGGAAATCGAATCGGCGACCTCGAGAATGCAAGTCCAGCGCGTTTCCTGCGTTCTCCACGGCTCGCGACAAACGAGCGGCACGCCCAGACGCCTCGACATCCCCTTGCCACGCTTGCCGACTCAGCCGTCCGTCCCTTCAGTGAACTTCGTTCTTACGATAAAGTCACGTAGGTTAAAAAAGGCAACTCTATCCCCGTACAGATGGAAACAGATGGCAATGATTGCACTTGCTGTACCGCCTTCTCATGGCGAGCCAGCGTATGGCACCTTCTCGAAGCCCACGGGAAGCGAGTTTCACAACACCTGTGCGGTGATCCATCAACCCTCGCTGCTGCTTCCAGTACCTGCATGGCTACAGGCAGCCTCTTGCAGCAGCCACCACCGCTACCCGACTGGATACTCGGGCACCTCGAGATGTTCCACCGCATGGCAGGCACAGTACGCAGTGCGTGATGGTGATGACACAAGCACTGTACTACTCAGGTTCCTCTCGTGCACGTGGCTAGCATCTCCGATTAGCACGGTTGGCTACGTTCGGTGCGAAATAAGTTAAAAAGTTAAACATAAATTGTTTATTTCTATCCACAAAAAAACTCGCTAGATGCGATTTGCATCACTCACATGCGGCTATGCGGCTCGGACGCGAGGCAGCGCTGTGCTGCGTTTATTCTCATCTGCCCGCTGCTGGGCAGGCGGCCGTCTCTTTTCCGTGCAATGTCGCTTTGTGCGACATTTTCTTTTGTTTTGGGAACGCATCTACTACCCTACTACCCGTGCACGACGCGAAGGCAACCTGTGCGTTCGCCGTCATCAACAACAACAACAAACCCTGCTGAACGTCAACAACAACAAGCCCTGCTGAACAAACAAAAAACTTAAATTTCGATTTAAAGCTTTCGTGACTGCAGGGATTCATCTTCTTGGTTCTTTCGGTAAAGTCACGTAGAATGGAAGTAATAAAATAATAAAAATAAAAATAATAAAATAATTCTCACGATGTTTCGGCCAGACGCTGTCGCCTCGACAGACCTGTTTTTCACCTGAGGACGGCTGCTTGCGTTGTGGCCGAAACGTCGTGAGAATTATTTTATAATGTTTTATTTTTCTTATTGTATTACTTCCCTTCTACGTGACTTTACCGAAAGAACCAAGAAGATGAAACAAAAAACTTGCCGGGATCCGATTCGGTACCCCCCCCCCCTTTGTCGTTCTAAATCCACACGCATTCGATGCAAGAGCTGCCTGGGGCATGGCTCACGCCGGAGGCTGCGTTGGTGACCATGCACGGCATGCGTATTTGTGCGTTGTAAGAATACATCATTCGCAATCCACACACTTTAATCCACGCATTTGTGATCCAGGATGCGACTCGCTGACCAAAACCCCCACACCTTCCTGGACATCCGTAAAAACGAGCTGCACAGCTCTTCGGATTCTTCCAGGATAAACACAGATTTGCAGTTTAAGACACGTACATCTTGAAGAAAGGCGTCGCTTTAAAGACGGGGTATAAGCGACAACCGCAAAATATGCGTTGCACAGTGACGTGACCAGTCACACGCCTCGTTGTGCGACCGCTTTGCAGTTGCTGGATTCATACTCTTAGGTTTTTTTCGGTAAAGTCACGTAGGTAAAAAAATAATAAAAGTAAAATAAAAAAAATAAAAAATCACGACGTTTCGGAGGCAACACAAGCTTCCGTCTTCAGGTGGAACCGTCACAGCACGATTGCTGTATCAAGTAAAGAGAGATTCCAAGAGACCCTACCTTGTATATACACTGGTTGATATACAAGGTCGGGTCTCTTAGAATGTATCTTTACTTGATACAGCAATCGTGCTGTGACGGTTCCACCTGAAGACGGAAGCTTGTGTTGCCTCCGAAACGTCGTGATTTTTTATTTTTACTTTTATTTTTTACCTACGTGACTTTACCGAGAAAAAAACCTAAGAGTATGAATCCTTGCAGTCACGAAAGCTTCACATCTAGAATTAGTTGCTGGATTGTTTTAGACTACTCAGCCACGCGGCTCCCTGGGTGGGTGGGTGGCTGAGTGCGGGGGGGGGCATGGAACGCGAGGGGGTAACGGGTGAAGCATGGGGAGGGGCTGGGGGCCCGGGGTGGTCGCGGGTGGGTGGCTCGGAGGTTGGTGGTGGAGTTTGGGGGGTGGATGTTGGGGGGGGGGGGGGTGCTGGGGGGGGGGGGCGTAACTCGCGCCCACCCGCGGGCTTGGGAAGTGCTCGGGTCACGTGACCCCGGGGCCACGACCCCGAGTGACATTCCGACTTTGATGGAGGTCGGGAATGTAGTTCCGGCGCGGAAGGGAGTTTTGGGGATGGGGCAGAAACGTGCGGGGATGGGCGGGGGAGCAGTGGTGGAGTGTGTTGGGGTGGGGGGAGGGAGGGATGGAGTGGTGGTGGTGATGAGGGCTTGAGGGTGAAGGAGTGATGAGTGGCATGGAGGTTAGGTGATCGCTTGTTTATATGGATTCTGGCGTAGTCATGTGTGTCCTGATGCGCCCATTTGTCCAAATGAGTGCGCGTCTGTGGTTTACAGCCTGACCGGGGGGAGCGGTGGCACAGTGGTTGGGGCGCTGCGCTACGCAACCGGCGAGTTCGATTCCCGCTCACGCCCGACACCCAGCGACGTTTATCTGAACCGGGCCTGGGCCTCCCCGAGGTCGACTCGGCCTCAAATGAGTACCTGGTGCGGTGTGTAAACGTCGCCACTGGGGAGACAAAGGCGGCCGCGCTTGGTGCTGACCACCTACACCCCTCGTGTGCCGTTCCGGCCTTTTTAGGGGCTCGCGAACAGCACTTTGCCCAACAGCCTGTGAAGGCTATACGCGGAGTCTTGTGCATCCTCCACGCGGCTGGTTGAAGGCGTGCCCCACGCCGCGTCGATCACGCGCCTTGTTTGGCCAACTCACTTTAGCGACCCAGGCGGGATGATGAATTAAGACAATGCATGTACCCGTCTGTTCAACCACCTGAGCTATTTTTTTCTCAAATTAGACGGACGGCTTTATATTTTTACGGTACACGTATCTTTCATTTGAGAACGTACTTTAAAAAAAGACGTGTACATTGCCAAACCAGCAACAACAAAAAAACTATTCCTGTACTTAAGAGCTTACAAGCGGAGAGAGCGGTTGACCAAAGGTTGAACTAAACGACCCGAGTTCGATTGTCGGCCACGACTAACATCAGTGGCGAGTGAGCGGCAACTGAATTGATTCTGGAGGCTCTCCGTCTTCACCAACCCGCACTGGACAGCGTGGTGGTGAAGTATGGTCACCCCCCCCCCCCCATCCCATGGACCGCCACTAGTAGATTGACAGAGAGCTGTCCATTGTCATCCCATTGTGGGGGGTGGGGGGTTTTGGGGGGGGCACGTGAATCAGACAGCAAACGCGAACGTCAACGACATTAAATCGACGGTGAAAAAAATAACACGATGTAACACGATTTTTGTTACTGGGTAGTAAGTGTTATTTTCTAATTGCTTTAGCCTCAAAAGTACAGAAAATGGCTACTATTCCCCACAAACTTTGCTTTTGTGACCAGGACTTGACGTGAGGTAATGACACAAATGCACACCACGTTTTCTCATTGAAAGTCGGTGCATTTCAAAATATCACTGTCCTGGTCACAAAAGCAACGTTTGTGGGGGGAAAAGCCATTTTCTGTACTTTTGAATTAGAAAATAACACTTACTACCCAGGAACAAAAGCATTTTTTGTTACACAGTGTAGTATAATCGGTGCCCTTGGGCAGGACACGTAGCGAGGAGGGTTCAAGTCAGAGGTCGCAAACGGGTTTTGATCCCTTGCCCGTACCCGGCCGCACCAGGGTCGCAAAGGGGCCGGGTACGGGTACTCGTTCCCTACCCGTACCCGTACCCTACCGGAAATGAGTGACAAACGGTGACTCACCAGTGACTCCCGGCCTACCTCTACCCGTACCCGGCCGCACCAGGGTCGCAAACGGGTACCCGTACCCGTACCCAGCCGGGTACGGGTAGCCGGGTATCGGGTAGGGTACGGGTACCCGATTGCGACCTCTGGTTCAGGTGGCCGGTGGTCAGGACTACCGCGGTCAGAGTAGCAGCCAAGGAACGGCGCACGATGGCGCTGGAACATTTCACGGTGCGCAGAGACGCAGCGGTGAATTGAGGCGGCGTGGACGACGAGCAATGGTGGACGAGTTTCCACATCGCGACTGGGAAATCGTTTGGAGAGGCCTCGTTTTGCAGCGGATTAACCACGGCCGATTGTCATTCTTTTTTAATCCTTTATATTAAGTTCACTTGCTTGCTTGCTTGCGCGCTTACGACCGTGCAAATATTTCGGTCGTTTTTTAACCCACTTCCCGTGATCCAATCGAGCTGACATTTTGCACACAGACTCGTTGTGCGTGACAATTTCTTTTCGTGAAAATGTTTTTCCAAAATTTTACACTTTTTAGGTAAAAAAAAAAAATATGTTTAATTACCAATTGCTTAATGGTGGCAGGCAATCATCTGACCCATAGGTGGCAGCCATCTCAAGCCAGAGGACGAGAGGACTCTAGCCGTGGCCCATTGAACACGCATATAAAGGATTTATAGTGAAAAACTTTGTTTTTACGGGTTAATTTTTTTTGCATTCTGATCCATATGCATCTCGGCTGCGACCACGATCTACGTAGTCAAGGTAGCCCTGGGAAGGGGGGGTGGATTACTACTATATTTACCCAAGAATGTCTGTGTGTAACGCGCGTGACGTCACTCCACGTCGACCAGCCCCCCTCATTAATAACCGTGAACAGGTGACGTCCTCCACATGGACCCACCCCTCATCAATAATCATGAGCAGGTGACGTCACTCCACATAGAACCGCCCCCCTCATTAACAATCATGAGGTGACATCATCCAAATGGACACCCCCTCCCCCATTAATAATAATTAGCGGCTGACGTCACTCCACATGGGGGGGCGGGGGGCGGCGAGGCGCCTCTTCCCCCCTCCTCAGCGTCAACTGACAACCCTCACCACTATGGCAGAACCTTCACGTCACGTGATCTCCGTAACGCCGTTGAGACATCAAAGTAAAAAGGACGTCGTGATGAACAAGGGATTGTAACCTTACAATGAATTAAGTCTGTGTCACCGTGCCCTTACTAATTGCACACGAATTGAATATATCACGTCGCGGTCTGCTTTTCGCTTGCAAGTTTCAGATTTACTGCAATACACCCGTCGTCCTTGGACGGGCAAAAGGCGAGTTCTAGATGTTTCTACGCGGAAGAGTCGGCAACGTGTGCCTCCTCTAGAGGGCCCTCTCCAGAAATGCCCTCTTATCGGGAGCCCCCCCCCCCTCCAAACGTCAGTAGTGGCAGTGCTAAGCAAGACGTGAACAACAGGGCCTGCAGCAACCTCCGGCCTTTACTGCTATGCGTTGTTGTGATTCTTCTTCTTGGTTCTTTCGGTAAAGTCACGTAGAAGGGAAGTAATAAAATAATACAAATAAAACATAATAAAATAATTCTCACGACGTTTCGGCCACAACGCAAGCAGCCGTCCTCAGGTGAAGAACAGGTCTGTCGAGGCGACAGCGTCTGAATGAAACAGCACCATGCTTGGAGCATATATTTAAGCTCAGCTAAATTCCTCTTGATATGCAAATTCTTTTGTCAAGGCGCCCTTTCCCCCCCTTCCAACCCAGCTTAAACATATGCTCCAAGCATGGTGCTGTTTCATTCAGACGCTGTCGCCTCGACAGACCTGGTTTTCACCTGAGGACGGCTGCGTGCGTTGTGGCCGAAACGTCGTGAGAATTATTTTATAATGTTTTATTTTTATTATTTTATTACTTCCCTTCTACGTGACTTTACCGAAAGAACCAAGAAGATGAATCCCTGCAGTCACGAAAGCTTTAAATCGTTGTTGTGATTGTTGTTGTTGTGGTTGTTGTTATTGTGGTTGTGGTTGTTGTGGTCACCTGTCAGTGGTAATGCGGTCCTTGCCTTCGAGGACCCTTGCGGGCTCGTTCCAAGTCGCGTCAAGAGCCCTGTAAAACGGCCCTTGCTTCAGGAAATTGCTCGCAATTTGTTTATGTTTTTGTTTTTTAAACTCGCGTACACGAATTCGCTCTGTACGATACTGGCGGCGGCGGCGGCGATGATGATGGGGGAGGGGCGGCGTACGAGGTGCGCAGACGGTGCGACTGATGTTATATTTTTACTACAATATATATTTTTTATTTTACCAGGTCTATTTACCACTGATCTATTAAGCTATTTTGCATTAGCGACCTGGTCACAAATGAGAGCTCAACGAAGTGGCTCATGCGGTAATTTATAGCAGCCAAATACTCTAAACGCACGTTGATTCGAAATGTGGACGGAAAAAAACCGGAGGACCCGGAAGAAAATCGACGCCACCACGGGGAGAGAGACATGCAAACCACAAATATACAAGCCAAGGACCCCTTGTGCACCTGGCGAGGTAGTTAACATTTCTCCACCGTGGCTCCCTCTCGCCACTGCGCCCCAAAACTACGGTCCTCTGAGGGGCTGGTGGGGGGGGGGGCATTACACGGGGGGGCATTACACGTGGGGGGGGCATTACACGGGGGGGGGGGGGTAATTGGACAGCCCCCCCCCCGTATTACGTCCCCAGCACCACACCACAAGGCCCACGTGACAAGCCACGCCACCGAATACTGTGACTGGGTTGGGTCCAGATATCTTGTGACCCCCCCCCCCCCCCCCACAATTAATTGACCCCTAACATGTTTTTCCTTTACATTTTAATTTCTGTTTTAAATAAGCATTAATGCAACGAATTATAATACGTTTCAGAGGATGTAATCGGGGTTACAAGACACATCTGGCCCACCCTGTATTGGGGCAATTTGGCCTCTGAACCAAGTTCTCTCCCCGAGCCCCCCCTCAACCCTTCAACCCTCTCGCACGCGACTCGGGCGTGGAGATTCCATTACGTAAATCGGAGCGCCTCCGATGGCTCCAGAGGTCAACCGTGAACTGGTAACGTTACAACACACGGATCGTAAAGAACAGTGGTGATGGAGTCACGCCACATCTGAATGTATCGTGAAAGTGAACGCCATCTCCACTGCCGTTTCTAATACAGGGCTTAAAATGTGGCTCTGTGTGCATCATCATCATCGTCGTCGTCATCGTCGTCGTCGTCACCATTCCTCGTGTTTACCCAAAGAAAGTCTTCGCTGAGTCTCAGGACTCTCTTCCAGGAGGGTCCTGTCAAGTTGCGATGATTGCAATGTTGTAATCACAATTGAGTGACGTACGAGCAATTTTTTTTTTACAATGTGGCTAACTTCATTTGAACATTGTTTTCAATAAAAATACCATTACGCTCACGATAAGACATCGTATCATGTGTGTGCGTATGTGTGCGTTGTGAAAATAAATCATTCGTAATCCACACTTTTTAATCCACGCATTTGTAATCCAGGATGCAACTCGCTAACCCGCCCCAAACCTTCCTGGACATCCGTGAAAACAAGCTTCATAGCTCTTCGGATTCTTCCAGGATAAGCACAGATTTGCTGATCAAGATGCGCGACACGTGTGGTGAACGAGGGGGAAGAAAGGCGTAGATTTAAAGACGGGATATAAGCGACAACCGCAAATCTTGAATCTGCACAGTGACGTGACCGCCCCTTGTGCGAGCGCTTTGCAGTTGCACGATTTTAGAGAAACGTCACTCTTGAATAAAAAAAAACTAATTCCATATCGGACGTCGGTGCTGTGCAAACTAGACTGTCAAAAATAAACCAGAATAAAGTCATCTAAATCACGCCCCAGTCGTGGTTATTCGTCGAATCTTTATCAACGATGTCGCAATGCATCGTGTGCAGTTCGTGTGATGCGCTGTGAATTAGAGAGCCAATGCCTTGAGACTGCCTCTAATTCACAGCGACCAAACATCGGGTTACCCCTTGTACCAAATCAGTACAAAGATGCCCACTCCCGTGTAGCCTGTACCAGACTGCTGGGGCAAGTGCCGTTATCGAGTAGCACATATGAAGGCCGGCACGGTGGGGTGGCAGGCGCCACGCCCGACCGCCTTTGTCTCCCCAGCGGCGATGTTTTAACACACCGGGTACTCATTTGAGGCCGAGTCGACCTAGGGGAGGCCGGGGTTTGCGGCGCCAACCAAAAGACAAAGATCCACCCCCTCCGCAATGCCTGAGCAGAGTGGAGGGGGGTGCACGTGTTGTCAGCGAGCAGCACAGATGATGTCGGGGAGCGCGAACCGCTGCACAGCAACTGGCACAATCACACGTCAAGTGACCAGCACTGGCCACCAGCAGCAGCAGCATCATCATCACCAAGCAGCTCATCGCGTGGTGCAAGTTGCTTATTCTTCTTTCGTACGGCTGATGTCGATGGAGAGCAACAACTACACTTTCGCAGCCAAGGTGGTCAAGCCAGACAAACGCGTAAAGAGCTGCAGCTGGGTGAATCGCTGTGGTGATGCATAGATGGCAACCCACACGGTTTTGCCCGAATTCTTGTACAGGGAAATTGAGTTTGCAGATCCATACGGCGTTACAGCCTCGTTTTTTTTCAGTACGGGCAAAAACATTTGTTTTGTCTTATTTGTGTTTGTGATGGGACTTTGTCGGATGAACGTTGAGGTTTATAAAGGGCATCAGGGTGACCAATAGGGTCTGAATTGGCCTGTAATATGGTAGTCGGGCACTGATAAGGGGTTGACAGCTTCATCATCATCACCAAGCAGCTCCTCGTGTGGGCAGTCGTTGTTGCTTCTTCTTCTTCGTCATTCGTACGGCCGATGTCGATGCGGTAGCACCGACGACACCTTCACATCCGAGGTGGTTCGAGTCAGGCAGACAGCCTCGTCAGCGAGACGCACGGAGCGCATCGCTCCATCGACGTTTGCGGGCCGGGCTCAAGTTGCACGGTCTGGTCTGGATGAGTCGACCAACACCAACACACACACGCGCACTACTGGGAGAGTTTGTTTTCCTCCTTTCCTCCCCCACACACTCACTCTTTATCTCTCCAGTCGTCCGTGGCGACTGAAATTGTGGCCAAATTTCGATTTAAAGCTTTCGTGACTGCAGGGATTCATCTTCTTGGTTCTTTCGGTAAAGTCACGTAGAAGGGAAGTAATAAAATAAAACATAATAAAATACAATTCTCACGACGTTTCGGCCACAACGCAAGCAGCCGTCCTTAGGTGAAGAATGAAACACCACCAAGCTTGGAGCGTATATTTAAGCTGGGTTGGTGGTGTTTCATTCTTCACCTGAGGACGGCTGCTTGCGTTGTGGCCGAAACGTCGTGAGAATTATTTTATTATGTTTATTTTTATTATTTTATTACTTCCCTTCTACGTGACTTTACCGAAAGAACCAAGAAGTTGTGGCCAAATGTAGGAGAATTCGCCCCTTTGCCCGTTGCGCGCGCTACGCTACGCGGGCCGAGAAAACAGGGGGCGATGCAGCAGCCGCCGCCGCCGCCTCCATTTTGTGTCGCCCTCTTCGTCCTCGACCCACCCACAACAAAGATAAAGATCCCCCCCCTCCCCCCCCGTGTAGCCTGAACAGACTGTCGGGGCAAGTGCTGTTAGCGAGCACCTATGAAGGCCGGCACGGCACACGAGGGGGTAGGTCGCCAACACCACGCCCGGCCGCCTTTGTCTCCCTAGTAGCGATGTTTACACACCGCAGCAGGTACTCATTTTGTTAGGCTGAGTCGACCTAGGGGAGGTCCAGGACCGGTTCAAATAATCGTCACTTGGTGTTGGCCGTGAGCGGGAATCGAACCCGGATCGCCGGGTTCGTAGCGCAGCATAGCGCTAACCGCTTCACCACCGCTCCCCAACCCACCCACGTCACCACCACCAACCCACCCACGTCACCACCACCAACCCACCCACGTCACCACCACCAACCCACCCACGTCACCACCACCAACCCACCCACGTCACCACCACCAACCCACCCACGTCACCACCACCAACCCACCCACGTCACCACCACCAACCCACCCACGTCACCACCACCAACCCACCCACGTCACCACCACCAACCCACCCACGTCACCACCACCAACCCACCCACGTCACCACCACCAACCCACGTCACCACCACCACCAACCCACCCACGTCACCACCACCACCAACCCACCCACCACCAACCCACTCACCACCACCACCAACCCACCCACGTCACCACCACCAACCCACCCACGTCACCACCACCAACCCACCCACGTCACCACCACCAACCCACCCACGTCACCACCACCAACCCACCCACGTCACCACCACCAACCCACCCACGTCACCACCACCAACCCACCCACGTCACCACCACCAACCCACCCACGTCACCACCACCAACCCACGTCACCACCACCACCAACCCACCCACGTCACCACCACCACCAACCCACCCACCACCAACCCACTCACCACCACCACCAACCCACCCACGTCACCACCACCAACCCACCCACGTCACCACCACCAACCCACCCACATCACCACCAATCCACCCACGTCACCACCACCAACCACACCGTCCACACGGCGTCGTGATTCGAGTTGCGCCGCAGTGGAAACAACAACAGCCCCCCCTCCCCCCGTGGCGGGACCCCTGCCCCCCATCCCCATCCACTGCTGGATGAAGGCCTCCCCACCACCCCCACGCTCTGGCCTCGACACGGTTTCGCGATGGGCCACAATCAGATCTCGCTCCGGCGCGTGATGCTGGTCACGTAGCTTCGTCTCCGCAGCGTTCGGACACTGTGGGTGGGGTGGGGGCACGATCTCCCCCTCCTCCTACCTTTGGGCTGTCATTCCATCACCAGTCTCGCGTTTCGGTGACGGCCTGCGCGCCTTTTCCTATTGAAGTGCACGACCAGAGCGCATTTTATTAATTAACCGGGACCATTTTGTTTTCACCGTCAACCACGCCGTCTCCGATGTAACAATAGTGCATTCAGATATCCACTGCTAGATGAAGGCATCCTCCCACGCCGCCGGTCAATCATTGAGAGTTTTTTTTACCATACTTCACCACGTTGGTCCGGACGGGTTTGTCCGGACGGGTTTGTTCGTGGGGATGGGGCATCCGGTATCGGTGATCGCATCACGTGCGGGCACATGGAGGCGTCGCCCGATGTACAACGCGCGTGCTGTCTGTGTGAATCTGAGGTCGCTTGAGTATTCCACAGGCTGTGTGTACGCCTGCACCGTCGTAGACATCGCACGGACGTGATGCATTCATTGCGGCGGAGCGGTGGCGGTGTGGTTGGCGCAACTGCCGCGATTCCCAGCCACGGCTAAGATCAGTGGCAGCAACGCAAATATGTGAAGCAGTCTTGGGGTCCCCGCACTTTGGGAATCCGCACTGACCGGCGTGATGAAGTATGGTCAAACAAAACCCCTGGCTGACATCGTACGGAGGAAGGCATTCATGCAGCAGTGGATTGATACCATACACTAGATTACTAGAACTGCACAGTGCGAAACACCGCACTTCATATAACACAATGCACAACAGTTGATGTCGCATGCAGTACAATATATACTGTATAGTACAGCGTATGCAGAGGGCCCTGATGGACTACATAGGACTGGCTTCCTCTCGGAACGTGGGGATAACGTCCAGGCTACGTTTGGAGCTTCAACTGGTCGTGACAGATTAAATATTCCTCGCAACCAGTCCTCCACGCCGAGAGATGCATGTGATGAAAACACGTTGTGCAGTAAGTGCTACGAAGAAGGGCCATCGGCCGAAACGTCACCGACTACGCACACTTTAAAAAAATAATTTTTAAGGGCATCGTGATGCTGGCGAGTGTGTCGAGTTTGTGTTGTTGGCTAATGCTTGTGCACCTCCTGCCAACGCAGCACCACCACCACTACCG
Organism: Lampetra planeri; assembly: GCF_965212315.1. Lineage (NCBI taxonomy): Eukaryota > Metazoa > Chordata > Hyperoartia > Petromyzontiformes > Petromyzontidae > Lampetra > Lampetra planeri. The sequence continues at coordinate 8,879,497 of NC_136112.1, forward strand.
ATAGGTGTGTTTCACACACAACATGGGTGACTTCCTTTTTGCGCTGTTAGCAGTGGGTTGTGGGTAATCGGTTATAAAAAAAAGATTGCAAAATATAAAAGTCTGTCGCGACAGAAAAAAACAAAATTTTTGTCCATTAGGCTTCGTGCCTTCCAGATCATCAGTAATTCAACAAATCCAAGAGTCCGGATACTGTAGGCTGATGGTATAATGAAGGTGTTACCTTATTTTAATTTGTATGAGACGTCTCTTTAACACGTAGGCTTTTGCGACAAATATAATCGATAAGAGGGTTTTTTTTAGGGTTACATCGTATAAATATGTGTCGTTAAAACCCGCCACCACCTGACAGCGGGTAGTGGCGGGTTTTAACGACACGTTTATATATTTACGCGCTCTAACCCAAAAAAAACCTTTATTATGGAGATGTCTCTTATTCGTCCGCTAGATATTTACCCACGATCCAGTATAATCTTCTTCTTCGTATGGCTGACGTTGATGTACTGCAGCCTTGCACCCCCCTTTGGTTTCTCAATCGTAAATTTGTTTTCTAATTTTAATAAATACATAGGTCTGATTAAACAAATTGGTTGTACTTCGTGCCCGTGATTAATTTGTGTTTGGATGATTTGCCTTCTGAAAAAAATCTGGCATGTCTCGTACCCCCCCAAGAAAGTCCACCCCAGGCTAAGAACCATTGATATAGGCCAACAAATATCGTTGCACATTGAGGTGGTCGAACCAGATGATGCCCCCTTCGTATTTGCGAATTGGGCCAATTGAGTCGTTATGTGTCCCATGGTTTTGGTCTAGGCGACCACTGCCCCAAACTGGCCAGAGAGTGTTTAATTTTCCATTTGTGCATCAGGTATAGTACAGTATTCACATCAGCTACGGTTTGTGCGGATACTATCCAGCAGAATAGCAGCACACCACGAGTTTTGCGTGGCTGTGATCTTTAACACCATTGCACACTCACAGACATCATCGTGTCCTTCTAAACTAAACATTACAAAAATATGTTTTATTTTACCAGGTTAAGGCCCACCGAGCTATTCAGCTCTTTTTGTCAGAAGCGGCCCGGCCACAAATGATAGCTCAACGAAGTGGCTTATCGAGTGTAAATGTATTGCAGTCAAATACACTTAAACTCATGTTTCTAAATATAGGAGGAAAAAACCAGGGGGAGAGACAGAGACACCGAAAACTCCAAATATACAACGGGCGTCAGGGTCGGGATCGAACCAATGACCTCCTGCAGACAAGGCGAGGTTATTCAATGGTTGTCACACGCTCAGAGTTGGAGAGCCTTCCTAAAACAACACGAACTCGAGCAAACTCGGCGATAGTTTCGAACGAAACGCCACCCAACTCACGTCCCTTCAATCATCCTCTGCATTCAGTATCTATCGCTCTCCTGTTTGCAAACTAAAGCATAATAAAACACGTTCAGGAACCCGGCACGGCTCTCAATGTACATGGCTGATACCTTTAAGAGCAAAGGAGGGATGTATGTGTGTTGACCTTCTTTCGCACCGTACGTAGCTAACGGTGCTAATCGGAGATACGGGTACTGTCTATACGTATGTGCACTGTACATACGTAAGTGTTTTAATTTAAATTAAAGAACCCCCATCCAACCCACCAGACACCTCCCCCCCCCATCGCAAAATGAGAAGGAGATGACAATCAACTCCTTTATTCTCTTGCCGGTATTTCACGACAGCCAATATTTAAATGACAGCTGATAAGCAACGCGGCCAGACCATTAGCGTAATGTGTCCGGCGCCATTCATTCACACGTCGCTTGTAAATCACTGAACCCCAACCGGTTACTCTCGTGATGGTGATGATTATGATGATGATGATAATTATTACTACGTGCCGTGTTATGAAAAAAAACGATACTTAACAAATCACCCAGAGTGGGCTCGATCTTGTCAGATCTCGGATGCTCATCATGCTTTGATCGTGAACTGTGCTTTGGTTTTGCGGCCACCGTGCATAACATGTGTTATAGGCTACGTGGGGCTACGCAGTGCCGGTTTAAGCTAGTGCGGGCCTGTAGCATATGTTATAAAGGGGCCCTAAATAAAAAAACACAATTTTTTTCACTTGCATAGTAAAGTAATTGTATTTTTTCATTTGCTATACAGCCAGATAATACGTTAAAATCGCTAACCTTAAACACCCAGCCGTTCATAAAAGTTGAAGGCAGTATAGTACTATAGCAATAGAGCAAGTGCAGAATCACCGAACCGGAATTGATAGCTTGAAAGCATTTAGTGCGGAGCCCTTGAAAGCGCGGGGCCTGTAGCTATTACATATGCAGCTACTTTTGCTACTGGGATAACCGGCACTGGGGCTGTAGCTACATATGCAGCTACTTTTGCTACTGGGATAACCGGCACTGGGGCTGTAGCTACATATGCAGCTACTTTTGCTACTGGGATAACCGGCACTGGGGCTGTAGCTACATATGCAGCTACTTTTGCTACTGGGATAACCGGCACTGGGGCTGTAGCTACATATGCAGCTACTTTTGCTACTGGAATAACCCGGCACTGGGGCTACATGGACGCCCAACCACCCCATCCCCGGTGTAGTAACCACAATTAAAGAGCACAACCAGCAGGCATGTAAACAGCGTCCACCACAAGACACCAAACACACCGCTCCGTCAGTCGCCGTCACCGTGACATCCCCCATCATCATCATCAGCAGCAGCAATCTTTAACCCCCCTCCACCTCGCCCGGCAGCCGCGAGAAGGGTTGGGGAGAATAGCTGTATCACTTGATACAGCTATCGTGCTGTGACGGTTCCACCTGAAGACGGAAGCTTGTGTTGCCTCCGAAACGTCGTGATTTTTATTTTATTTTTTATTTCACTTTTATTAATTTTAATTTTTTACCTACGTGACTTTACCGAAAAAACCTAAGAATTGGACCAAAACAGTCCATGTAAGAATGATTTCAGCCTTCAAGGAAAAGAATGACAAAGGTTCCCGATAGAGCCTTTAACAGACTGTAGGGGCAAGTGCTGTTTGCGAGTACCTATGAAGGCCGGAAGGGTACACGAGGGGGGTGGGTGGCCAGCAGCACTACGCCCGACCGCCGTTGTCTCCCCTTTAGTGATGTGTATATGACAATTAGACCCAAGCCGAAACATAACATGAGGCTGAGTCGACCTAGTGTGCATGCCTTCACGGCACAGCAGCTATTACCAACAACAATATCAACTACCATTCGCCACTTAAGTGGGCAAAACGTTCCCACGGTGCCTGTGCCAGGCTAAGTGCGCTTTGAGGCCACGTCAAATGTCGAAGTCTCGCTGGCATTCGGTCTCCCGTGCAGGTATTTCATGTTTTAGTATATCGATATATTGCCCTTGCAGACTTACATCAGCTATCATCAGCATGTTATTTATACATTATTGAACGGTTTCAACCTTCCCGGTCTCATCAGCAGGGTAGAAAACGCAATAAGAATATTGGCAGTCAGGCTTACTCAACAAATACTGCCGAGTTTCCAGATATGATTGGTAAGAGCACCCCCTCTAAACAACGGGACCCTGTCATCGCAAAAACACACAAAATTTCACAAGAACCTCACTCGTACTCTGCTGTGGAGCATTGCCGATGATAAAACGGCATCTTTTTTTAAATCCTTTATTAAATCCTTTATATTAAGTTCGCTTGCTTGCTTGCGTGCTTGCTTGCGTGCTTGCTTGCTTGCTTACGACCGTGCAAATCTTTTGGTCGTTTTTTAACCCACTTCCCGTGATCCAATCGAGCTGACATTTTCCACACAGACTCGTTGTGCGAGACAATTAATGTTCGTGAAAAAAAATTCCCAACATTTTACACTTTTTAGGCAAAAAAAAATTCTTTTACATATATTCAAATAGAACGCACAGTGTAAGAGCCCAGAGCGTAACCCCTCCACAGGCCGTGGCGGAGTAGCGCAGTTGGTAGCGCCCTCACTTCCCATGCCAAAGGTCGCGGGATCGATCCCCGCGTCCTCCACAGGCGAATATATTTTTAAATCCTTTATATTAAGTTCGCTGCCACGCATATAAAGGATTTATAGTGAAAAACTTCTTTTTTACGGGTTATACTTATATTAAGTTCGCTTGCTTGCTTGCGTGCTTGCTTGCTTGCGTGCTTGCTTGCTTGCTTACGACCATGCAAATCTTTCGGTCGTTTTTGAACCCACTTCCCGTGATCCAATCGAGCTGACATTTTCCACACAGACTCGTTGTGCGAGACAATTAATGTTCGTGAAAAAATTTTTTACGCTGTTTAGGGAAAACAAATTAAATATTTAATCACCAATTGCTTAATACCGGCAGACAATCATCTGACCCATAGGTGGCAGCCATCTCAAGCCAGAGGACGAGAAGACTCTAGCCGCCACGCATATAAAGGATTTATAGTGAAAAACTTTGTTTTTACGGGTTTACTTGTTTTACACGCTTTCTTTTAACTCACTCTGTCTGTTGTTGTTGTTGTCGTTGTTGTATCCTCAAATCTTGTAACTCAATTTTAACCCACTTCCCAATGTGATATCGACTGCAAACTTGGTATACTTGTCATGCTGATGACAATACTATATTCTATCATAAAACATAAACGATCTATATTTTTTTACATTATTTCTTACATGTTATGTTTCGGCTTGGGTCTAATTGTCCACGGCCAACTGACGTTGGCTGTAATTGGTCACGAAAGCTTCAAATCTAGAATAGCCTCGACAACCCTCTCGAGTGGAGACCCCTTCCGCCAGCGGGGGTCGTGCACATTAAGGGCCACGTCAAAGATTCACCGCTCACTCCCCGCGCCAGAGATTGCATGAACCGACTCAGGATTGGTGATCGCGAGTCGTTTTTTTAAAAATGTTATTTGTTATAATCGATTCTTTTCGCCTTGTTTGTACGATCCCGTTTGTATAATTTGTCGCGCGCAATACCGCATTGAGGAAGAACCTCGTTAGCTTTGTCCATCTCGTTTCCACCCGTCCTGTCTTTGGCCGGAAGAGCAAGGTTGGCTACATACGGTGCGAAACAAGTCCAACGTACCATTGAGCTCTCATACTCTGATGGTGCATTGTCTTTGAGTTGTGCGCCTTTTGGCGTCATCTGGTCCAACCCATGTGAGACTAGGCTCTAAGGAAAGCTGTCTCGGGTGTGGACCAACCAACTTCAAGGACAGTGCATACATTATCAGAGTTTTGTTTTTTGTTTGCATTATGACTGCAGGTATTGTGGTCTATGTAAACATGACTCCTTGTAAAAAAGGTGTCAGTTTTGTTGCCAGATAGAAGGGTAAAAAACCAATTATCAATTACCAAGTCCAACGTACATCCATACCAAATGATTTGCAGAAAATTTGCACGAGTCGGATAATAAAAAAAATCAATTGTCACGTACACCCCCCCCCCCGCCCATACGTGCCGTCTTGTCCTGAGCGCAATAAGCGATTAAACCGATTCATCGATGCATCCACCGCTGCATGCACGCACCGGCGGTGCTGGACGGAAGAGTGGTTCAGCAAGGCGCAGCTCCTGCAGCATCTGGCCTCGTGCAACTGCTGGTGGAAAAGGCCTTCCGCCAGAGGGCGCTCCAGAGGGCTCGTCTCTCGCGAGTCTCGAGGGTGTCAGCCGCAAGGAGGGGGGGGGGGGGTTGAGTCGTCGACCTGCGGCTCTTGAAGTCACGTAGGTAAAAAATGAAATAAAAATTAATAAAAATAAAACAATAAAATCACGACGTTTCGGAGGCAACACAAGTCCCCGTCATCAGGTGGGACCGTCACAGCCAGATTAGCTGCATCTTGAAGCCCTGCTGCTGCGCGGCGTCGTTTATGAAGGACCGCCGCCGTCTCTCGTGCTCACCGCGTGCATTGCGCCTCTTCAAATGAACCTCATGGCGGTACCCCGGGGTACCATAGTACCCTTGCATAATGTCTGTGATGCAGTCGTTTTGAGTCTGTGTTGATGGTGGGCGATGCGGCAATCGACTCATCTCGACGAGCTTTACACGATGCAACTATTCAAAGTTGCATTTTTCGATAACAGATTTTTTTATGCTAATGTTTGGCGTTTCGACATCGCGGAGTGTGGCACTGATTTCGGATTGATTGGTTACCCCAGTCGCGGAGTTTAAGTACACCCCTGGAAAAAAAATAGTGTCCCAGAAATAAAATATTTAATTGCCTCGGCCAGTTTGTATTATTTGGCACCCCGGGGTACCGCCCATAAGGATCACCTGTATTTTAGTTGACAGAAAGTCGAAACATATGTCTCCTCTTTGCAATGTTTGGTTGCCGACCCCAGGTGTAAGGGAGACACCGATGCACGTGCCCGCTTCTGGCTGAGCTCAGACACCTGACGTTTAGTCGGGTCGACTTGACGAGGAGGCATCAGCCACAGATAATTACCGCTCATAGCCACTTCCCGCTTACGACCACTGCCAAAATCGGCCAATTACCACCACCACCACCGCCGCCCACCTCGACAAAGCGTGCTCTTTTCGATTTACAGCTTTCGTAACTGCAGGGATTCATCTTCTTGGTTCTTTCGGTAAAGTCGCGTAGAAGGGAAATAATAAAATAATAAAATTTAAACATAATAAAATAATTCTCACGACGTTTCGGCCACAGGTCTGTCAGAAAGACAGCGTCTGAATGAACCTATTCAGACGCTGTATTTCTGACAGACCTGTTCTTCACCTGAGGACGGCTGCTTGCGTTGTGGCCGAAACGTCGTGAGAATTATTTTATTATGTTTTATTTGTATTATTTTATTATTTCCATTCTACTCGACTTTACCGAAAGAACCAAGAAGAAAAAAAGCGTGCTGCTCTTTCGAGTCGCTCTAAGTTTGACTTGAGCGCCACAACCACGTACACGTGCTGGAGGGCGTGGTGGTGGGAGAGAGAGGCGGGCCTCATTATAGCGAGTTCTGATCTCCCGCCATGGCAATGTGGAATTTGACGATCGTCGCTCGAGCCCTCGTCGATTGGGCGCTGTTTGAGCATCACGGAAGATGGAGCTTCCGTTTCACGTGGGGGTCGTCCCGACGGGCGTTGTGGTCTGTGCGTTGGCAGCGCTCTCTCTCCTATCACTCTCTCTCTCTCTCTCCTCTCTCTCCATAGCCGACTTCGCGCTACAGGCAGCAGCAGCAGCGATATTGTTCACAATGTCTTAAGGGTGATTGTGCATTTCTTAAGGCCGAATGTGCTCGGCACGTATTTCTCAAGGGTGTCGATCTTAAGGATGTATTTATTACCGCTGCGTTTCTTAAGGATGACTTTTTTTTTCCGTGCGTAGAAAAGGACACATTATTTCTTACGGACACAATTGTCAATGGGATATTTGTTCTTGAATTCTTAAGGGTGTGTACAGTAATTTGTTCAGCGCGTATTGCTTCGAACAAGGTACCAATTATTCGTGATACAGTACCACTTTCTGAAGGATGTTCTCTCTCAAGGATGTTACTCGTCAGCGTTACGTTTTTGCAGGCTACCTCAACGAGTGTACAGTACCGGTGGACGTCTTAGACGCGGAAGACGTGCAAGCAAGCGCCGCCCATGCAGACTCGGCAAATGCCTCGTTTCTCTCCACGACTGACAAAGACGTTAACCGAATACTACATCTTCTGTGATTACGAATTAATCCGGGAGCGATTAACATTCACAGCGTGCGCTTCTCATCCTCCCCTCCCACCCCCGTGCCCCCCCCCACACCCCCTCTCGTGCGTGGAGAATCACCCTTCAGGATGGCAATTTCGTGGCAAAAGAAATAACGTCTCTTTTCTTCAATTGTCTCGCTCCACGTATTTTTTTTTTTTTACATCGTATCAACTGCGTAGTCTTCGGCGAGCGCATATCAGTAGCATCGTCGGTTTTCATCCCAAAGTCAACACCTTCTGTAACGGTCTCGACATGCAGTGTCTCATCGGCAGTCAGGCTCAGCTGAACCATGCAACAAATGATGGGGAACTGCTCCCCCCCCACGTTCAGTCAGACCCGAGAACGCGTCCTCAAACTATACCATACTAGCTTTACTACCCGGCTTCGTCCTGGACTTGGATTCACCACGCCCGGTCGCCTTTGTCCCCCCAGTGGCGATGTTCACACACCACACCAGTGACTCGTTTGAGGCTGAGTCAACCTAGAGGAGGCCCAGGACCGGTTCAAATAAATGTCACCGACGGTGGCCGTGAGCGGGAATCCAACTCGGGTCTCTGGGTTCGTAGCTCAGCGCGCTACCCGCTACACTACAATGCGTTACGCTTCCACATGCGCGGGTCACGTGGCAGACGTGACGACACAGCTCACTTGGCGTGCAAAAACATCAATGCATTATTGAGCTCCCCCCCCTAAACAAGTCTATTTTTATAATTTTAGCATGGTGTCCAGTCTGGAAAGTACCCACGTGGCAAATTTCAAGTTTGTTGCATGTCGAGAAGTACGCTAAACATTTTTTTACAAACACACATTCACAACGTTGCCTTTTATATATATAGATATAGATAATAGGGGTCACGAAATCGTCGTCAAGCATCGTCGTGGAGAATGTATTCGAATCTAGTGGCATTCGTGCATCACACCCAGTAATACCACGACAGTAACACAAAATAAAATGACACAAGGCCGATGGGTTGTGTGAAAACGAAAAACTCGCACCTTCGCTGTGGAGGAGAGGGCAAATCTGCGATGAATGCGGCGGAATGATTTGCGTCGTGAGGCGTCGTGATTGGGATTGGGCACGAGGGCGCTTTGCTGCGGAATATAATGGGCAATCAAACGGCACGGCGAGAAAAAACAAACTCAAAACATCACACCACGAGGGTGGATGCGCAGAATGCAAATAACAAAAACGGATAAAGCAGACGATAGATTCCGCCCCCTCCCCCCACCTCTTCATATAATTGGACTCGCCACGTACAAACAAACAACAGCAGCAGCTTCCTGGTTCTTTCGGTAAAGTCACGTAGAAGGGAAGTAATAAAATAATAAAAAGAAAACATAAAAAAATAATATAATAAAATAATAGTATTATATATTTTATAATGTTTTATTTTTATTATTTTATTATTTCCCTTCTACGTGACTTTACCGAAAGAACCAAGAAGATGAATCCCTGCAGTCGCGAAAGCTTTAAATCGAAATGTAACGTCATTTGTTTTATTATAATCCTTCCAACCACTAAACGCAAACAAAATTTATTGCATTTTCTTTCAACGAGCCATCATGTTAAAGAGCAAGCAGAATGTTGATCATTTAACATTTATTTGCAACATTTTTTTGCAATATATAGACAAGTGAGATTGTATTTCATTTTTTAGGCAGTTTTCTGAAAAAAATAATTATAATTGGAGGAATATGTGCCCACGTAACAACTTGATTTTATTGTCTGTCGGGTGGTGGAGGGTATTCGTTAAATGAATTTATATTCTACCGACAGGACGATACAACCCAAAATAAACTAATTATAAAGCCTTCTATTATTATTGCGTAAAAAAAAATAAGCACGTGGATGTCAATTATTTCACACAATAGGCGGAAGCGAAGGCCCAGTGGCTCTTAACACTGCGATATGAAACCGAACGAGAGAGATCCGAACCGGTCATGACCTAGCCCCACCCAGCTCGGGTGATAACCAGTGCCGGGTGATCCTCGGAGCAAAAGTAGCTACAAATGTAGAAGCTACACATGTAGTAGCTACACATGTAGTAGCTACACATGTAGTAGCTACACATGTAGTAGCTACACATGTAGAAGCTACACATGTAGTAGCTACACATGTAGTAGCCACACATGTAGTAGCCACACATGTAGAAGCCACACATGTAGTAGCCACACATGTAGAAGCCACACATGTAGAAGCTACAAATGTAGTAGCTACAAATGTAGTAGCTGCACATGTAGTAGCTGCACATGTAGAAGCTGCACATGTAGTAGCTGCACATGTAGTAGCTACACATGTAGTAGCCACACATGTAGTAGCCACACATGTAGTCGCCACAAATGTAGTCGCCACAAATGTAGTAGCAACAAATGTAGAAGCCACAAATGTAGAAGCCACAAATGTAGTAGCTACACATGTAGTAGCTACACATGTAGTAGCCACACATGTAGTAGCTACTTTCAAGGGCCCCGCGCTAAATGTTTTCAAGCTATCAATTCCGGTTCAGTGGTCCTGCACTTGCTCGATTACTATAGTACTACACCGCCTTCGACTTTTATGAACGAGTGAGTGTTTAAGGTTAGCGATTTATCGTGTTATCTGGCTGTATAGCTAATAAAAAAATACAATGACTTTACTGTGCAAGGAAAACATTGTGTTTTAATATTTACGTGTTTTTATTTAGGGCCCCTTTATAACATGTGCTACAGGCCCCGCACGAGCTTGATCCGGCACTGGTGATGATGGGCAGTGGGAGCAAAGTATGACCAGCTTGGGTGACGTATGGTCAAACAAACCCGCGACCGACAATGTGGGGGGACGCCTTCATAGAGCAGACATTTGCAAATGGCTCTAACGTCTAAACTATTATAATTTCACAATATTACCATTGATTAACGCCAAGATATATTATACACTAGCTTTACTACCCGGCTTCGCCCGAGACTTGGATTCTTGTCTTAGATCAACACACGGCCTACGCGGAGGGTGGGGGGGGGGATGCGTGACGTCACCAGGCACGCGTAACGCTTCCGCATGCGGGTGACATCACAGATGTGACGTCACCGTTCACTTGCCGTGCAAAATATATCCATTATTGCGCCCCCCCCCCCAAAAAAAAATACGAAAGTCTAATATTATATTTTTTGTATTGTGTACAGCCTGGAAGCTACCCACATGCCAAATTTCAAGTTTGTTGCATGTCGGGAAGTATGCTAAACATTTCGAACAGACACACATAATCACAACTTTCCCTTTTATATATATAGATAAGCATAATGATGCAATCTATATACATTAAATCAGTATGCTTAAATGAAGCTCCTGCAATCAAACTACCGTACCACCCATAAACTCGACTTCAAGACGCTCGCGGAAGTAGTAAATAAATCATGGTCACGCGCACAACACCTACCGGGAAATAAGACGCACCCGACTTTTTCTTTACCAGTACAGATTTGTTTTTTTTAAGTGCGTCTTATAATCCAGAGAATATGGCAACTGTGTGGAAACAGACAGATCGGCGTCAAGGCGATAGACATCAATGCAGGCACCGCATGGGCCCGCACGATACCACCTGCGATTCGTGCACCAAACGATACGTCTCGCTAGTAGAGCACACAACACAAACTAACGAAAGATAACGAGGCCACGTTAAACCTTACACAGGCCCAGGAGGTAGCAGGTGCTGTCAGCGAGTGCCTACTAAGGCCGGCAAGGCATTCGAGGAAGGTAGATGTGGGTAGCCTTCTACTACTACCGAGCGCTTTTGTCTCCCCAGTGCTGATTTATAATCGCATACCGGGCACCAGGTACTGGCTCGCGCGAGGTTGAGTCGGTTCAGATAACCACTTGCAAATGATTGGTCCGAAATTCATCTCAGGTCACAAGGACGATACATACAAAGGTAAAGATCCCCCCCCCGCCCGTGTAGCCTCCAGACTGTTGGGACAAGTGCTGTTAGAGAGCACCAATGAAGGTCCGCACGGCTCCCAGCAATGATATGTATTGTTTTTACACATGGCGCATTACTCATTCATGGCTGAGTGGACCTAGAGGACGATCAGAACCGGGTTATATATCAATCGCCCCCTGATGTTGGCCGTGAACGGGAATCGAACCCAGGCGGGCAAGAGAGCAGCGCATTACTGACCGATTCGTGTCGTGAGTGTTCTGGCTGCAACGATGCATCGATGTGTCTGATTAAAATCGAGTATTTAAGTCATATGGCACATGTAAAAAGTGAGGTGGAATTGACGATTTTACAATTGTGCAAATGACACGGTGGCATCACGTAATTATCATTACAATGGATCGATTAAAATAAACCGTACAAACGACGCAACGGTCTATCGATTCCCGAATCAAAACATCGGTCCCAAATCGTGACATTTAACGGAATCACCCGGCGTGGAGGAGGAGGGGGTGGGGGGGTTGGGGGGGTGTGAATAGTTTCACCACTAATGACTACAACAGCTCTCATTAGTGTACAATTGTGATTCACACAGATGCCACGCGTGTCCAATTACGGCTCTCATTGTTGTCCCAACTCGACGTTAATTGAGGATGCGTGCGTGTTGCCGTCAATTGTGTTAACGTTGGGGGGGGAGCGGTGGCGCAGTGGTTGACTGCAGTGCGCTACGAACCGGGCAGCCTGGGATGTGATATCCGTGGCGAGTGATATCTAAAACGGGCCGCAAGCCGACAGGTCGGTCCAGCATTAAATGAGTAAGCCCCATGTGGTTTATTTTTGTAAATATCAGCACTAGGGAGACAAAGGTGGCGGTGCCGTACACAGTCATTCACATACCGTCCCACCTTCGTGAGCGTTCCGGCTTTAATAGGTGCTCGCTAACAACACTTGCCCCCAAATAGCCTTACGTATAGGTAAGATAGAACTCTTTATGGGGCAATTGCTCTCGCCGCGGTTGGACCGAAATCCCGCAACGGACAAAGCGCCGAGTCCGGACTGGAGCGGCGTTTGCCATCGCATTGATCTTCTTGGTTCTTTCGGTAAAGTCACGTAGAAGGGAGGTAATAAAAAAATAAAAATAAAACATAATAAAATAATTCTCAATAATTCTCACGACGTTTCGGCCACAACGCAAGCAGCCGTCTTCAGGTGAAGAATGAAACACTTCACCTGAAGACAGCTGCTTGCGTTGTGGCCGAAACGTCGTGAGAATTATTTTATTATGTTTCATTTTTATTATTTTATTACTTCCCTTCTACGTGCCTTTACCGAAAGAACCAAGAAGATGAATCCCTGCAGTCACGAAAGCTTTAAATCGAAATCGCATTGAGTTCGGATGAAGGTGTATTGGTTTATTTATCGAACCGAGCAAGAGATGGAAATCTCTCCGTTCCCTCCATGCTACCGCAGGTGCTCATGCCCATCGACACTGCATCCCACGTGGTAATTTCAGTCGTCTAACAAAACGTTCCACCCCCCGCCCTCCCAAAAATATTTTTTTACTTAAAATATAGACATGTTTAAACCGAGGCCAAACAAATCCACGCGTTTGTTTGGACTGTGAAAACGATCTCAAACGTGCGTTTGTATTGATTTAAGTCGTTGTTATTATACATTTGTTTTTTAATAAACGTATTTCAAGAGACCGTGTCACAGGAACGCGTCTCAAGTTTACGTCCACACGACGAGACGGAGCGACGAAAGGAGGCTACGGCGGATTGTTGCGTCGCAGGAGTGCCAGATGATGGCCCATGGCGGATTTTGGGAAAGGTCCTTCGTCCAGCAGTGGATAGAGCCCGGCATGGCAAATGGATTAAAGGGGGTCGAGCCGGACGACGAGATGACGTCACCGCGCAGTGACGTCACACGCAATGGCGTTGCCCACGTTGCGTGTGACGTAATCGCCGAGTGGGATGAGGCTGAATAAAAAAATCAAAAAAACTCAAAAGACTCGCCAAAAAAACCCGGTGGCCTTAAAAATAAATATATAATATGCGACGTTTCGGGCAACGACCCTTCTTAATAACACGTTCATATCGTCCCTGTTTGAGCTTTGGACAATCGTTTGGTCCATTTTCCCGGTTATCGACACAGTGAGCGCCTATAATAGCAGCTTAACTTGACGACGCATTTCGTTGATATGGGATCGTCTTAACGAGTTGTATTGACCCCACCTTTACAGAGAAGACGGATTTACGAAGCTAATGATGCACTAACGCTGTCAATTAGCTATTGATAAGAGTGAAACAAAAACAAGCACGTATTTGCAGCCTGTTCTTCAATGGCCAACATTCTATTTTTGTTAAATCTACGTATGTATATTTATTTATACCAGATAACATATTATTCTTCGGTTCTTTCGGTAAAGTCACGTAGATGACTTTACCGAAAAAAGAAGAAAAATGTATAATAATATATATCTTTTTTAAACAATAATAAAAAAGTGAATAAAACATTTTAAAATATTTTTTTCTTTTATTTTTATTATTATTTAGTTTTCTATCTACGTGACTTCACCTAAATAACCAAATAATATTAATTCCTGCAGTCACGAAAGTTTTTAGTCAAAATATAGCATATTCATATTGCTTATTTATATCAGACAAATGCCAGGAGGGTGCTTTAACACGCGGCGTGCACACTCAGCAGATTCAATTATCAACTGCAGCTTCAGAGTGGGAACCCTCCCCGTTTCCTCGAAATGGACTCGCCCGCGGCTACCTGGGGCCGTGCCGCGCGCGCGGCTCCAGGGCCAGTCGAGTCGCGTGCACGTGGGACGAAACCAAGTGGGGCAGGGTAGCGAGGAGGTGTTTGTACTCGGAAAATGATTAGTGCAATTATTTGTTCGATGCCTAAGGTCGGGTAGTGGTGCACGAGCACGATTAACAACAACAACAACAAACAACAACCTCAAACGCATTCGTCAATAACACTTTGGGCTTAAAAAATATACATGTAATTTAGGGCAACGGGCCTTACATTACGCATGCGCTCTGAAGAAGGGCAAGCGCATGAAACGTCGCCTACTTATTTTTTTAAAATTAAATTTCGATTTAAAGCTTTCGTGACTGCAGGGATTCATCTTCTTGGTTCTTTCGGTAAAGTCACGTAGAATGGAAATAATAAAATAATAAAAATAAAACATAATAAAATAATTCTCACGACGTTTCGTGTCTCATTGGTGATCCTTTATTAGTTTTTTTTTTTTAAAGCCACACACAATGTTATTGACGAATGTGTTATGATGGGTGGTTTTTTTTCCCCCTTTCAAATCAATTATCGAAGCGCCGCGCGTCCCATCGCGAACGCTTCTCGACAGCGGTGGCAGCAGCAGTCGCTCGCTCTGCCCGCGCGTGTCGCGTTATACCGCGCGGGTAGCGACGCGACAGGGACTCGCGTGCACGCTTCTACAGCAGGGAGGGAGGTAGGGGGGGTGGTTGCCTCGAAGATCACTCCGCCACAAGCGATCCCGACGCTTTGCCGCGTCGGCCGTCTTAAATTTTACGACCCCAAAAAAATCTTGATTTTTTTTTTTTGGGGCAATAATTCCCGATTTAAACAAAAACGCCACCAGCCGCCCCACGTGCCTCATTGGTGATCCTTTGCCCTTTAAAACATCGGGCACGGTTCGCTAGCATTGCTGCAAGCAAGCACGACCCCCTCCTCCTCCCCTCCTGCTTGCTGATGAAAACAACGAATGGCGAAACCAACCGTTCCACGGATTGCCTCTGTTTAACCAACGCTGCCGAACATATTCCATTCCCGTTAATAGGGCTCGCGCGTGTGTGTGGTCCGATGGAATGTGCGTTTAACAACAATAATAATGCACGTGCACTTTGTTGTGTTACGTGGAGAGACAAATGCGGTAAGGAGGCGTTGTGTTTGTTTATTTTTTTTGATGGGAAGGCTAGGCCAATGCCCCAGACGTTTATTACGTACTGTATTTATTCTGTTCGCAGGCACTGTGAATGACTCAAGCGGTGATTTTTAAAGCCACAAAAACGGGTAAATTATGCGTAAAACACGTGTTTTATTTTGCTGTGTTTGAGATGTTGATGCAATCTCGACGTTTCAGCCGGGTAGCCTTAAATAAATACTAGAAAAATTATAAATCTCGATATGGGAACGATGGGACAGGGACTACACAAATAATGCCGCTGTTTGTTGTGTGTGTATAAATATCTGTGAACGAATACCAGACCTAGTTACACTATCGAAATGTAATAATTCGTTATAATTTCATTGACATAATACCCTTTGTATAAAAAATTGAATTATTCAAAATAAAAATATTATTTCACACCTTGACCCTTGACACAGGGTGCACGTTAACAGAATGAACAAACAGGCTGAACACCCGATGTACACTACAGTCGACACAATATATGTAAAAACAAATACCATTAAAATAAAAAAGACAAAAGATCCACCGTAAATCCTTCAACATACTGTTGGGGCAAGTGCTATGAGCGAGCACCTATGAAGCTCGGCACGGGTGTCCAGTACCACGCCTGGCCGCCTTTGTCTCCCCAGTGGCGATGTTTATACACCGCACCAGGTACTCATGTATTGCTGAGTCGACCTAGGTGAGGCCCAGGACCGGTTCAGATAATCGTCACTGGGTGTTGGCCGTGAGCGGGAATCGAACTCGCGTCGCCGGGTTTGTAGCGCGGCGCAGCGCTAACCGCTGCACCACCGCTCCCCACCATTAAAATAAAAAAGACAAGGCGATGCCTACACGTCGCTCCTTTACATATTTCCGTGACCGCCTCTCTACAAAGCACACACGCCCAATGCGTCCATCTGTGCGGCGTCCCGCGACGCGGTCGCATATGCAGACTCGCTACAAAATCCCACACTTGTCCAGCCGCTCTCAAACAGCTATACCCATCGGATTAAAGATGCCTCAATCACGCAGTGTCGGTCATGCGGGGTAGGTAGTGGGCATTTGAACATACTTCACCACGGCTGGTCAATGCCGGTTTGCCGAAAGCATGGTTGGGGTGGAGGGGGGAAGGGGAGGAGGCGATGAAGGGTTCACAGGAACGATTCAGATAACGCGCGCCACCGATAATAGCCGCGGTTAACATCCGTCGGGATGGTCTTGTAGAAAACAATAATGGCACGCACATCGAATAGCAGCTCAAAGACAAGGCACAGATCCTCCGTATAGCCTTAACAGACGTTTGTGGCAAGTGTTGTTAGCGAAAAGCCGGTACGGCACACGAGCGGAGTGGGTGGCCAGCACCACGCCCGACCGCATTTGCCTCCCCAGTGCTAATGTTTTCATATACAGCACCAGGCACAACACTGCAACTCATTTGAGGCCGAGTCGACCTAGGGGGAGGCCAGGGCATTGCCTCGGATAATCGTCACGGGTGTTTTGTCCGTGAAACGGGAATCGAACTCGTGTCTCTCTGCGGCGTTCGCAAACGCAGCTGCCGCGAACACCGCCCAGGACCCCCCCCCACCCCATCCACCCCGCAGCAGGGCACCTGCAACAGCTGATGCGATCGGAAAGGCGGGGCACGTGAGTTCTCCGTCACCGAATGGGAACATGCGACGACTGACGAGGAGGTGGCAGGGGCTTACCTGGCGGTGGCAGGAGGTTACACGGCCAGAGAGGGAAGTGATCGGTGGCAGAGTTGCCACGGCGGCGGGTGCGTGCCGCGTGTCCACGAGCCTCTGCTCGTCTCTTTCCGATCTCCCCAAATCCCCCCCCACCACCACCACCACCCACTCACCCTCGCCCACCCCCTCATGAGACACCGTCTCCTCCACCACCACCACCCCCGCCTCCATTTTCCTATTTCTGACCCCTGAACCCAGGGGTCAAATTCTTTAAGTTGGGTTCAGGGTTTGGGTCTTGAGGAAGGAGTCGTGTGAGGGGGTAGGGAGATGAGGGGGGGGGGTAGAGGGGAAAGGTGAGAGGGCGGGGTTGAAGGTGGTGGAGAGAGGGGTTCGGGGGGAGATGCAGACTCCTCTTTCTCTCTCACGCTCATCACACGGTTTGTATATGTCCGTGTGTGTCCCCCCTCTAGATCGACTCAGCCTTAAATAATTGTTGTACCTGGTGCAGTGGGCAAACATCCCCTGTACGTGGTTCCGGCAAGCACCTCGCCGTCGTGTGCCGTTCCGACATTTAATAGGTGCTCGCTAACAGCACTTGCCTCGTTAGTATATTAAAGGCTACGCGGAGGATATTTGTGCAAGCATGCACCGTGAGGGTGGGCAGCGTTTAAATAAATGTTTATTTTACAATAAACGCATATTTAGGCGAATCCGATGTTAATAGGGAATAGCGCCCCTCTGTATGAATGGGTGCCACGGTGGGCAGATGTTAACTCCCTCGCCTGGTATGCAGGAGGTCGTGGGTTCGATCGCGACCCTGATGCCTGCTGTATATTTGGATTTTATATGTTCTCCCCATGGTTGCGTGAATTTTTCTCCGGGTCCTCCAGTTTTTCACTGCACATTTAGAAACAAGCGTTTATAATGTTTGCCTTTTATACATTTCCTCTTCGCTTAGCTATCATTTGTGGCCAGATCGCTTCTTTAAAAGAGGTATATAACTCACTGGGCCTTACCTGGTGAAATAAAAAGTTTCGTTTAGATGTTATTATAACTTATTATTATTATTTTTATTGTTGTTCTAAGTTTGACTCAATATGTAAATGTTTGCATGATCACGCATTATCATGTTTTGCTGTCGTCGTGGATTGTTTATAATAAATCAACACAATGATGAATGAACGGACTGAGGTTGTGTCTCACCACGGACTATTAAAGTTAACTCGCATTTTTTGATCAAACGTTCGTCAATCGGATTTGACTAAGCAGGCAACTCTGGAGCCGTTCCGATTTTCCAAGTTTCATCAGCTGAGTCAGGCCAGCTCGTTGTTGCCAAACAACTTAACCCATTATTTTGGTCCCAAGAGCTGAAACTTACCAGGTTTAGAGAAAACCTCCGCAAAAATACGTTACGTACTTCTTGCAGACTTCGATAACTTAGGTGAAGCCATGACCTCGCTACATTTGAGAACCTCATTTAATCACGAGCGGCTGAAACTCGGATTCGAAGTCAGGTTCTCAGCTGTGCCAGCTTAGCGCTTTGAAACTGTGTTAACCCCCACCCAGCCACCCACCCAGCCACCCATCCATCCAGCCACCCAGGGACCCACCCAGCCACCCACCCAACCATTCCAGCCACCCAGGCACCCACCCAGCCACCCACCCATCCAGCCACCCAGGCACCCACCCATCCAGCCACCCACCCACCCATCCAGCCACCCAGGCACCCACCCATCCAGCCACCCATCCACCCATCCAGCCACCCAGGCACCCACCCAGCCACCCACCCAGCCACCCACCCAGGCACCCACCCAGCCACCCACCCATCCAGCCACCCAGGCACCCACCCATACACTCAGCCAGCCACCCACCCACCAAGCCACCCACCCAGCACCCACTCATCGATCCACCCACCTACCCAGCACCCACTCATCCATCCACACACCCAGCACCCACCCAGCCACCTCATTGTGAATTTACTAAGAACCTGCATGGACAAAGGGATGAATCTGCATTCACTTTTTCATCCCTTTGTAAATCCACTGCTGGATGATGGCCTCTCCATTCAGGAGGTCGTGAGTTCGATCCCGACTCTGACGCCTGTATATATGGAGTTTGCATGTTCTCTCCGTGGTCACGTGGCTTTGTCTCCGGGTTCTCCGGGTTTTCCCTTCACATTAAAAAACGCGCGTTTAGAGTATTTGTCTGTTTTATATTTCCACGCGATAAGCCACTTCGTTGAGCTATCATTTGTGGCCATATCGCTTCTCAAAGAAGCTATATGCCTCAGTGGGCCTTACCTGGTACAATTTTTTTAAAAGTTTGTAGTTTAGTTGGTATTGGTCGTGGACGTTGTTAGACCATACTTATCCGTGCCGTTTGCTGCGGGTTGGTGAAGGCAGGCGCCATAAAACCAGTTCAGATATCGCTCTCCAATGACCTTATCCGTGGCCGATAATATAATCGAACTTATGTCTCCGGATTCGGAGCACGGCTTTCGCTGCTCGATCCAAATTCAAGGGGTTCGTCTCGCAGGAGAGGATATTCAACGTAATAAAGCACGCGTGCAGGATAGAAACAGACGGCTATACACCTGCATACTTGTTTAAGACGCAAAACGCTTGACCAATTCGAGGCTTTTGTCTATAATACAGAGCAGCCCTACACACCGCTGATGAGACCCAGAAAATGGAGTGAAGAGGCCAGCTCGTGTGCAGGTTCTGGATGGATCGTTACATCGCAAGACTGTGAGAGATGATGATGATGGCTTAGGGAGGTCCACATCTAGCAGTGGATTAACCATGACTGTTCGTGATAATGAGACAGTTTCCACGTCGGCGGAAAGGAGGTCGTAAAAACAATCCTGGAGGTAAAAAACATATTTTGAGACGACTTTACGAGTTCGTTTGCGCCTATTTGAATACCGAATATAAAACAGTAAATATACTGCAGATCTTCTTGGTTCTTTCGGTAAAGTCACGTAGAAGGGAAGTAATAAAATAATAAAAATAAAACATAATAAAATAAAATAATTCTCACGTTTCGGCTACAACGCAAGCAGCCGTCTTCAGGTGAAGAATTATTTAATTTTATTATGTTTTATTTTTATTATTTTATTACTTCCCTTCTACGTGACTTTACCGAAAGAACCAAGAAGATGAATCACTGCAGTCACGAAAGCTTTAAATCGAAATATACTGCAGATATTGCTAAAACTATTTCCAACAATGCCAACACTGGATAATGGAGTTACTGAGCTCCTGAAATAAACGACTAAGATCGTGGATTGGGTGGGATTTTCAACATTAGGTCTGGTTGGTTGTGAAATTATTTGTTCAAGTTTAAAGTTATGAGCAAATTGTCGAGCTTCCTGGTGGGGCAATAATCCAGTCGTAATTATAGTCACCGGTAATAAATAATTCACCTTCAGGGAGAGTACCCATGATTGGCTCCAAAAACAGAACTATTATGTGGTACATCAAAGTAAGGGATTAGTTTCCTGGAATAATGATGTTTAACACAATTGCATGCAGGCATCGCAGTTTATAGATGGTGCAACGGAGATATTAGGAGAGATTGTTTTGAACATAGAATCAGAATAAGTATTTATATTGGAGGGATCCGATGAGCTATGAAGCTTTTTTTACACGCTTTCTTTTAACTCACTCTGTCTGTTGTTGTATCTTCAAATATTGTAACTCAATTTTAACCCACTTCCCAATGTGGTATCGACTGCAAACTTGGTATACGTATGTCATACTGATGACAATACTATATTCTATCATCAAAATTAAAAAATCCATTTTTTTTATGTTATGTTTCGGCTTGAGTCTAATTGTCCACAGTCCCGTACGTTATGGCAAGCCTCGGGGCCACTTCCTGGAGTCGTGGAGTTCTGCCATTACTAGTACATTTCATAAAAGCGTGTTTAAAAAAAAAGTGTTTTTAAATATTACTTATTTCACAGATGTCCAGTAGTTTTCACAGATGCTCAGTAGATTGCAACTACCATCTCCTCTTTTCGGCTGGTTCAACGTTGAAGAGACTCCAGTGATTGATTGCTAAAGTACACTCCTTCGTGTTTGAAGTTAGCCGTGTCTTAGAAAGGCGGAGGATATCAGCACACAAGTTAGTTTAACGCGTAGGCTTTCGCGAACAATATTATTCATAATAAAGGTTTTTGGGTTAGTTCGCATAAGTATAAATGTGTCGTAACCCTCCACCACCCAACACAGCCAATTATTCAGTGATTTGTCACGTAAACAAAACGCCAATTAGTTACAACTTCAGCCCACCGGTGTGTTGGAGAGTAAATCCACAACATTTACAATTTGAGTAGTACGACGTTTCGCTGGTAACTACATCCAGCATCATCGGGCGATTCGCCAGAATATAGTGAAGCCATCCACCTGCTTCCGGTCTTACATAGAGCAAGACGACACAAATGTTCTTGTTGTGGATTTCACACCTGATGATGATTGCTTGTGTTGCAGTCGAAACGTCGTGAGAATTTTTATTGTTTTATGTTTGTAAATTTGAAAAAAATAATTTTTAGAAATTTTCTTGCTGTGGATTTCACACCTGATGACGATTAGCTTGTGTTGCAGTCGAAACGTCGTGATAATTTTTATTGTTTTATGTTTGTAAATTTGAAAAAAATATTTTTTAGAAATTTTCTTGCTGTGGATTTCACACCTGATGACGATTAGCTTGTGTTGCAGTTGAAACGTCGTGATAATTTTTATTGTTTTATGTTTGTAAATTTGAAAAAAATAATTTTTAGAAATTTTCTTGCTGTGGATTTCACACCTGATGACGATTAGCTTGTGTTGCAGTCGAAACGTCGTGAGAATTTGTATTGTTTTATATTTATATTATATTATTATTTCCCTTCTACGTGACTTTACCGAAAGAACCAAGAATACGAATGTCCCTGCAGTCACGAAAGCTTTAAATCGAAATTATTACGACACAAGTTGTTGAGCTCTCTCTCTCGAAGCCCTCGATTTTCTGGGAGAGACCTCTGATGTTGACACGAAATATAATCCCAAAGCTCTTTGCTACGAACGAGCCCCTAGGAGTCATTACAGCCACAGTCATTCCCTCGTTACGCGGCAACTCACGGAATGTCGCGATAATGTCACTTATGAATTAGGGAACGAGTTCGATATACGTTACGTCAAATTTGTATTCTTGAAATTTTTAATCGAAGTTAAAGATTTTTTTTTAGGGGGGTAGGGACGTGGGGGTAAATCTGTCGCTTGTCCCTAGCGTGCGTTCCACGCTGCTCCGAGGTGTGTTTTGCGTGGGGCACTTTCACATTGTGACGGTTTAACCAAGCTGCTCACGCTGTATTATTATTCAAAGTATTGTTATGAATATGGTATCACTAAATTAGCGATTTTAGATTGAATGTGTGCTTAACAATGATTTGCTGCATTCTTACGTGTGATTTTATGACGTCTCGAGGCGGAATTTTAGTTCCGTACGAACGCATCTCCAATTATATAACGAAAGTCCGTGGCGAAAATAGGGTTCAATATTCAAACTATCGCTTTACTGGCAATGTTTCAGGAACGTATCTGTTCCGTATATCGAGTGATATCCCATTTGGTTTGGAATCGGTGGACGATTTTAAAGGGTTATAATCTATTCCTTATCAGATGGGAAGTCACTAAATACAAAATAAAAACATGCTGTCATATTTTTTGAAAAGTAAAAGGCCACGTTTTCTCCTATTTTTATGTCGACAATAACGATGGGTGAGTTTTGAGGATGCCAGTGATATTGGGCAGGTGCAGTAGACCGCAAAGGTAGAGTAAGCCCTCGTTTAACGCGGTAGATGCGTTCCTGGAAATTGCCACGTAAAGCAAAACACGCAAATTAGCGAAAACCATTTCCCCATAAATAATGTGACGCGAACATTCGGCGAGATACGATGTACGACTCCGCACACGCAGTGAAATGGCAGGATAAATAACCGAGTGTATTCCGCTGCATTATTGTATCATTCCGCGTACGGTATCTTTCCGCTCAGCCCAGGAAAGTAGTTCGTCGTCGACGCGTTCTGCGTTACAACGGCGTGCGCGTTCCACGGTGTGCGAAAAGCGTTCCCGAATGGAAGAGCCGCCGTTATAACGAAAACGCGTCGCGTTGTGACCACCACACTCGTTAAGCGAGGGACTTACACCGTCGAGCAGACACTGTGCACGTAAATCACATGGCCACTGGAAGCAGCCGATTGCGTAACTGGCTCGTAACCGGTTGCAGAGACGTCAACACGTAGGCGATCGCAGTTGCGTGCCACCAAAGTTCTGCAACAGATCGCTCAGGCGTGGACCCGGTAGAGGTCACGTGTTCTCAACGCTCACCGTTATTGAGCTCCACGTGAACTCGCGCGCATGAACACCTCGCTAATGTGGTTGACAACCAGGGTTGCCACCTGTCCTGGGGTTTCCCCCCCCCTCCCTCCAGGGTCGTCCTCTAGTCGCAAGCAAATGTCCTGGAGGCAACCTGTAAGTCTTGCCCGGGACATTAAAAGTCTAAAGTTTGAGTCAGCCGCGTGATATCACGTGGCGCAGCACTCCTTACGATGCATTTGCGTGCAGTCCTCACGCGATCTTTCGATATTTTGACAAACGCTTCCCATATCGCCCTGCTTGTTTGGACCTCAGAGGTGGCAACCCCATTGACAAGCGACTGTGCAAAGAAGAAGCAGCAGAACAACAAGCAGAGCGAGTAGCCGCAGCCAGGAGGGAGGGGATATCGAGATTCACGGATGAATTGGGCTGCATTGCAAGGAATCACGCAGTGCGGAGAGAGATGGATTTCTGCTGCACTGGACTGCTGGCAATGGCGCCCTAATATAGCAGTGGATTGAGAGTGGCTAATGATGATGGTGATGTGTAACAGATACAGGGCCCACGCCATTCAGAGAATAATACACTATTTTCTTTGCACTATGAGACCTCCTTTACCAGTGGCAAAATATATTAGTAGGTTTTTACCCTTTCAACTGGTGCAAAAACTGACACCTTTATACAAGGCATCATGTTTGCAATAACCACAACACAAGCAGTCAAAGTGCAAACAAAAAGAAACAACTCCTATTACTATATTTTGCCACTGGTAAAGGAGGTCTCATAGTGTAAATGCTTACCCCGAGCTCTCAATACTCTGTACGCCTTTTGGCGTCATCTGGTCCAACACCAATGGAGACTAGGCTCTAAGGAAAGCTGTCTCGGGTGTGGACCAATCAACTTCAAAGACAGTGCATATCATTATCATAATCAGAGTTGTTTCTTTTTGTTTGCATTTTGACTGCTTGTGTCGTGGTTATTGCAAACATGATACCTTGTATAAAGGTGTCAGTTTTTGTAGCAGTTGAAAGGGTAAACACCTATTGCTATATTTTCATTGCGTCGGGTTTGCTGTCCTTCCCCGCACCTGCGATGAGCGCGTTCGGCGACGTACGGTGAGAAAAAAGTTGAACGTACAAACTTGTGATGCACCTGCGGTGCTGTAAGCCTGCCTCTGCAGATGAGACCCGGGAAAGGTGAAAGCGCTCCGGAGTTTATTCGCTTAAAAAAGTGCTGCGGGTGATTTAACGGGAAGTTGGGAGAACGTGCATCTCTTTGGTTCAATCGGTAAAGTCGCGTAGAAAATGAAATCAATATAATCCTAGAATACGAATTTGTGTTGGCCGGCTCTCTGTGTTGTGTTGCATCGTGTTTCTAAGTTTACTACGTTTGTTTGTTTTTTGTTCTCATACATTCTTACTTGATGATGATGATTGCTTGCGTTGCAATCGAAACGTCGTATTCTATTATTACTTGATTTTATTTTCCACGCGGCTTTACCGAGAGAACCAAAGAGTAATTCCTGCAGTCACGAAAGCTTCTAATCTCGTTTACATATACCACGTCTCGTGTGAACGTCCACGTAAAAGAACGGAAGTCAGTGTATTAAGGAAACATGCCATAAGGGGGCGTCCGTAAATGACGTCACGCGATTTTGGACGATTTTTGACCCCCCCACTCGTCACACGGCGTCACAAAAAGTCAGACCCCCCCCCCCCTCAAATATGACGTCACAAAGCTCTGCCCCCCCCAAAAAAATAAAACATGCTTCAAATCGCTTTAAACTATTGTCATTGTAGTGCGTATTTAATGTGGCGCTGCACTCTGATGTTGTAGGAGAAAACGTTTATTAAAAAGTATATTTAATTAAGTAGAACGTGCTGTCTATATTTATTTAAAGTTGCGCATTTTGATGTGACGTCACATTTCTCAAACCCCCACCCCCTCGTCACACATCGTCACAAATGTATGACCCCCACCCCCCCCCCCTAGGTGCGTGACGTCATTTATGGACGGCCCCTAATACTATTTAAAATTCGCAGTACCGCACGTGCAACCGCCATACTGCCCCCCCACGTGACGTGAGCAGCAGAGGGCAGTGCGGCACCCCCCCCCCCGGTGCCCCCCCCCCGCCTTCACCCAACCCGCACTGACCAGCGCGGTGAAGTATGGTCAAACAAAGCCCGCGGCCCGCACTCGTGTGGGTGGGTGGGGTGAGTGGGGAGGGCCTCATCTGGCAAGAGACCTGGAACACAGGCGGCTTGACGGGGGGGAGGGGGCGTTAGGGCGGAGAGGGGAGGGGCTCCAGGTGGAGGCGGTGGGAGGGAGTGGGGGGGGTTGTGGAGGGGGTGATGGCGGGGAGCGGTGGTGCAGCGGTTAGCGCGCTGCGCTGCGAACCCGGCGAACCGAGTTCGATTTCCCGCTCACGGACGGTTATCTGAATGGGTTCTGGGCCTGCCCTAGGTCAACTCGGCCTAAAATAGTCCCTGGGTGATGCGTATCTCCACTGGGGAGACAAAGGCGGCCGGGCGCGGTGATTGTGGGCGTGTGTGTGTGTGTGGTTGTGGAGAGGTGTGTGTGTAGAGAGGTGTGTGTGTGGAGAGGTGTGTGTGTGTGGAGAGGTGTGTGTGGAGAGGTGTGTGGAGAGGTGTGTGGTTGTGGAGGTGTGTGTGTGTGGAGAGGTGTGTGTGTGGCTGTGGAGAGGTGTGTGTGTGTGGAGAGAGGTGTGTGTGTGGAGAGAGGTGTGTGTGTAGATGTGTGTGTGTGTGCCTGTGGAGAGGTGTGTGTGTGGCTGTGGAGAGGTGTGTGTGTGTGGAGAGAGGTGTGTGTGTGTGTAGATGTGTGTGTGTGTGGCTGTGGAGAGGTGTGTGTGTGTGGCTGTGGAGAGGTGTGTGTGTGTGGTTGAGGAGAGGTGTGTGTGTGGAGAGGTGTGTGTGTGGTTGTGGAGGCGTGTGTGTGTGGAGGCGTGTGTGTGTGTGGAGAGGTGTGTGTGTGGAGAGGTGTGTGTGGCTGTGGAGAGAGGCGTGTGGTTGTGGAGGTGTGTGTGTGTGTGGCTGTGGAGGTGTGTGGGTGGAGAGGGGTGTGTGTGGTTGTGGAGAGGTGTGTGTGTGGAGGTGTGTGTGTGTGGAGAGGTGTGTGTGTGGAGGTGTGTGTGTGTGGCTGTGGAGGTGTGTGTGTGGAGAGGTGTGTGTGTGGTTGTGGAGGTGTGTATGTGGCTGTAGAGAGAGGATTGTGTGTGGAGAGGTGTGTGTGTGGTTGTGGAAGTGTGTGTATGGTTGTGGAGGTCTGTATGGGAGACAAAGGCGACCGGGCGTGTGGCTGGCCAACCCAACTCCCCTTGCTGGCCTTCATAGGTCCTACTCACTAACATAACTTGCCCCAACAGCCTCTTAAGGCTATACGGGGGATATTTGTCTTTACGGTTGGTTGAGCTCGGGTGGGGGTGGCGGGGGATGGTCGGGGGGTGGGCGAAGGGGGGGGGCAGGAGTAGGAGGTGTGTGAGGCTGTAATTTCAGTCGTTGAGGAAAGAATTCCAAAAATTTTCGCAGGGATCACAAAAAAAAATCGGAAGCCCCCCCACCACCACCACCACCCCCCACTTCCAACGAGTAGCCCCCCTCCCTCCCCCTCCTCCGGCGGGTAAAGAGGAGCTTGTTTGTTTGTTAGCACTGATTAACGCGGGATAAGCCCCCCCCAACCCCCCTTTCTTTTCTCCCCCCTCTGAGCCTCCCCGTCTCCAGCGCAGAGGCGTGGCCACCGGCCACCCTGGGAGAGTGAAGCGGAGACACGGAGACAGAGAGAGACACAGAGACAGAGAGAGAGACAGAGACACAGAGAGAGAGAGAGAGACAGAGAGAGACACACAGAGACAGAGACACAGAGGCAGAGAGAGACACACAGAGAGAGACACACAGATACAGAGACACAGAGACAGAGACACAGAGAGAGACGAGACACAGAGACAGATACACACAGAGACAAAGACACAGACACAGAGACAGAGAGACACAGAGAGAGACACACAGAGACAGAGACACAGAGACAGAGAGACAGATACACACAGAGACAGAGACACACAGAGAGAGACACAGAGAGAGAGACACACAGAAAGAGACACAGAGAGAGAGACACAGAGAGAGAGACACAGAGAGAGAGACACAGATACACACACAGAGAGACACAGAGACAGAGACACAGAGAGACACAGAGACAGAGACACACAGAGACAGCGACACAGAGAGAGACACACAGAGACACAGAGACACAGAGAGAGACACACACACAGAGAGAGACACACACAGAGACACAGAGACACACAGAGAAAGAAACAGCGAAAGGGTGGAATGTGCTCGGGAGGTCGTCACGACAGGAACACTCACCTGGGTTCGCCTCCCGGGCAAATATTTGCGAGCGCCGCTTGAATGCGGTGGGGGTGGGGGGTAGAGTGGTCGGCTGCCCGCGGTCACACGTGCGGCGACTGGGAGCGGTGGGGTAAAGCGTGGGAATTCGCGTAGTAGTAGTAGTGGCAGCAGCATTGGGAGTGTGTGTGTGTGCAATACGCGAGCAGGCATTTGGCATCCATCACCTGAAGACGGTCGCTTGTTGTTGCGATCGAAACGTCGTGAACTATTATTTTGTCTACCTACGTGACTTTACCGAAAGAACCAAAGAGTAATTCCTGCAGTCACGAAAACTCCAAATTAAGTTTGTTTTTTTACCGAAATAACTAAAGAGTATCCATGATAGATGTCCTTTGGGTCTTTCGGTAAAGTCACGTGGTTAGGTTCGAAGAAAATAACAAAATAACAAGAAAAAACTACGACGCTTGGATCGCGACACAAGCGGTCGTCATCACGAAAGCTTTAAGTCCAGATCCATAATAGAGCTGTTGTTTTTTTGGGGGTAGATCGCGTTAATTTTTATCATGGATGGTATTGGTCGCGAAAGCCTCCGAGTTAAACGGCCATTTGACAACCCACTGCTTGATGAAGGAAGCCACCATCTCCATACGTCGAGTCGCTAGTAGTGGTCTGAGGAGGGGGGAGAAGGGAGTTGACCATACTTCACCACGCTGGTCAGAGTTTTGTTTTTTAATTGAAGGCGCGCTGAGCGGTGGCGAGATGTGATCTCCCTCGCCTGGTATACAGGAGGTCGTGGCCTCCATCCCGACCCCGACGCCTCTTGTGTATTCGAAGTTTGCACGATCTCCCCATGCTCGAGTCGATTTTTCTCCGGGTCCTCCGGTTTCTCTCCCCCCCCCCCCCCCATCAACATTTAGAATCAACATCACGCGTTTAATTGTATTTGGCTGCTGCCAATTTCCACATGATACGACACTTCGTTGGGAGTATTATTAGTGAGAGCCGGGTCGCTTCTGAAAAAGAGCTCTACGGTAAAGTCACGTGGAAGGGAAATAATAAAATAATAATAATACAACATAATAAAATGCAATTCTCACGACGTTTCGGCCACAACGCAAGCAGCCGTCCTCAGGTGAAGAACAGGTCGTGTTCTTCACCTGAGGACGGCTGCTTGCGTTGCTTGCTGCTTGCGTTGTGGCCGAAACGTCGTGAGAATTGTATTTTATAATGTTTAACTTTTATTATTTTATTATTTCCCTTCTACGTGACTTTACCGAAAGAACCAAGAAGATGAATCCCTGCAGTCACGAAAGCTTTAAATCGAAATTTAGCTCTACGGTAGCTCAGTGGGCCTTACCTGGTCACAAGAACACGTTTTTATAGTTCCTGCTGCCCAACACGTGCCCCTTGCTACCTGACGGCAACGACTTTGTGCGTCTGATGCTCGCTCATCCCAAGCGTCTATCCACGATCATTCCCCGCTTGCATTCGCTCATGAATTTGTGGATTCCATTCAAAGTTCACGAGCGTCTGTTTTTGGTTTTCACGCGGTGACGAAAAAACGCAGAAACCCGGAGAGATGAACTAAAAATGTTTTTATTTACCGGGCAAAGGCCCACTTGAGATCTGGGCTCTTTGCACGCAAGCGATCTGGCCACGCGTGACAGCTCGTCCGATTGGCTAATATCACCATCATCACCACGCGTGGGGAAGGAATCGTAAACAGCCAAACAATCCAGACGCAGTGGTGATTCTAAACGTGGAGGGGCAACACCGGAAGAACCGGAGAAAACTCCGCGCGACCCCCAGGGGCAGAGAAACTCTCGAATACCAAATCAATATGACAACGGGCACGTTGTCATGGGGTCCGCGGGAGGTGACGTCTCCTCGTCACCGCGTGGGTGGGGTTTGAGTGACGCTCAGCACTGACATCTCCTGGCCACATCTGGCAACTCCAACCTCAGGAGCAGTATTCTTAGGTTTTTTCGGTAAAGTCACGTAGGTAAAAAATTAAAATTAATAAAAGTAAAATAAAATAAAAAATCACGACGTTTCGGAGGCAACACAAGCTTCCGTCTTCAGGTGGAACCGTCACAGCACGCTTGCTGTATCAAGTAAATGATTGCCTCCGAAACGTCGTGATTTTTATTTTATTTTACTTTTATTATTTTAATTTTAATTTTTTACCTACGTGACTTTACCGAAAAAAACCTAAGAATATGAATCCTTGCAGTCACGAAAGCTTCAAATCTAGAACTCAGGAGCAGTGCCGGATTAAGTTAGTGCGGGGCCTGTCGCATATGTTATAAAGGGGCCCTAAATAAAAAAAAGCCCATAAATATTAAATCATATTTTTTTTAATTTTTCTATCTACGTGACTTTACCGAAAGACCCAACGAGTATAAATTCCTGCAGTCATGAAAGCTTTAAGTCAGGATTAAATCACATGCATTTTTAACTTGCATAATAAAGTTATTGTATTTTTTAATTTGCTATACAGCCAGATAATACGACAAATCCCTAACCTTAAACACCCAGTCGTTCATAAAAGTTGAAGGCGGTATAGTACTCTAGTAATAAAGCAAGTGCAGAATCACTGAACCGGAATTGATATCTTGAAAGCATTTAGCGCGGGCCCTTGAAAGTGCGAGGCCCGTGGCTACTACATATGTAGCTACTTTTGCTACTCGGATTAATCCGGCACCGATTCCGATTCAAAGCCTGCTTCGCTTTCCGAGATCATTTACCAAGAGGGAGATTCACAACACAGCCGCCCCCATGGACTCGCCGCTGTAAAGAACACGAACACGTATACATGTATTTTGTTCGACCGACAAGGCGCACGTGCTCGTCTAGGCATGCCATTCGGATGCTTTTCACATCGGTGCCAAGGTACCGGCATCTCCTGGTCAGTGCATCACGTGAACCCATGACGCACATCATCTACGAACACCGATTCTCACCTTGCGCGATGCGATTGCCGGTCTCGCGGGCCGTTTGAGAATGTACGATTTGGTGGCTCGAACCCGATGCTCGAGTGCGGGCGGAGTTGATGGTTTCAGCCCAGTCGCACACAAATGAACCACGTTTAATTAGGCGAAATTTCAGCTCTCGCGAATTAAAAGCAAAATATCGGTTCGCATGTCATGCGACGAACATTACTCTCGGTGTCAGAGTGGGTGGGAAAGTGCTGCCCCCACCCCCACCCCTCTCACTCTGTGGATCAGAGGTCACTTGAAGCGATCTCCGAGGTAGCTCTGCTCTATCCGCTTCCGTGGGCCGCTGGCTACCGAACTCGATTCTCGATTCATGGCCTTCTTCCCATGGATCGACGTCCATAGCTCTACCGGGATCAACTTGGGCAAGAGATACAATAATGCAAAGGAATAATCGATAGTAATCGATGGCTCCCACACGCAGAGGGTGCCTCCAGCATCCCCCGTGTCTCCCCCTCCCTCTGTCACCCCCCCCTCCCTCCCGCATCTCCAGATTCATGAACCGCGCCACCCCCTCTACCCCCTCCCCTCCCCTCTCACATCGGGCGTCTTACGGAGCAAAACCTCAATGCAATGGAGCCGTTCTCAGCTTCATTCACAAGGCAAAGCCGCGCCTGAAGTCACGGCGGGTTTGGTGGTGGTGGTGGTGGTCGGGTGGGGGGGGGCAGTGGGGAAACGGGGGGAGGGGCTGCGTGAGTCATTCACAAGCTGTCATCCCCGAGGCGAGGCTTCGATTAATAGATCAAATGTCGATCATTCGATCTGAGAATCGATGCTGGACGTTTCTTGCCATTTTTATGTTGTGACCCAACGTGTCCATTGGGGTTTAAATGTGACCGCTGCAGCCGCTACGTTTTGCGTTTAGTTTGTTGTCCTTCCCCTGTACCCCCCGATTATCGCGGTTGCTTAAGCGAAATAATTTCAACAAAAACAAATTCGTTTAAACAAGTGATTCTTGAATTGTTACCGAAAAAAAACAAAGCCCGAAAGGCACACGAGGGGGTGGGTGGCCAACACGAAGCCCGGTCGACCTTTGTCTCCCCAGCGGCGATGTTTACACACTCCCGTTTGAGGCTAAGTCTACCTAGGGGAGGCCCAGGACAGATCCAGATAATCGTTACTGGTGTTTGCCATGAGCGGCATCGACCCGGTAGCGCAGCGCGCTACCCGCTACACTACCGCTCCTCCACAAAGACAAAGATCCCCCCCACCCCCGTGTAGTCTCAACAGACTGTAGGGGCAAGTGCTGTTAGCGAGCACCTATGAAGGCCGGCACGGCACACGAGGGGGTGGTTGGCCAGCACCACGCCCGACCGCCTTTGTCTCCCCGGTGGCGATGTTTACACACCGCACTAGGTTACTCATTTGAGGCTGAGTCGACCTAGGGGAGGCCCAGAACCGGTTCAGATAATCGTCACCGGTGTTGCCCGTGAGCTGGATTCGAACTCGTGTCCCCCGGGTTCGTAGCGCAGCGCGCTAACCG
Source organism: Lampetra planeri (assembly GCF_965212315.1). NCBI lineage: Eukaryota > Metazoa > Chordata > Hyperoartia > Petromyzontiformes > Petromyzontidae > Lampetra > Lampetra planeri. The sequence continues at coordinate 8,911,925 of NC_136112.1, forward strand.
CCCCGCAACAAAGACACACACACACCACACATAGACAAAGAGGCATAGACACACACACACAGCACACACACACACACTCGTGGCGCTGACCACCCATGACCACCCATGATGGCAACATTAGAAGGTGGCACCACCCGATGCCCCCCACGTGCTCACCGCTCATCCCCCCCCCCACCACCACCACACACCGCACCCAGGAATCCCGTGGACTCAGTGTGCCAGCCCTTGGTCTCTCCTTGATCCCCTCCACCCTACCCCATCCCCCGCCTCTCCCCCCCCCTCCCCGCGGCGTCCCTCGAGTGGGACAGTGGGAATGGAATGCTGGGCGCTCCTTTGATCAGCGCCGTGACGGACCGATACAATGGGACCGAAGCGCTGCGCCCGACGTGATTACCATCAGAAGAAAACAAAAATTTAAATCCATCAGAGCCGCTCCCAGCCCCACGTAATCTATTAACCACCCGGTATGGCGCGGGGGTGGAGGTGGGGGTTGTAAGGAGTGGAGGAGGAGGAGGAGGGAGGGAGGAGGAGGGGGGGTTCGCGGACAAAAAAAAACTGAATAGCGACCAAAAAGTGAAAGGGGGCATTGGCAAAGCGCGAAGGAGCTGGGGGTAGAGAGAGAGGGGGGGGGGCTGTAGGATGGATGAGGCCACGACTCGTGGCTAGTTGGCGATCGGGGGGGGTGAGGTGGGGGTGGGGGTGAGGTGGGGGTGGGGGTGAGGTGGGGGTGGGGTTGTTATCGGGTGAGTGCGAGAGGCGGCAGCGGTGGCTGTTTGGCTCCTTGGTGAGACTGAGTCGGGCAGGCGGCTCGGCGCGGCGCTGGCTGTTTGGCTGCGGCTACGGATAGAGGGGGGGGGGCTGGGGCCTATGATTGACTGCTGTGCTACGCCCCCAAAAAATCGCTCGCCATTTCCTCTCTCCATTCTTGCTCCTGGCCCTGGCGATGTGTGGTCGTATAATCTCCCCTCCCCCCCGCCGCCGCCGCCGCTACACGTGATCGGTGTGGCGTGTGGAGGGAGGCCCACATTCAGCAGTGGATTGACAAAAAAAATAAATGCTGTACGTGGATTTAAACGAATGAACACATTCTTCAATAACACTGCCTTGAAAGTAAATATATGTTTGTATATATAAATAGAGGACACTTCGGTCAATGGCCCTTCTTCACGGTACATCACGCGCTAACGAGAAGAGGCCATTGCCCCAAAACGTAACCGATGCTACATTTATTTTAAAGCCATAAGCGTTATTGACGATGCTATCGAGCGATGTTGTTATTGGGGTTTGTGTGGCCACTCGCCAACGCCAAGTACTCGGCAAATCGGCGCGTACACGTGCACGGCTTCTATCCGTGGAGCTCACAGCGCCTCCTGTCGGCTGCCCATGCCACCTATTCCCCTTGTCGCGGCTCCAAGTTTTCTCGGGTTTATTTTTCACGCCCCCCCCACCCTCTCTCTTCTCCGTCTCTGAGCGCCGCTGAAACAGTGGCGCTGTGGCGCCACCTGGCGGACGAATTCGTTACCTGCATATTCTTAGGTTTTTTCGGTAAAGTCACGTATAGGTAAAAAAATCAAAATTAATAAAAGTAAAATAAAAATAAAATAAAATCACGACATTTCGGAGGCAACACAAGCTTCCGGTTCCACCTGAAGACGGAAGCTTGTGTTGCCTCCGAAACGTCGTGATTTTTATTTTACTTTTATTTTTATTACGTGACTTTACCGAAAAAACCTAAGAATATGAATCCTTGCAGTCACGAAAGCTTCAAATCTAGAATCGTTACCTGCAGTTGGCGGCCAATCTGCAAGTTCGCGACAGCTTCCCACCCTTCACCCCACCCCCCTTCGTGGTCAACGCATCTTTTGGCGACACTGCCGTTGCCAGTGGCGCACATATAACAACAACACCACCAACAAACAAACAAATCAACGCATTCGCCAGTAACACTGGGCGTGGCCTTACAATATCTACTGTGCGAGGGGTACCCTGGGAAATAGGTCGAAGGGCAGCCCTGTAATTGTCTTGCTCTCGCCACCGCTGGGCGGAGAGGGCCTCGCTCAGACGGCGTGTGGCCCACCCTTCCACGTTCGCCACACACGCCTTGGCAGAGGTGGGAGTAGCCCGCACTTTAGCCCACCACACGCTACCTGCCGAGAGATTCACCGTGGTGAACCCACGCACGCTGCTGGGCAGAAGTCGCAAACGGGTTTTGATTCAAACTTAATTTGGAGCTTTCGTGACTGCAGGAATTATTATTTGGTTCTTTCGGTAAAGTCACGTATAAAGGGTTTTGATTCCTTACCCGTACCCGTACCCGGCCGCACCAGGGTCGCAAACGGGTACCCGATACCCGTACCCTACCCGTACCCGGCCGGGTATCGGGTAGGATACGGGTACCCGATTGCGACCTCTGGGATGAAGCCATGTTGCAGGCGCGGGTGGGTTGATTCTAGGAACTTGAATTGTGAGAAGAGACAAGACGTTGGGAAATGAGTGAAAAACGATTACTCACCAGTGACTCACGGCCTACCCGTACCCGTAGCCGGCCGCACCAGGGTCGCAAACGGGTATCCGTACCCGGCCGGGTACGGGTAGCCGGGTATCGGGTAGGGTACGGGTATCGGGTACCCGGTTGCGACCTCTGCTGCTGGGTGGACAGAGGCGGGCGGGCGGGCGGACTTAAGAAACGCGTGCATTGTTTATACTGCCGCGTCGACCCCGGCGACCTCTGCATAAGTTCGGTTTGCTACCCATACACCAAGGCACCCTCCCGCCTAATTTTATTTCAACATTAAGATAGATGAACTCAGCACCATGGACAGCAGCGTCACTGTGCAGGTGTTAGCGAACCACCATCGACTCGCGTCCACGATTTGATTTAAAGACCTATTTTTTTCCACATGCATGGGGGGGGGGGGGTAGCGGCCACTATGGGCTGTGGAGAGGTCACGTGAACGCGTTACCTCCAACATTACACGCGTCGAAAATCATTGCCTCTTCTCGCGCTCGCGATTCAATACGAGGCCAGTGAGTAAACCGGTGCATCGTGATAACCCCGCGTAGAGCGCATGACATCAGCGGCGGATTAAGAATGATGATCACGGTGCCGGTTACTACTCGGTCTCTACAGTAGACACAAGCAACAGGTAAGGATGCAATGATTACATTTGAATGGAGAATATCAGTAAACCGGGAATGAAATAAACACATACGGTGGTGGTTCAAATACGAGCAAACTCTGGAGCGCTTTCGACACAATGGGCCTCATCAGCACAATCAGACTTACTTGGACCAATGCCGATGAAGTGCCACATGTTATAGGCGGGGGCCCTTGCTTTAATATATGGCTCCGAGTTCGACTCAATATTTATATGGCAAGATAAGCTCGTTTTTATTCTCTCCCGCAGGGAGACGCGGTAATCGAAAATAATAATTCTATTCATATAGCGCTTTTTATCAAAGATCTCAAAGTGCTGTACACGACATAGCAGCAGCACTCAGCATGAAAATAATTATATTATAAATACATTTAAAAAATCGATTTACCAAATGAACTAACAGTTTAGTAAGCAGAAGCGTATAAATGTGTTTTAAAATTTATTTTTTAAATGTCCACAAACTCAGAGATCCTGATATCTCATGGAAGAGCGTTCCAGAGCCCGGGGGCGACACGAGAAAAGTCTCGGTCACCCATAGACCGAAGACTCGACCTGGGAACGCAGCGAAGATCTGCATTCCCGGATATTCTAGACCTTCAGGGGACATGGATACAGCATGTCAATGATGCCGGCTGGGGCTGGGCCAAGACGGTTCACTGCTTTGTAAGTTAACAATAGGATGTTAAACTGTATTCTGTGTGAAACTTGAAGCCAGTGCAGAGAGGCCAACACGGGCGTAATATGACGTGGAGAAGGTGTTCTGGTCGACACCCTAGCAGCCGCATTCTGAACATGCTGCAAATGGATCAGTAAGATGTCGCAAGTCTTTGGGAGTTCAGATGAAGGCATGGACCAGCGTTTCTGCATCTGAGGCAGAGAGAAAGGATCGGATGCGGGAGATATTCCGAAGATGGAAAAAGGTTGGTCGTTGTGATCTTATTAATGAGCCTTGAAGGACCAATGCGGGATCACAGATGACCCCGAGATTTGTGACTTCCTGTGCCGAACTGATTACGTGGCCGTCAATCGTAATGTTGAAGGGTGCAGCTGTGTAAAGTCGGTGGGGTGATCCAATGAGCATCACCTCCGATGTAAATACTGCGGCGACGTGGGGGACCAACATCGCGGATCCTGTTATCTGCAAATTGACTCCTCTAATCTACAGAACATTCACGGCGAGTAATAATGTTCATAATTGTTATTTCATGTAATTTTAATGAAAACTATTTCGGCGGACAAACGTGTGTTTTTCTTTTTTGATTTAAAGCTTTCGTGACTGCAGGGATTCATCTTCTTGGTTCTTTCGGTAAAGTCACGTTGAAGGGAAGCAATAAAATAATAAAAATAAAACATAATAAAATAATTCTCACGACGTTTCGGCCACAACGCAAGCAGCCGTCTTCAGGTGAAGAATGAAGATGGCTGCTTGCGTTGTGGCCGAAACGTCGTGATAATTATTTTATTGTGTTTTATTTATATTATTTTATTACTTCCCTTCTACGTGACTTTACCAAAAGAACCAAGAAGGTGTTTTTTTCTGTTTTCGCGACCAATATTTGTGTTCATAATAAAGTAAAAACTTTATTAGCAATGCATTTTTTAATCTGTTTTTGGGGTTTCTCGTCATTTACAGATTTTGAATTACGGTGGCAATTTGGCAAGTGCTGATGGAGCTCCATGGTGCAGACGTGGGGTCTCTTACACACACACACGAGGATCCCACAGACTGACTTGGCAGCACTGAGCATTGGTGGCTGTATACATACTGCCGAGTATTACTTTGGACGAAACGGGTAACCATTTGTCTCACTGCTGCCAGTTGGTTACAATGATACTAGTTATTATTACTCGTTCAGGAAGGCCACACTGGGTCGTATGACTCTTTTCACGAGGGTTCTACCACATTCTTTCTTTCTTTAGTGCTGCCTAACGGCGTGTGCGACTTCACGATGATATTGGTCCCGGTCTAGCACGGCGTGTAGAGTTTGTGCTGTTGTTAATTGTAGCCATGTTTTGATGTTACTGAGCCATGTCGTTTTTGGCCGTCCTGGTCGTTTTTTCCCTTCGATTTTTCCTTCCAGGATTAGCTTTAATAGCTGGTATTTGTGGTCGTTTCGGGCAATGTGGCCTAGGTAGTAACACTTCCTGCTAATGATGGTCTTCAGCAGTTGCCTGTCAGTGCCCATATCTTGCAGAACTTGTGTATTGGTGGTTTTGGCTGTCCATGGGATTTTCAGCATTCTTCGATACAGCCACATCTCGAAAGCTTCGAGCCTTTTTGTTGCTGTTGTTGTCAGTGTCCACGTCTCAACTCCGTACAGCAAAATTGACCAGATGTAGCATTTCAGTGTGCGCAGTTTCAGTGATGTACTCAAGTTGCGGTCTGCAAGGAGTGTTTTCCATTTAATAAATGCTTGCCTTGCTTGTTCAATTCTGCTCTTGATTTCGACTTCATGGTTCAACTGATCGTCAATGATTACACCAAGGTATTTAAATCGGTGTACTTGTTCCAATTTTTCGCTACCAAGCTTGATTGTTATTTCGCTTGTAGTTCGGCTGACCTTCATAACCTTTGTTTTCTTTTTATTAATTCGTAAGCCCCATATTTGACTCTCTGTGGCAACCTCGTCCAAGATTTGTTGTAGGTCTTGTTCCGAATCGGCCAGCAGTGCAGTGTCGTCGGCATACCTGATGTTGTTGATGTATTGTCCATTGACTTTAATACCAATGTTTTTATCTGCTAGTGTTCGATCAAAAATCTGCTCCGAGTAGATGTTGAAAAGACTGGGTGAAAGTGGGCAGCCTTGTCGTACACCTTTTTGTATTGGTGTTGGGTCTGTCAATTCGTTGTCATATCGGAGTTGGGCTGTTTGCTTCCAATAAAGAGCAATGATGAAGTTGATGTCGTTTTTATCTAGTCCCAGTTGTTTTAATAGAGCTGCTAGTCGGTCGTGGTCGACTGAGTCAAAGGCTTTCTCGTAATCTATGAAGCAGATGTACACTTCTTTCTGATGTTCGTAGCATCGCTGTAGTAGTATCTGTAGACAGAAGATTGCTTCTCTTGTGCCTAGTCCTTTGCAGAAGCCAAACTGTGTGTTCTTCAATGCATTTTCGCATGTGGAGCGTATGCGCTGTTGGATCACCTTCAGGAAGACTTTCAGCACGTGGCTCATCAAGCTTATCAGTCTGTAGTCCTCGCATTTCCGGCTTGTTGCTTTCTTTGGTATGGCCACAAAGATGGATTGTAGCCAGTCGGATGGAATTTTATTGCCATTGTATATTTGATTGTACCAATTAGTCAGTTGTCGTATGTTGTTACTGTCTAATAGTTTGAGCAATTCTACATGGATTGTGTCGGGCCCGCACGCTTTGCCTGACTTAGCTGTTTTGATTGCATATTCTACTTCTGATGTTAAAATGTGTAGAGCGTCTTTCGATATCTGTTGGTCTTTTTCTGCAGGTGTTCTAATGGCGCCATAGAGCTTGTGTATATAGTTTGTCCAGGTGTCCATTTTTTCTTGTTTATTTAGGATTGGTTGGTTGTTGTCCGCATACAAGGTAGCTGTTGGGGCTGGTCTGTAGATGTTACCAGCTTCTTTGAGCTTCTTGTGCAGAGTAAAATTGTCATGTTTTTTAATTAGTTCTTCAATCTCGGCGCATTGTTCTTCCATCCACTTTTCTTTTGCCTGTCGGATTGCTTCTCTGATCTTCTGTTGCATTTGTTTGTACTTCTCCAAGTTGTTGTTTTTGTACATTCTTCGTTGGCTCATTAGATCGAGAATACAATGTGTCATCCATCGTTGTTTCTTTTTCGGTGGCTGATGTCCCAGCATGACTTCTGTTGTTTCTGTGATGCATTGTTTGAACGAGCGCCAGTACTCCTGAACATCTGCTGTTTCTGTTGTTATTGAGCGGATGCTATCGTTGAGATGTTGCTGTACTTGTCTTTTATCGGCGCTGTTCTTCAGTTTCTCCAGGTCTGTTCGTCTCGTCTTTGTACATTGTATTGATCGCAATTTGAGTCTTATTGTAGCTGTTACTGGGTTATGATCTGACGATATATCGGCTCCAGGGTAGGTTTTTGCTGTAATCACACTGGACTTAAACCTGATGTTAATTAGGATATAATCGATTTGGTTCCTGACGATGTTGTTGTCGGAGTCTTGCGGCGAGGTCCACGTGTACAGTCGTCGAGGTGGTAATTGGAACCACGTGTTAGCAATACTGAAACGTTCTTCTTGGCAGAATTGAACCAGTCTGTCGCCTCGTTCATTCCTTGTTCCTAGTCCGTGTTCTCCGACAATGTTCTGCATTCGACCGTGGCCAACCTTGGCATTGAAATCGCCGAGGATTATAGTGATGTCTTGCTTCTTCAGCGGCTTCAGCGTGTTGGTTAGTTGCTCATAGAACGATTCGATTTCATGATCTTGTTTATCTGCTGTTGGAGCATAAACCTGTAGAATGTTCACGTTGACTTTGTTGCCTGCTAATTGTAGTAGTGCTATTCGTTCTGATACTGGGGTAAAGTTGTTGACTTTATTCGCTAATTTCTTGTGTACTATAAAGGCGACACCGTATGTTTGTTTGGTGTTTTCTTCTCCTCCGGAGCAGAAGATGTGGTGTTCGCTCGATATAAACTTTTTTGTTCCAGGCCATTTAGTTTCGCTTAGACCGATTATGTTGATTTTAAGTCGATCCATTTCTTGTATGACATTGGCTAGTTTTCCTGCTTGAAGTAAACTTCTAACGTTCCAAGTTGCTACTTTGAAAGGGTTCTTTGACACAAGCTCGGAGATTCTTAGCACCCCTGTCCTATTTAAAGGACGCCGATACTCAGGGCCTTTGTTGATTTTGCTTGTCATCATTGAAGTTTTCAAGGGAGCAATAATCCAAGTAGTTTCCCGTTGCTTTCTTGGATCACCATTTATTTGAAAAGGTCATGTGGGGACCTTTCGAAACGGGTTTTGTCTGACGTCTCCACTGAAGTCTTCCCGCCTTGGGTGACCCTTCTGAGAGCACTAGGCTCTCGACGGTATAGCGATCAGCTTCTCAGACGTACACAAACTCTCTCGCCGCGTTAAGGCACCGTTTCTCGAGAGAGTCTACCACATTGGGTTTTATTTTAAGATGTTTCTGTCAATTAACGACGAGTTGTTTATTATACAAGTGGGAGGAAACTGGAGCACCCGGAGAAAACGCACGCACGCGAGAGGGCAACAACACTCAGCCGCCGTACAGATGGAAACAGATGGAAATTCATCTTCTTGGTTCTTTCGGTAAAGTCACGTAGAAGGGAAATAATAAAATAATAAAAATAAATATAATAAAAATAATTCTCACGTTTCGGCCACAACGCAAGCAGCCGTCCTCAGGTGAAAAACGGGGCTGTCGGAAAGACTGTCATTCAGACGCCGTCTTTCCGACAGACCTGTTCTTCACCTGAGGACGGCTGCTTGCGTTGTGTCCGAAACGTCGTGAGAATTGTATTTTATTATGTTTTATTATTTTATTATTTCCATTCTACGTGACTTTACCGAAAGAACCAAGAAGATGAATCCCTGCAGTCACGAAAGCTTTAAATCGAGATGGAAATTCGTTCACTCGCTGTGCTGCCATCTCCTGGCTCAGCCAGGTTACGGCTCCTCCTCGACGCCTGCGGGAAGGGTGTTTCAAGACATTTGCTGCGGTGATCCACCAACCAGAAAAGGCCCTAGACCTTTGGGGGCCCTAAGCAAAATTTGGTTGGAGGCCCCTTTGATGTATGATTTTTTTCACCCACTAGCTAGCAGTGACTCTAGGGGGCCCTCTGCTGGCCACGGGGCCCTTTGCGATTGCAAGGGTCGCTTAGTGGCTGGGCCGGCTCTGCCACCAACCCTCACCTCCACAGTGCTGCATTACAGGCAACGTGCACAGCCACCATCGTCAAATTTGCTCCATTTTATTGGATGATTTAAGAGAGGCCTGTTGCCGAACCCTTCGGGGCTGAGCTTTTTGTTTTTGCCCACGGCAGTCACCGTTTAATGTCGAGGAGTCACGCGTTCGGAAGAAGTCACGCAGCGCCCTCTGGGGGAATGACATCGCAACATGATGTCGAATTTTGACTTAAAACTTTCGCGACTGCAGGAATTCATATTCTTGGTTCTTTCGGTAAAGCCACGTGGATAGAAAATTAAATTAAATTAAAAAAAAGTATATCTGCCTGATGAAGACCGCTTGTGTTGCGATCGAAACGTCGTGGGTTTTTTTGCTTTTATTTTTAATTAAATGTATTTAAAAAAAAATATTTTGGGGGCCGTCCATAAATTACGTCACGCACCTAGGGGGGGAGGGGGGGTCAGACATTTGTGACGCCGTGTGACGAGGTGGGGGGGCGGTCAAAAATCGTCCAAAATCGCGTGACGTCATTTATGGACGGCCCCTTATTTTCTATCTCCGTGACTTTACCGAAAGAACCAAGAATACGAACATGGTCTCGCACCTGTCCTCGTTTTCAGACTTTTCCGAGGCTCACCTTGTGCCGGTTACAAGTTGACCCCGGTGGTTTCAACTCGTCCCCAGCTGCGAATTTTGTGTTGTTGCCCCAGTTGTAAAGTTGACCCACTTGCAACTTGTGCCGCCGGCAATGTGTCCCAGGTTGCACATTCTTTTTCACGGCGTCGATCTGTCCCGGTTGCAATTGAATCCAGGTCACACGAATGTGTGACCCACATTTGTCTCGGCAAGGTTGTATGCAACGTCAAGGTGGTTTTTTAATGTAATTTTATTCCACAAGCTGCAATAATGAACATGGAAATGATAAACGCCGAGTTACTCGTTATCAGTCACTAGTTGGTAGCTATTTCAGTCACTATTTGTCAACTAGCCGAAAGCCCATCCAAGTACGGGTGTATTGCAGTCAATCTGAAACTTGCAAGCGAAAAGCAGAGCGCGACGTGATATCCATTGCATCCATTCGCCTGCAATTAGTAAGGGCGCGGTGACGCAAAGCTAATTCATTTGAAGGTTATAATCCCTTGTTCATCGTGGCGTCCTTTTTACTTTGATGTCTCAACAGCGTTACGGAGATCACGTGATGACGTGAGGGTTCTGCCTTTGTAGTGAGGGTTGTGAGTTGACACCGAGGAGGGGGGAGGAGGCGCCTCGCCCCCCCATGTGGAGTGACGTCAGCCGCTAATTATTATGTGGAGGACGTCACCTGGTCATGATTATTAATGAGGGGGGGGGGTGTTCCATGTAGAGTGACGTCATCTGCTCATGATTATTAATGAGGGGGGGGTTGTTCCATGTGGAGTGACGTCAAACGCTCATGATTGTTAATGAGGGGGGCTGGTCGACGTGGAGTGACGTCACGCGCGTTACACACAAAGATACATTCTTGGCTCGTTATAGTAGTAATTACGAATGTTGAATCATTATTCGAATTACTGTTTTGTAATAATTAATGAAATTAATCATTTTTAAACAAAACAAAAACTTACATTTACTGATGTACAGTAATACCCCGGGTTGTAGTATAAATTATTTTGCACCGTACTTAGCCAATAATGCTCATCGGTAGTGCGGAGGCTTACGTCGGGGGTACATTCCTGAAATGTTGCGACGCATATCGAAACGACGTAAATCAAAGCGAATTTTCCAAACCACCAAAACACTCTACGTCAATGATATATTGTACTCGACAGCACCGTGAAGCCCTTTTGTTTACGCGCGACGCAAAGTAGTTTAGTGCACAGGGGAGGTGCATGGAGGCGAAGGCTGAGAGGCGACGGATACGGGGAGAGCACGGACGATTCTGTCAACGACGTAAGTGCGGGGTCGTGGCGTCGCAAATCGGGTCGAGGCGACGCAAATCGGGTCGTGGCGTCGCAAATCGGGTCGTGCCGTCGCAAATCGGGTCGTGGCGTTAATAAAGCGACGACGTATTTGCGAAACGACTTAAAAGGGGGAGACGTACATCGGGGTATTTTATTTTTATACCTACGTGACTTTACCGAACTAACCAAAGAGTATGGATTCCTGCAGTCACGAAAGTTTCAAATCAAGATTATCCCTGTAACATTGTGCCACCACCCGCTCTTTATCGGCTTTAGCGTCACACGCTTGCACCGAGGGATTAAGTTGTCAAAATATTGATAGCCAATGGAGTCAAACAGTCGTTACAGCTCAGGAATTGTTCAGATACCCCAATCCAGGAGCGCCGTGAAAAAGAGTCTTGACACTTCGTGAGGATTTCGTGGTTGAAAGGCTCAGAAACATACCAGATGAAATGATCAATTTTTTCTGTTTAATGTAGCGGCCTCTAGTGGCAGGATGGGGTCACGTGAATTCATTGCAATAGAACACGGTCAATAACCTTCCCCGTGTCATTACACCGCTGGATGAAAGAATCCCTTCGTCGCGTCGGACAAGGGGGCATGTTTTGACCATACTTCACCACGCTGGTCCGTGCGGGTTGGTAAAGCAGATGACCTTGTGGGGAGTGGGGTCAGGACTCAACATTCATCGATTCTAACGCGCATGAACACGATTAATATTTTACACCCATGTCATAACACCATTCACGACGATTACCGTATTCTCAGGCACGCAACACGTTCCAGACAGTAAGAGGCATCTCAAACTTGTGCCCGGTGTCAACAAACGTCGTCATCCCGTCACACACAGTCACCGAGTCACATACGTGTAAGATGCACCCGGCCCCAGAATTTTACTTTTAAAAAATATATATACACAGGGCGAGGGGTGGGTGGGTGTCGTATATTCGGTACAATACGGTATCGTGATGGCCCTGCAACGAAAATAACTCTTGGTGTCATATTCTGAGGTTTTTTCGGTAAAGTCACGGTTCCACCTGAAGACGGAAGCTTGTGTTGCCTCCGAAACGTCGTGATTTTTATTTTATTTTACTTTTATTAATTTTAATGTTTTACCTACGCGACTTTACCGAAAAAAACCTAAGAATATGAATCCTTGCAGTCACGAAAGCTTCAAATCTAGAACTATTGGTGTCGCTGTTGCAATGCACGAGCAGACTCGCACAACAGGAGCTTCTTCTGCGGATTTAATTTTTTTTTATATTTTACCACGTAAGGCCCACTGAGCTATATAGCAGCTATTTTTTTTTCAGAAGCGACCTGGCCACAAATGACAGCTCAACGAAGTGCCGTATCACGTGGAAGCGTACAGCAGTGGGCAAACACTCTGTCAACGCACGTCGATTCTTCTACATGTGGTGGGGCGGAAAAAATCTCGAAGGAACCCCGAGAAAAATCCACGCGACCACGGGGCGAAGTGGAGCCCTCGGACCGATGATTCAGCGAGACTCCACTGCGGCTTTTAGATTTGAAGCTTTCGTGACTGCAAGGATTCATACTCTTAGGTTGTTTCGGTAAAGTCACGTAGGTAAAAAATAAAAAAATAAAAAAATAAAAAAATAAAATAAAAAATAATAGAAGAAATAATATAAATAAAATAAAAAAATCACGACGTTTCGGAGGCAAAACAAGCTTCCGTCTTCAGGTGGAACCGTCACAGCACGATTGCTGTATCAAGTAAAGAGAAATCCCAAGAGACCCGACCTTGTATATATACTGGTTGATATACAAGGTCGGGTCTCTTGGGATTTCGTGACTTCACCGAAAAAACCTAAGAGTATGATTATCCACTGCGGCTTCTTGAGCCGTGAACCCGGCCGTCTAAGGGGGCGTCCATAAATGACGTCACGCACCTAGGGGGGGAGGGGGGGTCAGACATTTGTGACGATGTGTGACGAGGGGGGGGGGGGGTTGAGAAATGTGACGTCACATAAAAATGCGCAACTTTAAATAAATATATGATTGTTTTAACAACACTGATTGTTATAACAACACTCCTACAACATCAGAGTGCAGCGCCACATTAAATACGCACTACAATGACAATAGTTTAAAGCGATTTGAAGCATGTTTTATTTTAAAAATGGAAATATGGTTGGCGGGCGGGGCAGAGCTTTGTGACGTCATATTTGAGGGGGGGGTCTGACTTTTTGTGACGTTGTGTGACGAGGGGGGGGGGTCCAAAATCGTGTGACGTCATTTATGGACGGCCCCTAGGTTTTCAATTCCCGGCCACGGCTGCCATCTGTGGCCGAGCGGGTAATCTGCGACGATCCTGTGTCAACCCCTTCCTCCCCCACCCTTCCACGTTCCACCAACCCACGTCTCGTGCCCAGTGTGGTGAAGTATGGTCGAACGGTCACAACTGCCACGGCCTAGGGAGCCCGTTTATAACCCAAGTCTTCTTGCAATTATGGCGAGCTTATGAATCGATACCAATCGATGCGAATTGTTACACCCGCTACTGCAAACTCAACGACGGTGGGTGCCGTTGTTGTTGTTGCTGTGTTTAAGGCGTTGAAAGTTGGCAAACAGCGATCGATTCGATTGTATTATTCGTGACGAATCCATTATTTAAACGAAGCCACGCAAACTCATTACAACCACCACCACATATGAAAATACAATTTTACAAAAAATAAACACGGATATACCAGGCGATGTTTCGGGCAATGGCCCTCATTCATGGCACAGAGCGAGTCCAGAGAGAGAGTGGATGATGAGAGTTGTAAGCAGCAGCACTTTCCACAGTGGGGCCTGATTAGAATTCAACTTTAAAACGAATTCGGACGAACAGTTTTTTAATTACCATCTAAAAAGTTACCGAGCAGTCGATATTCTTACCAAATATGTGGAAGCATAGAATGGTGCACGTTACAGCGTGAGATAAATTGTTCGATGTAAAGCTTTCGTGACTACTGGGATTCATATGTTTGGTTCTTTCGGTAAAGTCACTTAGAAGGGAAATAATAAAATAATAAAAATATCAAACAATAAAATTCTTACGACGTTTCGATTGCAACACAAGCAATCATCATCAGGTGAGATAAATTATTCGAATTGAATCGATTCGCATCGTTATAGACCTAACGCCGGCTATAAACAATCTCCACACATAAATGCGATCGAGTCAGAAACCGATCCGATTGGCCTCACTGTGAGGCACAATTGTCACCACTGCACCACCCCGCAGTCCAGACGATGCATTTGGCTGCAGAACTTTGACAAAGATCCCCCATGTAGCCTTCACAGACTTTCGTGACAAGTGCTCTTCGCGAGGAGAACCTATGAAGGCCGGCACGGCACACACCCGACCGCCTTTACCTCAAACAGTGGCGATGTTTATACACCGCACCAGGTAATCATTTGAGGCCGAGTCGACCTAGGGGAGGCTCAGGGACCGGTTCCAGATAATAATCGTCACCGGCGATGGCCGTGAGCGGGATTCGAACTCGGGATCTCCGGGTTCCGCAGTGCAGCGATCCACTGCGCCACTGCAGAACACAAACACACACCACACACCCCACACCACCACACACAAACACCACCACTCCCCACACACACACACCCCACACACACCACACTACTCCCCTGCATAACACAAACACACACACAGACACACACCACACACACACTACTCCCCTGCAAAACACAAACACACACACACCACTACTCCCCTGCAGAACACAAACACACACACACCACACAAACACCACACACACACACCACTTTTCCCCTGCAGAACACAAACACACACCACACCACACACCACTGCGCCACTGCAAGAACACAAATACACACAAACACACACACCACACACACAAACACACGAGCCACTGACATCACGAATCCCAGCATCACGATGTCCTTCTCACCAGCCTCTGAACTCATCGACTCGTCGTCACGTGCTCCGCGAGTGATGCACGCCAAATGCTTGCCACGTGTTCGCCTTTTTATAGTGGGGGAGGGGGGGTGACGGAGTTTGTTGAAGCGGCGAGGGGGTGGGTGTTCATTCCCAGGTTATATTGACCCAGAGTCCGTTCTAGGAAAGTGATTAATGTCGATAATCACACTGGCTTACTTAAAACGCCGCGGCAGCAATCGCACGAACATTGGTGTTGTTGTTATTGCTGCTGCTGCTTCTGCTGCTGTTGTTATTGAAATGTCACAGCAGCCGCGCAAAAAGCCGGACACGCGAAGCGCGCGCGGCATTAATTAATTGATGGCGATGCTTTCCGACCGCGCAATTAGCGGCGAAGTGCATGCCCGCGTTTAGAGAGAGAGAGAGAGGCGCGTGGCTTTGTGTGATTATGCGTGCGTTTAATTAGCTATGGATTAATCGACGGAACTGTCGGCGAGAATGCCCTGCACTGCGGCAGCAAAAAAATAGAATCAACGGGAACCTTACTCCAAGGTCTAAAGCGCTTTTACGTTTGGCACCCAACAGCAGCAACCAACAACAGCAGCAGCAGCAGCGTCGTGAGCGTGGGTGTCGCGCCTGCGGTCCCGGTGACGAGGAATGAAATGAGGCGCTCACCCCCTGCTCTGCCCGCTCCCCACCCCCAGTGCCGGATCAAGCTCGTGCGGGCCCTGTAGCAAATGTTATAAAGGAGCCCTAAATAAAATAAAAACACACATGAAATAGTATAACACAACATTTTAACTTGCACAGTAAAGTAATTGTATTGTTTTGCCATTTGCTATACAGACAGATAATACGACAAATCGCTCACCTTAAAGACCCAGTCGTTCGTAAAAGTCGAAGGTGGTATAGCACTATAGTAATAGAGCAAGTGCAGAATCACTGAACCGGAATTGATAGCTTGAAAGCATTTAGCGCGGGGCCCTTGAAAGTGCGGGGCCCCGTAACTACACATGTAGCTACTTTTGCTCCTACGATAATAATCCGGCACTGGTAGTCACCCATCCAAGCACTAGCCAGGCAATGTCCCCCACACCACCCCCTACCCGAGCTTCATACAGATATGATGATGAGGGGATGGGATGGGTGTGCCCCTTCCGGCCGATTTGTTGACTGGCGGAACCTCATCCAGCAGTGGATTGACACGTGTACGTGGTCTTTACGCACAGACAGTACGTGTAGCCTTAACAGACTGTCGGGGCAAGTGCTGTTAGTGAGCAGCACCTATGAAGGCCGGCACGGCACACGAGGGGGTGGGTGGGTGGCCAACACCACGCCCGGCCGCTTTTGTCTCCCTACACTCCGCACCAGGTTACTCATTTGGGGCTGAGTCTACCTAGGGGAGGCCCAGGACCGGCTCAGATAATCGCCACTGGCGTTGGCCGTGAAAGCAGGATTCAAACTCGGGTCGTCGGGGTTCATAGCGCAGCGCGCTAACCACTGCGCCACCGCTCTGTCTGTTAGAAACCGCACGCACACGCTGGGTCGGCCGGCCTCGTTAGCTTCTCACCGTCACACGCTCCACCCTGCCACGAGATGGCCTCCTCCTCCTCCGCGTCACAAGCCCCGAGTCTCTCGAAGCAGACGATGCGAACCTCCGCCTCTTCTCTGTCGCGTCTCCGGGGGTCTGGGATTCTCTCCCTCGTCCTTATTCATCCTCCACCTCCTCCTCCTCTCCCTGCGCCGCACATCGGCGTCGGCGTCGAACTTCTGTCAGAATGGGAAGGCTTCTCCGTCTCTCTCTCTCTGTCTCTCGTTCTTTCATTGATTCTCTTGAGTGTATCTTTTTTTAGTTCAATGTGAGCGCGTTATACAAATGTGTTCGTGGATGAACGAACGAATGCGAGACACGCGTGTTCACGTGAGCACCTGGCATTGTCAGCCGACGCATGGACAGCATCTGGAATTGAAGGATTTGTCTGGTATACTCAATGCAGGGGCTACTGTTCAGGAACTATTCATGTGCTTATTTTAAAACATCAGATTTATTTTTTCTAACCTAATTCTCATCAAACTGCAGTCTGCGTCTCTTATTTTCCACCGTCCCTCTGGTCTACAGTATGTATGTGCTGTGAAGGGCCATTGCCCGAAACGCCGTCTCTTATAAATTACACTTTATTTTAAGCCAGCGTTATTTAACGAACGTTTTGAGAGTTTTTTTGTTGTTGGTTAATTTACACGCGCGCTTTCGTGCACGTGTCCCATCTATCGTGAGTTGAATCAACATCAATCGACGGATCTGTGTATCGTTACACGGGTCGTCATTTGCAAGGGCACTGACATCGACATGTGATGCCGTGAATTTAGGGTGAAGGTGGGCAAGGTGGTGGAGCGGTTGCGCACTGCGCTATATGAACCCAGCGACCTTCATGTAATTTGATTCTGGTCACAGCCAACATCAGTGACGAGTTATAGCTCAGACCACCACTTGTGCTGCATGCCCACGTAACACCACGATGTAATCAGCGTGGTGAAGTACGGTCAAACAGTCCCCCTCATTACGGACACGATGCACGGTGCGACGCCCAGAGACCTTCAGCCAGCATCTTCTTGGTTCTTTCGGTAAAGTCACGTAGAATGGAAGTAATAAAATAATAAAAATAAAACATCATAAAATAATTCCCACGACGTTTCGGCCACAACGCAAGCAGCCGTCCTCAGGTGGAGAACAGGTCTGTCGAGGAGACAGAGTCTGAATGACAAGCCCCAGGCTTGGAGCGACTATTTAAGCTGGGATGGAGGGGCGAAGAGCGTCTTGACAAAATAATTTGCATATCAAGAGGAATTTAGCATATTTATGGGAAATTTCATTCTACGTGACTTTACCGAAAGAACCAAGAAGATGAATCCCTGCAGTCACGAAAGCTTTAAATCGTAATTTCAGCCAGCAGTTCAACGGCAAAAAATTAACCCGTAAAAACAAAGTTTTTCACTATAAATCCGTTATATGCGTGTTCAATGGGCCACAACCCAGCCCACATTGGTCTTTGAAACGGGCGGCTAGAGTCCTCTCGTCCTCTGGCTTGAGATGGCTGCCACCTATTGTCACGCACAACGAGTCTGTGTGCAAAATGTCAGCTCGATTGGATCACGGGAAGTGGGTTAAAAAACGACCGAAAGATTTGCACGGTCGTAAGCGCGCAAGCGCGCAAGCAAGTGAACTTAATATAAAGGATTTGAAAAGGGGCCTTGTAATGAGAATCGGCGACATTTATTTGGCGGGCGCGGCGAGATGGGAGTCGTGAGTCGTGCGTGACGCGTGGGATGTCGCAAGGTCTGACGAGTCCGCTAACACCAGCAGATCCATACCCTTCACGAGAGGCGTTGTGTGTGCATCGATTTGCTATTTGTATCGATTAATGATGACTCACATAGACGGCGTGGAGTACTGTACTGCGCTGCTTCAATTACCACGCGCGTACAGCTCCACTGCTGGATGATTACCGCCCCCCCCCACCCCACGCCGCTTCATGCGGGTCGTGGTGGGGGTTTATTTGACCATACTTCACCACGTCGGTTAGTGCGGCTTTGTGAGTTATGTGAGCACAGATGTGGAAGCGTAGAAGTACTTCACAGCGGGAAACAATATGGGTTGTGCTGAAGCTGCATAGCGGTAGTAGTAGCGGTGAGCGCGCTTCACGACGAACCGGGGCCACCCCAGTTCGATTCCCGTTCACGGTCAACACCAGCGACGATTATCTGAACCTAGGTTGACCTCAAATTAGAACCTGGTGCGGTGTGTAAACATCACCACTCGGCCGGGCGTAGTGCTGATCACCCACGCCCTCGTGTGCCGTTCCGGCTTTAATAGGTGCTCGCTAACAGCACTTGCCCAAGCAGTCTGTTCAACGGCTCTCTGTCTGCCTACCGCGTAACTCCGCAGCAGCCAATAAACCCTTGGTTTTTATTTTTACACGACGGTAGCCCATCCAATTTTTCTCCCAACCCCCCCAAGGACTATCCAGGCCCCTGCCAACCTGCTTAGCTTGCGAAGTCTGCCGAGACTGAGCGCGCATATCGAGTGATCCGGTCATGGGGCGCGTTCGAATGCGGTTGCGGTTTCCTGGTTTGTTATACTTGGCGCACGTGCAGTATACATGTCACCGTGTAATTGCCCAGCTGCAGCCAGGAGGTGGCAGTACAGAAAATAGATGATAGAATCTGCGTTCGGTGCTTGCGAGTGACATCCCCTCTCGCATGCACGGTGGGGGCTTCTCCTCCGACGCGAAACCAAACTTATCATTCGTGGAATTGGTCAATCATCCCAATGTGTTGGGACCCTCCTGGAAAAATAGTTGAGACGCGGGCTTCCCTGCCTACAGAATAAGAATAATTACTATAAACAATTCATAATGCATTGTGCCCTTTTTTTCTTCTTGGTTCTTTCGGTAAAGTCACGTAGAAGGGAAGTAATAAAATAATAATACACGACTCGGTAAAGGCCGCATTGCTACTTGGGGGTGTTTGAACATATTCTAGATTAAAAGTTTTTGTGACTGCAAGAATCCATACTCTTTGGTTCTTTCGGTAAAGTCAAGTAGGTGAAAATCACAATTCACCTACGTGACTTTACCGAAAGAACCAAAGAGTAAGTTTGACCATACTTCACCGCGCTGGTTAGTAGGAGATGGCGAAGAGTGGTGGAGAGTGCGGACGGACGAGTTTAGCGATCATCCGTCACAGATGTTGACCTTTGCCCGGTTCACAGCTCAATGCGTGCTTGGGGTCTCTATTGAAACTGGAGTTGCCAGAAAACCATTTTGATCGAGACGGAACAAATGAGATAAAAAATGAAAGCACATGCCACGTGCAATTACACCGGGACCCTGGTCGCACGCGCGCCTCCTACACACCCGCACACGCCAACAACAATAACGCGATCGTAGAGAGGAGGAAAGCGGAGAGCGCGGAGACACCCTGACCCATATTCCATAGGGGGTGACAGTCATCGCAGCCAGCCATCCCCTGGCCGCACGCCTACAACACCTGGCAAGCCCTGGCGGTCACCCATGCAGGTGCAAACCAGGCTAAAATCACCTGCTTAGCTTGCGAGAATCGACGAAGAGACATCCATGCTTGGGGTGATTGTGTCGTAGGCAGTGGGCGAGTGCTGTGGAAGTAAGGGTTGGTGGCTCCCCTAGAGATGTGTTAAACTCACAGACTTGCCAGCAGATGGCAGGACAGCCGAGTGGATTCTTGTTATCCAATTGTGCGGAGACCATTGAGCGTTTCCCCTCGTAAGCGCCGTGGGTTTTCGCCGGGCACTCTGGATTGTTTTTTCTTCCCCCAAATGAGGCCAACTACTTTCTTCACAAACATACTGAGCCAAACAGAAAGAAAAAAAAAACATACATGTCTTGAGACTCAACGATAAATACGTAAATAAAATAATCGTGATTTTACAACCATGGTCAATCCACTGCTGGATGAGGGCCCTCCCCCAAGCGACGTATAGTAACTTCAGTCACGCAGCACCTGCGCACGTGAACTGATTTAATCTCCTCTACGCTCTCGGCAAGGGTCCTCTCGGACGCGTTGCGGTGCCCTGATCATTTGGCACAGCGCATTGACGGCACGCAGCCTCATTGAGACTCTTTTATTATTAAGGAGAATTCGTCGCATTGTTTGACCGCCAGAGGGCTTCTGTTAAAAGAAAAAAAACGGTGTCAGGCTTTTTATCGGCTTTATCGTCACACCCCCTGCGAGACAAATTACTTGGTTCACTGATAACACTGGTCAACAAAAAAACATGTTTTTCTGGCCTGGACTTTTGCAGCTGTTTTAGACTAATTTCAGGGTGCTGATTCCAAATCTGATTTGCTCTATCACATCTCATTTTTATGCTATCGGCATACCCCATTTTCATTGATTTTACCCGAAATTAACTCTGCCACTTATGATTGCAAGTTGTTGCGAGTCAGTGACTGCTTTCGTGTTAAAATATGGTGCTGTATTTTTGGGATAGTGTGTTTATAATATCATTTTATGTAGATATCCACATTTATTTAATATTTTTCTTCTGCAGTTTTTATTGCAAATGCAACATTTGATATCTCAAACACCTGATGCGATAGACAAAAACTGATGCCAGATTTGGAATCAGCACCCCAAAATTATCTTAATCCCGTTGGAATACCTTATGCCAGAAAAAGTGTGTTGACCAGTGTAATGCTAAATGGCGGGGCGGGGAGTGGGGGTCGCATTTTCGTAAGTTTGCTGCGCCAGTGCTCCAGGATGACCCTGTCCTATTAGCGGAACCAATGAGCCAATTAACCCCTTGGCCATCACTTTCGGGGCGGGGGCAGAGGTCGCAAACGGGTTTTGATTCCTTACCCGTACCCGTACCCGGCCGCACCAGGGTCGCAAACGGGTACCCGGCCGTACCCGTACCCTACCCGTACCCGGGTATCGGGTACCTGATTGCGACCTCTGGGATGAAGCCATGTTGCAGGCGCGGGTGGGTTGATTCTAGGAACTTGAATTGTGAGAAGAGACAAGACGTTGGGAAATGAGTGACAAACAGTTACTCACCAGTGACTCACGGCCTACCCGTACCCGTACCCGGCCGCACCAGGGTCGCAAAAGGGTACCCGTACCCGTACACGGCCGGGTACGGGTAGCCGGGTATCGGGTAGGGTACGGGTATCGGGTACCCGGTTGCGACCTCTGGGCGGGGGTGGAAGCGAAATGTGAAATATTTATATTTGTAACATTACCGGGATGTTTACAGTTGATGCATAAACACAGCCTCGACTGCGTTACAGTTGTGCCAGATTACTGATGTTCAGCCCTGCGACAGCATCATTAGTCACGGCGGATTTGTCCCCGTGCAGTCGTTATATACTGCACGTTGCATGCACGCGATCTCGTCGCATGCTAATTGCCATCATTGATTTAATAACCCGCCCTTGCAGCTTCACATCCCGAGCGCTGTTGTTTACCGCGGGATGAACACGTGTGTGTGTGTGTCACGGTGTGTGTGTATCACGGGGTGTGTTTGTGTGTCACGGTGTGGGTGTGTGTGTATCACGGTGTATGTGTGTACTGTGGGGAACGGTAGTGTAGCGGTTAGCGCTACGCTGCGCTATGAACCCGGCGACCCGGGTTTGATTCCCGCTCACGGCCAACACCAGTGGCGATTTTCTGAACCGGTCCGGGGCCTCTCCTAGGTCGACTCGGCCTCAAATTGGTACCTGGGAGTGGTGCCGGCCATCCTCGCCAGTCGCCACGCTGACTTTGTGCTCGCGAACGGCACTTGCACCGCTACCGAGATCTTTGTCTGCGTGTTAACGTGTCCTAAACACGCGCACGCGCGCGCGCGCGCACGTCGGTGACGCAGAGGTTCACGCGCTTATCGCTGCGAACCCGGCGACCCACACGGTTCCATTCCCGGTCACGACTGACATCAGAATTCAATTTGGATTTGTTTGCTTGAGAGACTCGACTCGTGCCAGTATCGGAACCTGCGCCCTGTACGTGCCTCCTCCACAACTAGGGTCGGTTCCAGATTTGAATGCGTATATCCGGCGGTGTGCGTAAACAAAAACAAAAACCCCCCATCAGCGCTGGGAAGACAAAGGCGGCCGGGCCGTATTACACATTTCATTTCCCCGACCATAATGGGTGCTCGCTAACAGCAGCACTTGTCCCACAGTCTGTCCGGCTAATCGAGGGGACGAAAATGAGCCTTTGTCTTTGTGTGTGTGCGCTCACCACCACCCCCCTCCACAAAGCCGTGTGTCTGTGTGTGTCTCTGTGGGTATGTGTCTGTGTGTGTCTCTGTGGGTATGTGTCTGTGTGTGTCTCTGTGGGTATGTGTCTGTGTGTGTCTCTGTGGGTATGTGTCTGTGTGTGTCTTTGTGGGTATGTGTCTGTGTGTGTCTCTGTGGGTATGTGTCTGTGTGTCTCTGTGGGTACGTGTCTGTGTGTGTCTCTGTGGGTATGTGTCTGTGTGTGTCTCTGTGGGTATGTGTCTGTGTGTGTCTCTGTGGGTATGTGTCTGTGTGTGTATCTGTGGGTATGTGTCTCTCTGTGGGTATGTGTCTGTGTGTGTCTCTGTGGGTATGTGTCTGTGTGTGTCTCTGTGGGTATGTGTCTCTGTGTGTGTATCTGTGGGTATGTGTCTCTCTGTGGGTATGTGTCTGTGTGTGTCTCTGTGGGTATGTGTCTGTGTGTGTCTCTGTGGGTATGTGTCTGTGTGTGTCTCTGTGGGTATGTGTCTGTGTGTGTTTCTGTGGGTATGTGTCTGTGTGTCTCTGTGGGTGTGTGTCTGTGTGTCTCTGTGGGTATGTGTCTGTGTGTCTCTGTGGGTCTGTGTGTGTCTCTGTGGGTATGTGTCTGTGTGTCTCTGTGGGTATGTGTCGGTGTGTTTTTGTGTGGGGAGCGGTGGTGCAGCGGTCAGCGCCATGCTCCGCTCCGAAATCCCCGGCGTCCCGAGTTCGATTCCCGCTCACGGCCACCACCAAGTGACGATTATCTGAATCGGTCCAGGGCATCCCCTAGGTCGACCCAACCTCAAATGAACACTTGGTGCGGTGTGTAAACATCGCAACCGGGGAGACAAAGGCGGCCGGGCGTGGTGTTGGCCACCCAACCCCCTCGTGTGCCGTGCCGGCCTTTAATAGGCGCTCGCTAACAGCACTTGCCCCTACAGTCTATGCTGGCTACACGGGGCATCTTTGTCTTTGTGTGCGTCCTATGACGTGTGCGCTCAATCTCACGCACGCGGTGGAGTTCCGTCACGCTCAAAGCCCCGCGCCATTGGACCACTCGGGACCACGTGGGGGGGGGGGTGGAGGGGGGGGGCAGCTCGCGGGCGTCCAATCGTGGCCGCCGAGAGATGCCGAGCGGTGTGAAAGGCATCGCGAGCAGCAACACGCACGCACCTACAAAACACACACAGCCAGTCACACACACACAGTCAGGCAGTCACACACACAGCCACAACAACAACAACACTTGGAGCTGGCTCATTGTTGACACACGAGCTGGGCCAGAGAGAGGGAAGGGTTTGGATGAACTGCGAGCTCCGGAGCAAATTCGTCTGAGTGCTGTGATGATGATGATAGTGGCGGTGACGGTGGTGATGATGATGATAATGTAACCTCCGCACGCAGAATAACTGCACGCCACGAGCGATCCTGCTTGAATCGTCGCCGCTATTGTCGCTGCTTCTGTCGCAGTCGGAGGATAAGACGTGTTGGTGATTTCATTTAATTCTTCCAAAGGACGTATTGGAAGAGAAGAGCTCTCATCTGCTGCTGCTGCTTCTGTGCGCCACGCGTGTGTTGTTGACGCACGCGCGGTGTCTTATGTCGGCGTGCGAGCCCGCAGGACGGACGTCCCTTCCAAGATAAAGGTGCGTGCTGGACTCTTCACGACGCCTTGCCAGAGACGAGCGATGTTGCTGGTGGTTTTGATGATGATTGGTGGTGATGATACGTGGGCTAGCGGTGGCGCAGTGGTTAGCGCACTCGCTAACCAGCGTGGCGAGCGGAGTTCGATTTGAGGTCACGGCCAAGACTCGTGGCGAGTGATTTTAGCTGAATCTGTCGCCAGAGGTCTGACAACCTCCGTTCCTCCCCACGAGCTCGACTCGGCTTTAATTCACTAGCCGGTGCGGCGTGTAAGCATTAGCACTGGGGAGACAAAGGCGGCTTGCGTGGGGGTGCTGGCCACACTTCCACGCCCCGTGTGCTCGCGAACAGCGCTTAACCCAACGCTCCATATTGGCTGCACGAGGGATTGTTGTTGTTGTTATTGTTGTTGATGATGGTGGTGGTGGTGATGACGATGGTGTTATGACATTGGTGATTTGTGTGCTAGTGGTGTTACGGGGCATGCGTTTATTTATTGCACTCGGTGATGATGATGATGGTGGTGGTGGTCGTGGTGTTATCGGCATCGTCACCAGCATCACCGTGCTGGATGGCGTGTATAGGTGATGTCATTATGGTGTTCATAACGCTGCTGCAGCTGTTGCATGTAAAAGAGTATTTTTAAAAGCGCGATGACAATTGGATTGGCCCAACGTGCTGAAACAAACAGTCGAGTCTCCGAGTGAGGTTGTCCTTGATAAATAAATGACGTCGGCGTTGTTATTCCTGCTATGACATCACCGGTAATTCAGAGGGAAATGAATGCGATCCATGCGATGTATGCTGCTGACGACGATTTTTTTCTTTCTGTATTGAGACTGGAAGAATCCGATGAGCTATGAAGCTCTTCGTCACGGATGCCCACGTGGCGATGATTGAGATCGTGTTTACAATCGCCCTCGAATTGTAACGCATCGTATTGCGACTCTTATATGGCTGCGTGATGAAGGCAGAGCTTCCAGGCTATGATGAATGTGTAACTTCTTTCGCACCGTACGTAGTCGACCGTGCTCGTCCGAGTCGGGGTGATGTCATGCATTCACGGCACGAGTCCTAGGGCCTTCTTGACAGGAGGGTCCTGCCGCCGGACGTTTGGCCACTGCATTTGTGCTTCTCGCGTGTGACGAATCCGGAATCAACACAACCGCACGCTTACGACGCGGCGGTGCTCAAAGCTCCGCACAGATTGATTTACGAATCGACCTGCTGTAACTGCCATCTCCTTTGACCCCCTATCAGTGCCCTGCCTTATTACAGACCAATTCAGACCCTATTGGTCACCCCGTGCCCCTTATACATCTCCACGTTCATCCTACAAAGTCCCATCACAAGGGAGAAACACAAACAGACACATTCTTCTTCTTGGTTTTTTTCGGTAAAGTCACGTAGAATGGAAATAATAAAATAATAAAAATAAAACATAATAAAATAATTCTCACGACGTTTCGGCCACAACATGACTTTACCGAAAAAAACAAGAAGATGAATCCCTGCAGTCACGAAAGCTTTCAGTCGAGACACATTATTTTTATGCCCATATTGAAACAGAGCTGTACTCTGCATGGACCTGTACAAGAATCACGGGTAAAGCGTACTACGGGGTTGACACGGTATGCCTCACGGCGCCGTGAGTTTTCGCGAGTTTCTCACAGATCGTCCGAGTGAGCTCCGTATGCTCGCACGGCGACCTGGCAAGCTAAGCAGGGTGTTCGAGTCCTGTCCCCGCTTTACTTTCGATTGATGGCCATCGATTGCGCTGTCCAGGTGATGCGTCGTGCATGGCACCCCCCTCGTATCCAGCGCGACGCTGGGTTTGCCCGATGCCTCCCACACGAAGCCAAACCAGACGCTGTCTTTCCGACAGACCTGTTCTTTACCTGAGGACGGCTGCTTGCATTGTGGCCGAAACGTCGTGAGAATTATTTTATTATGTTTTATTTCTATTATTTTATTATTTCCCTTCTACGTGACTTTACCGAAAGAACCAAGAAGATGAATCCCTGCAGTTACAGGTGAAATGTGTTTTTTTTGTGTGTGTTGTTGTAAAGCCTCGGATGAGCGCCGTTTAGATTTCATCACGTCTCGAAACCAGAGGTCGCAAACGGGTTTGGTTCCTTACCCGTACCCGGCCGCACCAGGGTCGCAAACGGGTACCCGTACCCGGCCGTACCCATACCCTACGGGTACCCGGCCGGGTACGGGTATCGGGTACCTGATTGCGACCTCTGGGATGAAACCACGTTGCAGGCACGGGTGGGTTGATTCTAGGAACTTGAATTGTGAGAAGAGACAAGACGTTGGGAAATGAGTGACAAACAGTTACTCACCAGTGACTCACGGCCTACCCGTACCCGGCCGCACCAGGGTCGCAAACGGGTACCCGTACCCGGCCGGGTACGGGTAGCCGGGTATCGGGTAGGGTACGGGTATCGGGTACCCGGTTGCGACCTCTGCTCGACATACTTGGATTGAAGCTGTTGACGGTCACGTGCCAGCAGATGGCGGTGCAGCAGATGCCCTCTGTAACGTGGGTAGCTGTGCCCGCCCGCAAATACCGCACGCGCATTCACCAACCCGGTATATTATCTATCGGAAAGGGTTTCTTCTTTTGTTCTTAGTGGGTTGGATTGCCTAAATATAAACGTGTCCGTGAACCCACCACCAGCAGCCGACACGGCCAATTAGCGAGCGTTGTCACGCAAACCAAACGGGTACTCGGTTTAAGATCGAAACGGGAGGACTTCTTCACAGTTGCGACAAATCGCCTGTTGAAGCGCTGGTTGTACTCGCCGGCGAATTGTACATGTTGTGGGTATACTCTCTGCCAAAGTAGTAACTAATTGTCATCACGCCGCACAACCCGGCGTTGGTGAAGTATGGTCATATAACGATTTGACCTTCTCTGACGACTCTAACGGCGTGGGATTGTGGGGGTGGTCCTCATCCAGTAGTGGATTAACAAAGGCCTTGCACAGTATTGTGGGGGGGGGGGCGTTGCAGAGGGATGTGCAGCCAGATCCGTTGTTGTACTGTACTTGTGTGGTGCTCCCACTGTGCTGATTTAAGAGAACTTAGTCAATCGCTGCCCCCCCCCCCTCCAACCTTCAAACACATTATGTCACCTAGCGGCTGGGGATATTTATAAGCATGAGCCTGTGCTGCGAATATGTTTCACCCTCTCCTTGTTAACCCATGTATTACCACGCAGACGTTATTGGCAAGATCACTCCATAAAAACAATACCATGGGACCACTTTCAACGCAAAAAGCAACGGCGTACACGAACCCAGTATCTAGCATCGCGTGAAACAACAGCCATTGGGCGTTGGATACACGCGATTGGTAAAATGATGTCACGTGCTTTAGGATGCAAACAATATTTCTTTTTTATTGATAAGGTCACGGCAGATGAAATTGCTTCTGGGGTTACGTGTGGTTTGTTTACGGTTTCATTATAAATTGCACCGCGTACGATAAAATAAAAAAAGATAGAAAAATCATGCATATATGCACAAACTCGTTATAACTACTTCCAATCCGAGTAGCGGTTGTCTTCGGAGGTGAATAATAAGTGAATGAATCAGCGATGATAAACGAGAGTGCTCTTGCCAGGCACGCTGGAGGAAGCAGCCTCCCCGTCCGACAGAGCTAAGTCGCAGACGCTTTTAACATTCTAATTAAAGCGTTAAATTATCCTTTACACGTTGATTTCCTGGCGATTCAACGGTTCCCGATGTCTCTGCGCGACGCCGTTTGGTCCGCATTTGTGTTCACTCTGACATGGTGAACTTGGATCGTTGAGCCGTAGAGGCGCGGTTTAGCACCGTCTCAGAATCGTTTCTGTCTTTACAAAAAAATAAACCCGTGGCGGCAGTGCCACCTAATAAGAGCTCACCCCATCGGCCTGTGATGTCAACACGATAATAATAGTAACGCTTCTTCTTGGTTCTTTCCGTAAAGTCACGTAGAATGGAAATAATAAAATAATAAAAATAAAATACAATTCTCACGACGTTTCGGCCACAACGAATTTTAGCATATTTATTCGTAGTTGTATGGTGAATATGCAGCAGTGTGGTGTGCAGTAGGGTGGGTAGAATAATACATAGTGTAATATTACATAAATATGCTAAAATTCCTCTTGATATGCAAATTATTTTGTCAAGGCGCTCTTCCTCCTCCCTCCCAGCTTAAATAGACGCTCCAAGCCCTGGACGTGTCATTCAGACTCTGTCTTATCGACAGACCTGTTCTTCACCTGAGGACGGCTGCTTGCGTTGTGGCCGAAACGTCGTGAGAATTATTTTATTATGTTTTATTTTTATTATTTTATTACTTCCATTCTACGTGACTTTACCGAAAGAACCAAGAAGATGAATCCCTGCAGTCACGAAAGCTTTACATCGAAGTAATAACGCTCTTCATTTTACCCGATAGGACGTCACTCAAGGGCCTCAAGACTCGTTTTCCTGGAAGGGTCGTGCCGCACTGTGAGTGTCTGGTCAACTCCACGAATGTCGTGGAGTATTTGGCTGCACGTGGGGAGGACACCGGAGTGCGTACCGAGAGATAACCCACCGTGCATGAGACGAGGGGGTTAACATTCTTAGGTTTTTTCGGTAAAGTCACGTAGGTAAAAAAATTGATACAGCTATCGTGCTGTGACGGTTCCACCTGAAGACGGAAGCTTGTGTTGCCTCCGAAACGTCGTGATTTTTATTTTATTTTTTATTTTACTTTTATTAATTTAAATTTTTTACCTACGTGACTTTACCGCAAAAAACCTAAGAATATGAATCCTTGCAGTCACGAAAGCTTCTAATCCAGAATTAGGGTTAACATTCATTAATTTTGACGGCGCTGCCATCACCTGGTCACCTGGTGTTTCCAGGCACTCGCCCAATGAAGTAAACCTGCTTAGCTTCTCGTGTGCTCTGACGAGATAGGCTACAAGCAGGCGGATTTGCCCGTAAGCGTAAACCACACACGTCCTCGTACTATTGTACGTTCAGTGGAGGAAGCCTTTGTCTCAAGCTGCAATGTTATCAGCTTCACCCCCCACACTTAAAAGCAATTTGAGCGGCTGCGTGGTTTGGCAGCGGAGAGAGCATTGCTGCAAAATCAATTCCATCGCTCGCTGTACGGTCACAAGGTGCTCTCCCCACCTTCGCCGACCCGCACTGACCGGACCGGCGTGGCGAAGTATGGTCAGGTAACCCCCACCGACCCCTCGCCCAGCGGGACATCGACTCGAGGGCCGCGCGTTATTTAACAACGCAGCACAACGCCACAACTTGGTTTCCTTTGTCTCGGCGTCTTTCATCTTAGGGTACCCCCTCTACATAAAATCAATTACCAGTCCCTCCAGAAAAACGCGGAGTTTTTTGGTGATTGTTGCGGGCAAAAATCGTTGATTATGCGGCACGTTTTCTTAAAAAATGCGATGGAATATGCGGGATATTTATGCAATTTTATGCGATTAAATTGCGGGAACTTGCAAAAATTGCGGGAACTTGCAAAAACTGCGGTTTGATGAAAAAGAGAAAAAAAAGTGATTCCCCCAACACCCTATTCACTAGGCTACTACTTTAATGTAAAGAGTCATTTCTTATTAATTCCTATGATAAGCAAGCATACTACATCACAGAAAGTGCTGGGAATATTTAAGTTCTCATCTTGTTTTATTTCAGACCTTAACAAACAGATGGCTCAAACTTACAAAACATTGAGTCGAACAAGTTCTGTAGCTTTACAAAATGAATATGCTACAACTTCTGTAAAAATGAATAAATAAAATATTAAAAAATAAAATGTGTGCTTCCTGTTTTACAGAGGTAGCTATACAAAACAGACATCTTCTGTTAAAATAAGTGTTTTCAGTGCACAGTAACGTAAGCAATACAGTAACAGTACAGTCTTACAGTAATGTAAATTCACATACTACTAACAAAAAATTGCAATCTTACAACTGTAAAGTTGCATAAACTCCTGAATAAAACTAACTACGTAGCCTCTAACACTGGCCAATCATTCACCATCCTCCATCCCCTCTCCCTCAGTGTCCATCTCCTCCCCCTCCACCATCTCCTCCCTCTCAAATGCTCCACTGCGGACTCGTTGGTTATGGTAAAGGAAGACCAAGGCTTTGAGGTTTTGGTTGGTAGTTGATCTTCTTCGGTTAGACAACACTAGTTTGTAGATGCTGTTGCTGCGTTCAGCATCAGCTGAGTTTGAGACAGCATCTTTGTACCGCTTGGCCAAGGAACTCAGCACAGGAAGTCTCTCCTTATGTTTGTTGGCAAATGAGAAAGATTTGCGGGCTTCATCATGGTTTCATTGGCATCGCGGGGTTTGCAGCTTTTCAATGATGTCGCGTAATGAGTGACGTCACTTCATAACGTTCCCATGGCAACAGGGGAAATGGCTGCGCTTGTGTGAAGTAAACGCAACATTTTTCAACTTTCTGCTAAGATATATGTGACTTTTTGCAACGAAAATGCGGGGATTATGAAATCATGCAAGCCCGCATATTTTGCGCGCGGAAATCTGCAATTTATGCGGCGAAAGTGCGGCGTATTTGAAAAAACGCGCCCCCTGCATAAATATGCGGACTTTGGCTGATTTTGCATGGAATCATGCGATCGCATAATCGCGTTTTTCTGGAGGGACTGAATTACGGTGCAGCTACATGAAATCACTCTGAATGGGACTCTAAATAAAACATGAGCTGGTGCGGATGTTTTTGTTATGAATTGTTCTCAATATTTATTTATTTTCTGACTTAATTCAGTTGGGATCTGAGCAGAGTTTGGCGTGGGGGGGGGTGTCGCTTACGAATTATCGGCAGAAGCACCCGTTATACGTCGCCGTCGTCATCATCGTCGGCCCTTTCGCTTCGTCTGATTTTAAAAGGCAACAAAATCCATGCCGCGCGTGTTTGTCATCGCCCTCCCACGCTATTCCATGCCGGCTGGGTTTGGCGCAGTCGTTTAACGGGCTTTGGGCTCGCGGTTGGAAAGTCGTGAGTTCAAACCCCGCGCACCTCACCCATATGTGCCGTGCACCGACGCCACCACCGGTGACGTGGCTGTGGATTGTGTCGGCGGTGCAACTGCAAGTTCATTTCAAGTTCAAGTTCATTGATTAGGTATAGCCCTGTGAGCCACTCGGCTCTTGAATCGGGTGCAACCGCAACAAACAAAAAACTAAAACATGAACTAAAAACATCTTAAAGTGAATATGTGACTAAGTGCAAACAGAAAATCCAAGAAAAGACAGCAAAATATTGCAGAAAAAAAATCACCGTACACCAACGCTGTGTGCAAAAATCCCAGTGGGATGCAAGTCAAACAACCAACAACAACCACAAGACACCTTAGATTAAGGCCATCAGTCTAACTCAAGTGACGTCATCGCACGTCATCACGCGTGACGTCATCACATCTACCCCGCTGTTTAACGGGAGGATTTCTCCACAAATCTGTCTGTCCGCCCGACGATGCTGGTTGTAATTACTGGCGAAACGTCGTGCTCAGATCGTAAATGTTGCGGATTTGCTCTCCAACACTCACATTTGTGTGTGTGCTGCACTCGTATAGAATTGGCACCCACGGGCCACGGACTGGAGGGCCCCAGACGCCGGGTTGCGAAGAGGAGGCGGGGTGGTGGGGTTGGGGTGACATTGGACAGGGGGGTTCCCATTTCACTCCTGGGTTGCAGTGCCGGGTGAAGCTAGTGCGGAGCCTGTTGCATGTTCATAATCAACGTTTTTGGGTTAGATCGCGTTATTTATAAATGTGTCGTAACCCTCCACCACCCGACACGGTCAATCAGTAAAAAAGTGTCACGTTGACAAAAGACAAATAGTTCACTGCTTTAGCCCACCGGTGTGTTGAAGCGTGAAACCACAACATTCCTGTAGCATGTGTTATAAAGGGGCCCTAAATAAACAAATAAATAAATAACACAATTATTAAAACACATTTTTCTTACTTACATAGTAAAGTAATTGTATTTTTTCATTTGCTATACAGCCAGATAATACGACAAATTTCTAACCTTAAACACCCAGTCGTTCGTAAAAGTTGAAGGCTGTGTAGTACTATAGTAATAGAGCAAGTGCAGAATCACTGAACCATAATTGATAGCTTGAAAGCATTTCGCGCGGGGCCCTTGAAAGCGCGAGGCCCCGTAGCTACTACATATGCAGCTACTACATTTGCAGCTACTACATATGCAGCTACTACATATGCAGCTACTTTTGCTACTACGATAATCCGGCACTGCTTGGTACCGAGGCCCCATGCGAACGACGTTTCGCAACTGCCCCCAAATATTCACTCCCCAACCCACCACGGCTGCCAGGCGCCGTCCCCCCACCCCCCCACAGTGGTGACGTCGCTGAGACGCCTCGAGTGTGACGCGCATCTCCCTGCCAGGGGGGTAATAACAGCTTAGGAGCGGCGTCGACTCCATCATTGTTATTATTGTCGTGTTCATTATCACTGCCATCATCGCCAGAGTAATTTTCATCATCACTGCTATTGTTATCCTTGGCATCATTGTCATATTATCATTGCCATCATCGCCAGAGTAATTTTCATCATCACTACTATTGTTATCTTTGGAATCATTGTCGTATTATCACTGCCATCATCGCCAGAGTAATTTTCATCATCACTGCTATTATCCTTGTCATCATTGTCATATTCATTATCACTGCCATCATCATGATCATAGTCATTTTTTATCATCACTGCTATTGTTATCTTTGTCATCATTGTCATATTTATTATTATTGCCATCATCATGATCATAGACATTTTTATCATCACTGCTATTGTTATCATTGTCATATTCATTATCATTGCCATCATCATCACCAGAGTAATGTTCATCATCACTGCTATTGTTATCTTTGTCATCATTGTCATATTCATTATCACTGCCATCATCACCAGAGTAATGTTCATCATCACTGCTATTGTTATCCTTGTCATCATTGTCATATTCATTATCACTGCCATCATCACCAGAGTAATTTTCATCATCACTGCTATTGTTATCCTTGTCATCATTGTCGTATTATCACTGCCATCATCGCCAGAGTAATTTTCATCATCACTGTTATTGCCATTGTTATCACCCGCATCAGCATCATTGTCATCTTCATTATCACTCACGTCATTATAATAGCCATGATTATCATCAATACCATTATCATTAAAATGTTCATTCATCTCTTCATCAACATCATCCTCATAATTGAAATCACTATCACTACTTGTATCATAGACGTCCTTATTATCATCATCATCATCCAATCGGGCATCTATCAATAATTAAACATCGTGTACGATATTAAATTCACAACACAAATTTTACTCCCCCCCCCACCTGAAACACGATTACAAATATATTAGATTACGGATCATGCACGTGTCTTATTATTATTATAATAAAACTAGAAGCCATTTGTAAATCCACAGCCGGATTCAGGGCTGCACCACACTCTGTCGGTCATCGGGGTTGGTTGGCCATTCTTCACGCTGGCCGGCGTAGGGTTGGTTGGTTGGCCAAATCTTCTTGGTTCTTTCGGTAAAGTCACGTAGAAGGGAAGTAATAAAATAATACAAATAAACATAATAAAATAATTCTCACGACGTTTCGGCCACAACGCAAGCAGCCGTCCTCGGGTGAAGACCAGGTCTGAATGACGCTGTCTCCCCGACAGACCTGGTCTTCACCTGCTTGCGTTGTGGCCGAAACGTCGTGAGAATTGTATTTTATTATGTTTTATTTTTATTATTTTATTACTTCCCTTCTACGTGACTTTACCGAAAGAACCAAGAAGATGAATCCCTGCAGTCACGAAAGCTTTAAATCGGTTGGCCATACTTCACACAGGCCGGCGTGTGGGGGTGGTCAAGGGAGGCTCCCAGGACCGGTTCAAAATCGTTTCGACACTGATGTTAGCCGTGGCCTGGAATTGAACTCGGGTTATTCGGCTTCAAAACAAATACACGCGTCCAACGTAAAACCTCGATGCAGAGTTCTGCAAAACAATTATGAGCGAGTATAAGTGCTGTTGCCATGTAGGGAACAAAAATGTTAAAGAATTATAAGGGAAGACCGGACACAACCATATAGTTTGTATTCGATTCAATACGGTCTTAAAATACTGCAACGGCTAGCGCAATTAGGATTGGCCATGACCATTCCCGTATAAATACGTCTGTGAAAATGAGCTTCATAGCTCATCGGATTCCTCCAGTCAAAATAAAGATTATGATGCTGAGATATGTAGTACATCCTCAGCTTTGTTTTGAAGTTGGAAAGGAATACTATTTTTACAGGTGCAAGGGAAATAATGAATGAATAAACGAATGTTAAAAACCTAAAAGTGTGCAGTCGAGATCTGGTGGCTGAGAGATGCGTGTGATTTGTGTCATGTGTGTGTTTTAAATGATATGTGGTACATCTTCTTGGTTCTTTCGGTAAAGTCACGTAGAAGGGAAGTAATAAAATAATAAAAATAAAACATAATAAAACAATTCTCACGACGTTTCGGCCACAACGCAAGCAGCCGTCCTCAGGTGAAAACCAGGTCTATCGAGGCGACAGAACCAAGAAGATGAATCCCTGCAGTCACGAAAGCTTTAAATCGAAATATGTGGTACATGTCTGTTGTGTGTGCATGTGCATTGGTTGCGTGCGCTGTGTGCGTGTGTGTGTTGTCCGGACCGCTGCTTAGGAGTGGAAGCGTTGAGATGGTGAGTGTTGCTCTGCATGTTTCACCATACCACGTGAACCCATGTGATTTTACCGCACACATCGTGGTGATCTCACCACACCACGCTATTGTGATTTGACCAAACACATCACAGTGATCTCACCACACACATCACAGTGATCTGACCAGGGGCGGTTTGCGATTGGGCGACGCACCACCAATGTCATTCAACCACAGAGTCACGCTAGCCGTCACTGTGCCTCTGGATATAGTCCAATCAGCGTCATGTGACGTTCTGTGGAGTACCGCCTCTTTTTGGGCGATTTCACTACGGCTGAGAATCGCCCCGAGTGGTCCCATAGACTTACATTCAAAGATTATTTTTTTCGAACGGGGGCGCTGCAATGCATTCTCTATGGCTTCCGGGAGGGCTCGCACTAACGTGCTTACGTCATCATACGTGCTTACGTCATCATACGTAAGCACGTTTCATCCAACAATATAATTTGTCGCCACCTAGTGGAATCTTTAATAAGAGAAACTTGAGTGGCTTGTTTTAATAGTGAGTATAGAAACAAACAAGATGTATTGTAAGAGTCACTTTATTTTTCATTAATATTAAAGAAGTGAAGTTGCCTTTATATGCTTAAGCTGTTAATTTATCCATTGCATGGGTGGACCTTATCCTTATCAATCATCCAGACATTTGCCCCCCCTGAGAGATTTTGCAGGAGCCGCCACTGGATCTGACCACGCACATCGCAGAACAGTCGCCAATCAAATACAATACCCGCAATGCGCCTGATCTCGTCGGATCTTCGAAGCGTCAAGCTAAGCGGGCAGCAGCTACGATGCACAATGCAGGTGGCTACAGGCGGCAGAGGGTGACGTTTACGGTCGAGGCCGATGCAGAAACGTCTGTTGCTGCGCTGCACTTTTCTGCGAGCGCGTTCATTTGCTCCCCCCTCCTTCACCGAGATGGAGCGTCGTTGTGCATCGCGAGAACATGATAGATGGCATGGCCCGAGGGAGTCCTTCATTCGGCCGTGGATAGATCACGGCTGCGGCCGCTGCTGATGCGCACGCCGTGCGATCGGAGCGCGTGCGTTTTGCATCGACCCGTAAAGCGCCAATTGCTCCGGATTGTCGCTGTTGACGTTTTTAAGTTTTCAAGTTTCATTTATTAGGTTTTGCCCTGTGAGCCATTCGGCTCTTGAATCGGGTGCAACCGCAACAAACAAAAAAAACAAAAACATGAACAAGAAAACATCTTAAAGTGACTATGTGCAAACAGAAAAATCCAAGAAAAGACAGCAAAATATTGCAGAAAAAGCACCGTACACCAACACTGTGTGCAAAAATACCAGTGGGATGCAAGTCAAACAACAACAACAACAACCACAAG
Source organism: Lampetra planeri (assembly GCF_965212315.1). Lineage (NCBI taxonomy): Eukaryota > Metazoa > Chordata > Hyperoartia > Petromyzontiformes > Petromyzontidae > Lampetra > Lampetra planeri. The sequence continues at coordinate 8,948,393 of NC_136112.1, forward strand.
ACAACTTAGATTAAGGCCATCAGTCTAACTCTGTACTACAACAAACAAACATGGCCAACCCGAAAAACTTTTCAAAAATCACCAAAATGAAGCCATAAAAGCAATGAAACAGTGGTCATAGGAACTGTGACGTGGACCGCACAGCCGGTCTCTGTGTGTGCCCTCCCGCCCCAACCAGAGCGCGGGTGAATGGCCTCCTCGGGTGTGCGACGGGGAAGGGGGGAGGGTGGAACTGGACAGGACAGTGGGTAAGGAGTTGCGGCTGGAGCAGAGGTCGCAACCGGGTACCCGATACCCGTACCCTACCCGATACCCGGCTACCCGTACCCGTTTGCGACCCTGGTGCGGCCGGGTACGGGTACGGGTAGGCTGGTGAGTCACTGGTGAGTAACCGTTTGTCACTCATTTCGGGTAGGGTACGGGTAGGGAACGGGTACCCGTACCCGGCCGGGTACGGGTACCCATTTTGCGACCCTGGTGTGGCCGGGTGCGGGTAAGGAATCAAAACCCGTTTGCGACCTCTGGGCTGGAGTGAAGAGGAGGATGGGGGATGAGGGCAGGGCAGGGCTGTGCGGGGTTGCCAGGGTTCACGGCGACGGAAATAGCACGGACAATCGGATGTAGGGCGAGAGCTGCCCAAAGCTCGCAGCTCTCGTTTAACCTCGCGACGGAGGGCTTGCGTGTGTCTGTGCGTGCGTGTGCGCGTGGGCGTGTAGGTGTTATGGGGAGCGGTAGTGTAGCGGTTAGCGCGCTGCGCTATGAACCTGGCGACCCGGGTTCGATTCCCGATCACGGCCAACACCAGTGACGATTATCTGAACCGGTCCTGGGCCTCCCCTAGGTCGACTCAGCCTTAAATGAGTACCTGGTGCGGTGTGTAAACATCGCCACTGGGGGAGAGAAAGGCGGTCGGGCGTGGTGCTGGCCACCCACCCTCTCGTGTACCGTTCCGGCCTTCATAGGGGCTCGCTAACAGCACTTGCCCCTACAGTCTGTTCAGGCTATATGGGGGATCTTTATCTTATGGGGAGCGGTAGTGTAGCGGTTAGCGCGCTGCGCTATGAACCTGGCGACCCAAGTTCGATTCCCGCTCACGGCTAACACCACTGACGATTATCTGAACCGCTGCCTCCCCTAGGTGGACTCAGCCTTAAATGAGTACCTGGTGCGGTGTGTAAACATCGCCACTGGGGAGACAAAGGCGGTCGGGCGTGGTGCTGGCCACCCACCCCTTCGTGCCGTGCCGGCCTTCATAGGTGCTCGCTAACAGCACTTGCCCCTACAGTCTGTTAAGGCTATATGGGGGATCTTTATCTTATGGGGAGCGGTAGTGTAGCGGTTATCGCGCTGCGCTATGAACCTGGCGACCCAGGTTCGATTCCCGCTCACGGCTAACACCACTGACGATTATCTGAACCGGTCCTGGGCCTCCCCTAGGTCGACTCAGCCTTAAATGAGTACCTGGTGCGGTGTGTAAACATCGCCACTGGGGAGACAAAGGCGGTCGGGCGTGGTGCTGGCCACCCACCCCTTCGTGCCGTGCCGGCCTTCATAGGTGCTCGCTAACAGCACGTTGGCTCAAGTAGTAACTATTTGTTCGTTTTGTTTACGTGACAAATCCCTTACTGATTGGCCGTGTCGGGTGGTGGAGGGTTTCGACACATTTATACTTACGCGATCTAACCCAAAAATCTTTATAATTAATAATATTGGTCGGTCGTAAAAGCCTCCGTGTTAAACTGTCTGATAGAAGTCTGCCTGAATTTTTTGGTTATTTGCGAGTGCATTTTCCATCTAGAAAGCCTTGCAATTGAGCCCTTGCCCTTATGAATGTATTGGTAAGTAGTTTGTTTCAATGATCCATCATCATCACCGTCATAATTTATAATGTATACCGCTCATCCCACACAGTATGTCTCAAGGCGGCATAACAAAGTGGTATTAAACTAACTTTGTTTATTTTTTTGTTTGTTTATTTTACCAGGTAACGCCCATTGAGCGATATATAATATTTTTCAGAAGCGCCTGGCCACATGTGATAGCCCAACGGCGTGGCTTATCACGTAGAAATTCTGCCAAATACTTTAAAAGGCACGTTTCTATATGTGGAGGAAAAAACCAGAGGACCTTGAGAAAAATCCACGCGACCATGGGGAGAACATGCAAACTCCAGATATACAGGTGTCAGGGTCAGGATCAAAACCCACGACCTCCTGCATACCAGGCGAGGTATTTAACGTCTCGCCACTGGGGTATTTGTGGCCTGGTTAGCCTGGGTGATAAAGTTCAAGTTCATTTATTAGGTATAGCCCTGTGAGCCATTCGGCTCTTAAATCGGGTGCAACCGCAACAAACAAAAAACACAAACATGAACAAGAAAACAACTTAAAGTGAATGTGTGACTGAGTGCAAACAGAAAATCCAAGAAAAGGAAGCAAAATATTGCAGAAAAAAACACCGTACACCAACGTTGTGTGCAAAAATCCCAGTGGGATGCAAGTCAAACAACCAACAACAACCACGTGACAATGCCTGTGTTGGGATATCTGAGGCTCCCTTCTGAGAGGTTTTAAGCCTTCGGTTCCAATGATGTTTTTTTGCGGAAGGATTCTCATGTTTTAAAATTCACGGCTCTTTATCAATCCGCATCTATCCACTCCTGGATGAAAGCCTCCCCATGCCTTGTATAAAGGTGTCATTTTGTACCAGTTTAAAGGGTAAAAACCTACTACTATATTTTGCCACTGGTAAAGGAGGTCTCATAGTGTAAATGCTTACCCCGAGCTCTCAATACTCTGATAGTTCACTGTTTTTTAGTTGTACGCCTTTTGGCGTCATCTGGTCCAACACCAATAGAGACTAGGCTCTAAGAAAAGCTGTCTCGGGTGTGGACCAATCAACTTCAAGGACAGTGCATATCATTACCATTATCAGAGTTGTTTCTTTTTGTTTGCATTTTGACTGCTTGTGTTGCGGTTATTGCAAATATGATGCCTTGTATAAAGCTGTCAGTTTTGTACCAGTTTAAAGGGTAAAAACTTACTACGACTAGTCATGGGGGTTGTTTGACCATACTTCACCACGTTGGTCATGTGGATTGGTGAAGAGGGGAGCGCTCCAGAACTGGTTCGGATATCACCCGGCACTGGTGTTATCTGTGGCCCGAAATTGAACTCGGGCAGTCAGGTTCATAGTTCATGTCTGAACCAGCTTCATATCAGCCATTCTAATACCTGTGGCTTGAAAAAAAAATCGTATAAATTACACCACAATGTGTGTGAAATGTTCACAGTTTAAATCCCTTCCTCAAAGACTCCCAATTTAGTCGAGCGCTTGTTACCTGGATTTCTATCTTTTTATCAAGTTTAAATTGATTCCTATTGACCAGGTGAGAACCCAAGAATAGACCAGGATGGGGTGACTCATTTACAAGAGTGACTTGAAATGGGCCACCAAAACGAGAACAAAAACGTAAAATTAGGTAGAGCGATGAAGCAAATAGAAACAGGCGCAAAAACAACAGCATCATCAGGAGACGTGTCCGGATAGTCTCTCTTTAACCCACGCGTGATCACATCGCATTATGAGTGTTCAATGAAAGGTCTTAAAGTTACCTGGATTTTCGGAATTGTATTAAACGAATCGCAACTCTTGACAAAAACAAAAACGAGAGGAATGAAAGGAGAATTTAGGAACATCTGAAACCCCATTACAATTAAAGTAACAATGTCATCATGTACACGCCACATAGAGCTCTTTGTAAACCTGTGGCCATATGAGGGCTTCGTGAAGCCGTGTCAGTCTGGACTACTGGACATCTGTGAAAAAGAGCTTCATAGCTCATCGGATTCCTCCAGTATAAATAAACATTCTGATTCAGTCATAGCACTTGTTTGACACAGTCGGTGTGGGGAGGTGAAGTGGGGGCCCAGGACCACGCCAGAGTGGCTTCCACGCGATGGTACATGCCCAAGGGCACGTCCACTGTGGAGATGGAGTAATACAATGTTGTACTTTCGATCAGCATGTATGGTGCAAAAGAAGTCCAACACAAATGCGTACAAAATCAGCTCGAACGTGGGTGCTCGATGTATCGTTGCATTGAGAGACCTGCCAGGTGAGTGCTGAGGCCTAGCTGATGGGCCATAACTGGACTGGCACGGAGCCATCACTTTTCCACAGCACTGACAAAAATCGAATATGATGAAGCCAAAGAAAATTAGAATGTTTGGATTTTTTTTGTCTGTAAATTTTTATCTATAGTTTTGAGGACACAAGCCTGATGTGTAGCGGCGGGAAATACCCACTTAATGATTTTTCTCCTTGTTCCAGTACCAAATAGGAATAACCACGAATGGAAAATGTGAAACCTTTCAAAATAATAATGCAGAGAAAGGGAGTTGAGAGTGCGAGAGTTGGGCTGGGGGGGGGAACTGGAGTCATGGTGTATGCTTAAGCTTCCCGATGTTGATCTTAATTTCCAAACGTCATCTCTGTTTATCTTGAAGCTGGCATTACACTCCTCCCAGTGCGCTATGGTGGTTTCAAGTTTATTTACTTTAAACCGGTTGACAACTTTAAAGACCTGGAAAGTCTGCCTTAATTTCAAGAGCGACCGGTTGAATATTTTGGAGTGATAATAATTTCAAGGTGCAACTTTGAAATTGCTTCCTCCTGCCACTGCTTGCAGAAAAGGCCTCTCGAATCGAGGGACCTGCAAAAGGGTGGCAGTTACACACACTTTACCCCACCGTACGTGACATGCCCATCAACTAACTGTAATGTACCCGATAATTGTTTTTTTACCCTTATATCTGGCAACAAAACTGACACACGTAACCTCAGAGGCAATTTCATCTGCTGTGACCTTATCAATGAAAAATCTATATTGTTTGCATCCTAAAGCACGTGACATCACCATTGGAACCTCATTTGCCAGTAAAAAATATGATAATTGGTTTTTTACCCTTCTATCTGGCAACAAAACTGACACCTTTTTTTTTACGAGGAGTCATGTTTGCATAGACCACAATACCTGCAGTCATAATGCAAACAAAAAACACAACTCTGATAATGTGCATTGTCTTTGAGTTGTGCGCCTTTTGGCGTCATATGGTCCAACACCAGGGTGAGACTAGGCTCTAAGGAAAGCTGTCTCGGGTGTGGACCAATCAACTTCAAGGACAGTGCATACATTATCAGAGTTATGTTTTTTGTTTGCATTATGACTGCAGGTATTGTGGTCTATGCAAAAATGACTCCTCGTAAAAAAGGTGTCAGTTTTGTTTCCAGATAAAAGGGTAAAAAAACAATTATACTGGTAGGAACGAAGTGGACCAGACCACCAATAGATTAATGTGTCCGTCCGTCCGTCCGTCCGTGTATCAACATCGCCCCCTACTGTAAACACTTGGCATGACCCTGTCCGACAAGATAGCCGCCCGCTCCCCCTGCGATCTGTGAATTAAACAAGATGGCCGTCGCTTCCGGCGCATCACGGCAAAACTTTAAACTTCGCTTCAAAATTACTTTACTGAAACGCAGCACGTTTATTTAAAAAATTACTTTACTGAAACGCAGCACGTTTTTTAACACAGAGACAAGAAACATTTATTAACACAGAGACTAGATACATTTAATCGCCTTATTTGTGCACGAAAAGCACGGCGTGAGGCCTAGTGCGGCAGGCTTCACGGGGCCTAGTGCGGCAGGCTTATTAACACAGAGATGAAACGCAGCACGTTTATTTAAAAAAAAAATTACTTTACTGAAACGCAGCACGTTTTTTTTAACACAGAGACAAGAAACATTTATTAACACAGAGACGAGATACATTTAATCGCCTTATTTGTGCACGAATAGCATGGCGCGAGGCCTAGTGCGGCAGGCTTCGCGAGGCCTAGTGCGGCAGGCTTATTAACACAGAGACGAGATACATTTAATCGCCTTATTTGTGCACGAAAAGCGCGGCTTCGCGAGGCCTAGTGCAGAGGCTTCGCGAGGCCTAGTGCAGAAGGCTTCACTAAGTCTACTGCAGAGAAGGCTTCGCGAGGCCTAGTGCAGTAGGCTTCGCGAGGCCTAGTGCGGCAGGCTTCGCGAGGCCTAGTGCGGGAGGCTTATTAACACAGAGACGAGATACATTTAATCGCCTTATTTGTGCACGATAATTTTTTCTTTAACTCCTCTATACCCGGTCGATATCCCTGTACCGGTACTAAGTATTATTCCTACCAGCCCACCCCGCAGGGTCCTGTTCATATTTTTTACTGCCAAATGAGGTTCCAATGGTGTAATGTACCCATTTACACCGCCGGGTGCACAGAGGCGTTGAGGGACTCGGGGAGAGACTTGGCTGCCATTGTTTCAAGTGCAGCACTGAAAAAATTAACCCGTAAAAACAAAGTTTTTCACTATAAATCCTTTATATGCGTGGCGGCTAGAGTCCTCTCGTCCTCTGGCTTGAGATGGCTGCCACCTATGGGTCAGATGATTGCCTGCCACCATTAAGCAATTGGTAATTAAATATAAATAAAATTCCTAAAAAGTGTAAAATTTTGGAAATTCTTTTTCACGAAAATAGATTGTCACGCACAACGAGTCTGTGTGCAAAATGTCAGCTCGATTGGATCACGGGAAGTGGGTTAAAAAACGACCGAAAGATTTGCACGGTCGTAAGCGCGCAAGCAAGCAAGCAAGTGAACTTAATATAAAGGATTTAAAAACGGGATCGACCCGGTGACTTGTGGATAAGTCCAGTGTGATCACCATCACGGCACGGCAGCTCCTAAGTAATGTAGTAGCCTAGCATATTTAGTTTTTAGACTTGCCAGCTATAATGACCTATTCCGCTGCAGCCAATATTGGTTCCTATTTGTAGTAAAAAAAATATTACAGGTTTTCCTCAATTTACGCGGGTTCGGTTGGTGCAGTTTTGCGTATATGTGGCTAACCTATTTCGCTGTATTGGGCTCGCATTGAGTTGTAATAAAACATAAAAAAAACTTTTAGATTTAGAGAACGGTATCGGCCATCCGTCGCTCTGCCGCATATATATATTTACATCTGCGTGGGAGAGTGGGCGCCTGGGTGTGACGATGGAGAGTTGGCAACTACGCGAGGTCAGGGGTCGCGACCCTTTCTCGTGTCACGACTGGCGCTAATGGACGGACGTGGGCAAGCATTAAGTGCTTAATTAAGTCGCTCTGCCCCGTTAGCGGAACGAATGTCTATAGCGTGACAATTAACGCTGCCTCCCCGTTCCAATTAATCTTTCCTGTCCACGGGTGTTATTGGCTTAATCTTTTTGTTTCCGTGCCGTTTTAATCCGGTCGGAGAATCGAAAGAGCGTCAACGGGCCCCCCCACCGTTCGTTGACACCGCCTTGATAACAACGACGACGTACGGAGTAGGGCGACGTTTCGGGCAATGGCCATTGTCCGCAGAAGAGAGGGAAACGGTGGGACAAGAGAGACCGGATTCTCAGCTGGAGATCTGGAGGATCGCGCTTTACCCTGTGAGGCCCTGGAAAATCTGGGAAACGTTCATAACGGTTGACAAACTTAACAGTCTTCTTGGTTCTTTCGGTAAAGTCACGTAGAATGGAAATAATAAAATAATAAAAATAAAACATAATAAAATAATTCTCACGACGTTTCGGCCACAACGCAGACAGACCTGTTCTTCACCTGAGGACGGCTGCTTGCGTTGTGGCCGAAACGTCGTGAGAATTATTTTATTGTTTTATTTTTATTATTTTATTATTTCCATTCTACGTGACTTTACCGAAAGAACCAAGAAGATGAATCCCTACAGTCACGAAAGCTTTAAATCGAAATTTAAACTTAACAGTTTTGAACTCAAACGCTCTTTGTATAGCCCATCATCAACCCACTGCTAGATGAAGGCCGCCCCTAGCCGTCGCCATCTCTCACAGTTATAAATATAACTTTTTACCATTAACACTATTTTAATTTTATGCTTTGCTCGTTTCTGTCATTTGAAGCAATTAGTTGTTCCTGTGCAGCGTTTGGAGATGGTGCCAGTATTGCGATGCTATATAAAGCTGCATTAAACAAAAAATAGGCAAAGGTCTCTACAAAGGTGAATTATTTGGCGATGCTGCATTGGCAGTGGTGCACAAATAACACGAAGAAAGAGTCAACACATTCACCAGTAACACTGCTGTGGGCAAGGGCCAATGCCCAAAACGTTGCCCGTTATATGTTTTACCTTTTTGGGGGGGCAGTGTTATTGATGAATGCGTTGACTTTTTTTGTACATAAGTGGAAACGTTCTATGCAGTCAGATGAGCGTTGGGGAGGAGGAGGAGTGAAGGTGGTGGGGAGGAGGAGGGTGAGGAATGGGGGTTGGCGTGGGGGGGGACTCTAGGGGAGGGGAGGTTTATACTGTGGGTTTTATAAAAGAGATTGTTCTCAAAGGAGGCGTGTCAGCGGGGGCCTGGCCTGAAAAGCGACTTCTGGTTTACTGATCTTCGCTGGGGCCACGTGGCGCTGTGACGATTATAGCGATATCAGTTGCGCATACGCGAGTAATTAATTGCGTTTCACGTATTTGGCGCTTTGCTGTATTCCCACGACAAATAGAGATCAAATTTCGATTTAAAGCTTTCGTGACTGCAGGGATTCATCTTCTTGGTTCTTTCGGTAAAGTCACGTAGAAGGGAAATAATAAAATAATAAAACATAATAAAATAATGCTCACGACGTTTCGGCCACAACGCAAGCAGCCGTCCTCAGGTGAAGACCAGGTCTGTCGGGGAGACAGCGTCTCCCCGACAGACCTGGTCTTGCGTTGTGGCCAAAACGTCGTGAGAATTATTTTATTATGTTTTATTATTTTATTATTTCCCTTCTACGTGACTTTACCGAAAGAACCAAGAAAATAGAGATCACTTAAACATTCTTCAACTGCAACTGAGATATTTCCATTTAAACCTTTTACATTCGGAGAGTGGTATCCACCATCCATCCCTCGGCCATATATATAGGCATCTCTGTGCGGGAGATTGGGGGCGCGTGGGTCTGGTGATGGGAGAGAGGGCCAACTACGTTGGCTGAAGGCTCGAGAGCTTTTTGCAGGAAGTCTGCAGTCAAGTCTTCTGATCATCGTCACGTTGCAAGCTCTAATGCCTACAACGCACATGCTGTCCGCTAAACAGACAGTTGCCTCTAAGTTAGATAATTGGCATGACGTCAATCACTCCGGAAAACATTTAGAAAGTCACTTATTTAATGGGTAGAGGGCCATTAATTTTTTACGACTCATTATCTATCGTTATTCAAAGAAAATTTTTGTCAGGAGGTACATTTATGCAAACACATGCAACGATAATCACGGCGTAACGATATTTTGAAAAAACGGATGATAAGATGATCGTGGATCTCATTTCGTATGATGTACTGTGGGACCTCATCATCCTTTCGCGGGGCAGTGAATTTGACAAATTCGAAAATTACTCGCGTTTTTACTCAATTGGCATCGTACATCGTAATCGCTGCGCCCGACTGGCAGACGGATGCTGCCCCCAGGTCACGCTTGTAAAACGAGACTCATCCTCTTCTTGGTTCTTTCGGTAAAGTCACGTAGAATGGAAATAATAAAATAATAAAAATAAAACATAATAAAATAATTCTCACGACGTTTCGGCCACAACGCAAGCAGCCGTCCTCAGGTGAAGAACAGGTCTGTCGAGAAGACAGAGTCTGAATGACAACCCCAGGCTTGGAAAAAAAAAGACGCTCCAAGCCTGGGGTTGTTATTCAGACTCTGTCTTCTTGACAGACCTGTTCTTCACCTGAGGACGGCTGCTTGCGTTGTGGCCGAAACGTCGTGAGAATTATTTTATTATGTTTTATTTGTATTACTTTATTATTTCCATTCTACGTGACTTTACCGAAAGAACCAAGAAGATGAATCCCTGCAGTCACGAAAGCTTTAAATCGAGACTCATCCTGGTCTCTTTCTCGCCTTGCTGAACAAAATAAGCGTTGAACCGAAGCGGAGAGCGTTTTGAACGCACCAATCTGAGTGTTTGTGCTCCTCGAGTCGTCCGGCCCCTCTGTCGGTCAACAACCCCCACGACTAACTTGCTCATTGGGGTTCTGTGACGATACCTCGCAACGCTGCTCAGTGTGTGTGTTGGTGAAGGGGAGACAGTAGAACGGGGGGGGGGGGGGTTGGGGGGAATGGTGAGCGCAGTGGTGGGGGTTATACTGTGGACCAGTTCGGATGTCACTCGCCTCTCATTGGTAGACCTGACCGGGAATTGAACACAGGTTGGCGGGTTCATATCGCGCCCATTGCTCTTGGTCCAAGAGACCCGGCATGATGATGCCTTTGGTATACTCGCCACAGTCCCGGGCGTGAGCTTATACAAGACATTTCATATGTAGAGGCATCGGAGGTGGTGTGGTGGTGCAGAGATGAGAGCGCTGTGCGGCAACCGCTGAGAGTTCGAATCCAGAATGCCGCCCGTCATTCAATCTTGTCCTCGAGTTGACGGTATCTCTGCCCAGTCCACTGCAACCGCACGTACAACATCGCCGCATTCAATTCGGCGCCGAATTTGGCGACACTCCGGCGCCGAGAACGAAATGCCGGCGCGACTGTCACGCAGGAGGTCCCAGTTGTCACCTCGTGATGTGGACACCGACAGCACAGTTTGGATTATATTGGGTTTAGATTTAAAGCTTCTTTCGTGACTGCAGGGATTCATCTTCTTGGTTCTTTCGGTAAAGTCACGTGGAAGGGAAGTAATAAAGTAATAGAAATAAAACATAATAGAATAATAAATAAATACAATAATATAATAAAGCCACGTAGAAGGGAAATAATAAAATAATAAAAATAAAACATAATATTAAAATAATAAAAATAACACATAATAAAATAACATACTATATAATTTTATTATGTTTTATTTTATTATTTTTATAAAAATAACACGTAATAAAATAATATAATATCTTATTTTATTATGCTATATTTTATTATTTTATTATTTCCCTTCTACGTGACTTTACCGAAAGAACCAAGAAGATATATTGGGTTTCTCCGCAGGGTTTGTCAGGCTCGCTCTCCGTGATCGGGTGAGGATCTGGGCAATCCAGGAGAGCCTCAGAGTCGAGAGCCGCTGCAAGGGCACGTCATTGTTCCCGTAATTCAGGGTTGTATCGTGGGATTAAGACATTGTCGCATTTAGGGCTGGAGGGCATCTTCATTATTCTGGCAACTGCCTGATGATGCTGCCTGTAACCACCGGTGAAGCGTGGAATGTTGTGGATTGCTCTCCAACACACTGCTTGTGCTGCCGAAGCAGTAATACATTGGCACGTGTGTTCTACGAGACAACGTTGGGTGGAGGAGGGTGTCCCACACTGATTTTACTCGCACCATCTGACCCAAATATCAATTATAATTATTGATTGATCATCCCGACTCGTGTTGGCGTCAAGTTGTGAGACGAAGTGTGATAGTAAAATCGTGACCTAATTATCTCAGCTGGAATATAACCAATTTAAGCGTAGAAGCAAATGCAATGCGATGGTTTTATTGTGCATTTGTCGGTGACCGGGCTGAGATGGCGCTGGGCAGGTTCTGACGTGGCATAAGCATCGCGGCGGACGATTTCGGGCAAAACTGTGCATCACGTTTGTTCATCCGTTCAGTTTTCAACGGCAGAAGGCGTCGATCTTGCGGCCTCGAGCGAGCGCTGCGCTGAGTAAGGCGGGGGGACAACCCACGGCGGCTCCAGGTCAAGGGGATGGTGGAATCCACCTCGGGTTTTCCCAGCCAACATATGAAACGAACGCGAGCAGCCGATCCCAGGCGCGATGCAACTTTGGGCCGAGAAGAAGAAGAAAGAAAATCCACGTGGTCTCCCACGGGCAACCGACGCGTGCGTGGAGCACCGTCTCCACTTTCCTCTTGGATCGCTGATTCATTATTTAAGCACCCAGTCTTGCCACCTGCAATTGCAAAACCTGAAGTGGAGTTTTCTGCCCGGCTCGCCTGGTGCCCCATGACATCTCTGGAGTGACTCGCACGCACGCACGCACTAGTGTGGTGACTTTCTTGTGAAGGTCCACACCTGCGGACAGGCACGTTTCTCACACGCAAAAAAGACAAAGACAAAGATCCCCCGTATAGTCTTAACAGACTGTAGGGGCAAGTGCTGTTAGCGAGCACCTATGAAGGCCGGAACGGTACACGAGGGGGTTGGGTGGCCAGCACCACGCCCGACCGCCTTTGTCTCCCCAGTGGCGATGTTTACACACTGCACCAGGTACTCATTTAAGGCTGAGTCGACCTAGGGGAGGCCCAGGACCGGTTCAGATAATCGTCACTGGGTGTTGGCCGTAGAGCGGGAATCGAACACAAGTCGCCAGGTTCATAGCGCAGCTTGCTAACCGCTACACTACCGCTCCCTACAACACACACACACACCTTTGTCCGCGGGGCACTGACAGCTTCAATCTCTTTAGAGCACCTCAGGACTGACAGCCGTCTGACGGGCCCCCGTCCCATAAACAGTGGCGCAGCGTGATTGGCATCGGCCAAAGGAATGAACCCGGGGGGCCCTCCATCCAATTTCATTCCCCCTCTTCACGTAGCCGGGCGACTGGGGCCCTGGTGGTGCAGTTTGCACTGCCTGCACACGTGATAGCCTGCATCGCTCCGACGCTCAACCGGAGATCCACGTCGGCCGAGGCTTGGACTCCGCAAGTGCGGGGCGGTCCAGAGCTGCGATCCGCGCAGGGTTTTTTTTTCTTCTACAAAACGGCTTGCGCCAGGTGTTTCCAATCGAGCCCCTTCGCGATCGGCGCCCAGCCTCACTGCCCCGCCCTCCGGGTCAGTGCCGGCTGTACGCGTGGCGCTTGGAACCGTGGCGCCGTCACCTTCGTCGTCCCGGTAACGACGTACGCAATTGCTGGACAGGCGGATTCGCCCGTGTACCGAGGTGAGAGCCGCTCCCCCGGTCTCCTCGGCTTGGATCGCGTGGCACGCGGTCGTCGGTCCACAGCTGGTGAGGCATTGCCACAGCTGGTGAGGCATTGCCACAGCTGGCGAGGCATTGCCACAGCTGGTGAGGTATTGCCATAGCTGGTGAGGTATTGCCACAGCTGGTGAGGTATTGCCACAGCTGGCGAGGCATTGCCACAGCTGGTGAGGCATTGCCACAGCTGGTGAGGTATTGCCATAGCTGGTGAGGCATTGCCACAGCTGGCGAGGTATTGCCACAGCTGGTGAGGCATTGCCACAGCTGGCGAGGCATTGTCACAGCTGGTGAGGTATTGCCATAGATGGTGAGGTATTGCCACAGCTGGCGAGGTATTGCCACAGCTGGCGAGGCATTGCCACAGCTGGCGAGGTATTGCCATAGCTGGTGAGGCATTGCCACAGCTGGTGAGGTATTGCCACAGCTGGTGAGGCATTGCCACAGCTGGCGAGGCATTTCCACAGCTGGTGAGGCATTGCCATAGCTGGTGAGGTATTGCCACAGCTGGTGAGGTATTGCCACAGCTGGCGAGGCATTGCCAGAGCTGGTGAGGCATTGCCACAGCTGGTGAGGTATTGCCATAGCTGGTGAGGCATTGCCACAGCTGGCGAGGTATTGCCACAGCTGGTGAGGCATTGCCACAGCTGGCCAGGCATTGCCACAGCTGGTGAGGTATTGCCATAGCTGGTGAGGTATTGCCACAGCTGGTGAGGTATTGCCACAGCTGGCGAGGCATTGCCACAGCTGGCGAGGTATTGCCATAGCTGGTGAGGCATTGCCACAGCTGGTGAGGTATTGCCACAGCTGGTGAGGCATTGCCACAGCTGGCGAGGCATTGCCACAGCTGGTGAGGTATTGCCATAGCTGGTGAGGTATTGCCACAGCTGGTGAGGTATTGCCACAGCTGGTGAGGCATTGCCACAGCTGGTGAGGCATTGCCACAGCTGGTGAGGTATTGCCACAGCTGGCAAGGCATTGCCACAGCTGGTGAGGCATTGCCACAGCTGGTGAGGCATTGCCACAGCTGGTGAGGCATTGCCACAGCTGGCGAGGCATTGTCACAGTTGGTGAGGTATTGCCACAGCTGGCGAGGCATTGCCACAGCTGGTGAGGCATTGTCACAGCTGGTGAGGCATTGCCACAGCTGGTGAGGTATTGTCACAGCTGGTGAGGCATTGTCACAGCTGGTGAGGCATTGCCACAGCTGGTGAGGCATTGTCACAGCTGGTGAGGCATTGTCACAGCTGGTGAGGCATTGCCACAGCTGGTGAGGCATTGCCACAGCTGGTGAGGCATTGTCACAGCTGGTGAGGCATTGTCACAGCTGGTGAGGCATTGCCACAGCTGGTGAGGCATTGTCACAGCTGGTGAGGCATTGTCACAGCTGGTGAGGCATTGTCACAGCGGGTGAGGCATTGCCACAGCTGGTGAGGCATTGTCACAGCTGGTGAGGCATTGCCACAGCTGGTGAGGCATTGTCACAGCTGGTGAGGCATTGCCACAGCTGGTGAGGCATTGTCACAGCTGGTGAGGCATTGTCACAGCTGGTGAGGCATTGCCACAGCTGGTGAGGCATTGTCACAGCTGGTGAGGCATTGCCACAGCTGGTGAGGCATTGTCACAGCTGGTGAGGCATTGCTACAGCTGGTGAGGCATTGTCACAGCTGGTGAAGCATTGCCACAGCTGGTGAGGCATTGCCACAGCTGGCGAGGCATTGGCACAGCTGGCGAGGCATTGCCACAGCTGGCGAGGCATTGCCACAGCTGGTGAGGCATTGCCACAGCTGGTGAGGCATTTCCACAGCTGGCGAGGCATTGCCACAGCTGGCGAGGCATTGCCACAGCTGGCGAGGCATTGCCACAGCTGGTGAGGCATTGCCACAGCTGGTGAGGTATTGCCACAGCTGGTGAGGCATTGCCACAGCTGGCGAGGCATTGCCACAGCTGGCGAGGCATTGCCACAGCTGGCGAGGCATTGCCACAGCTGGTGAGGTATTGCCACAGCTGGTGAGGTATTGCCACAGCTGGTGAGGTATTGCCACAGCTGGTGAGGCATTGCCACAGCTGGTGAGGCATTGCCACAGCTGGTGAGGCATTGCCACAGCTGGTGAGGCATTGCCACAGCTGGTGAGGCATTGCCACAGCTGGTGAGGCATTGCCACAGCTGGCGAGGCATTGCCACAGCTGGTGAGGTATTGCCACAGCTGGCGAGGTATTGCCACAGCTGGTGAGGCATTGCCACAGCTGGTGAGGCATTGCCACAGCTGGCGAGGCATTGCCACAGCTGGTGAGGTATTGCCACAGCTGGCGAGGTATTGCCACAGCTGGCGAGGCATTGCCACAGCTGGCGAGACATTGCCACAGCTGGCGAGGTATTGCCACAGCTGGTGAGGCATTGCCACAGCTGGTGAGGCATTGCCACAGCTGGTGAGGTATTGCCACAGCTGGTGAGGCATTGCCACAGCTGGCGAGGCATTGCTACAGTTGGTGAGGTATTGCCACAGCTGGTGAGGCATTGCCACAGCTGGTGAGGCATTGCCACAGCTGGTGAGGCATTGCCACAGCTGGTGAGGCATTGCCACAGCTGGTGAGGCATTGCCACAGCTGGCGAGGCATTGCCACAGTTGGTGAGGTATTGCCACAGCTGGTGAGGCATTGCCACAGCTGGTGAGGCATTGCCACAGCTGGTGAGGCATTCCCACAGCTGGTGAGGCATTGCCACAGCTGGCGAGGTATTGCCACAGCTGGCGAGGTATTTCCACAGCTGGCGAGGCATTGCCACAGCTGGTCAGGTATTGCCACAGTTGGTGAGGTATTTCCACAGCTGGCGAGGTATTGCCACAGCTGGCGAGGCATTGTCACAGCTGGTGAGGTATTGCCACAGCTGGCGAGGTATTGCCACAGCTGGCGAGGTATTTCCACAGCTGGCGAGGCATTGCCACAGCTGGTGAGGTATTGCCACAGCTGGTGAGGCATTGCCACAGCTGGTGAGGTATTGCCACAGCTGGTGAGGTATTGCCACAGCTGGTGAGGCATTGCCACAGCTGGCGAGGCATTTCCACAGCTGGCGAGGTATTGCCACAGCTGGCGAAGTATTGCCACAGCTGGCGAGGCATTGCCACAGCTGGTGAGGTATTGCCACAGCTGGTGAGGCGACGCAGCGCAGCGGTCTGGGCAGCACCTCCGCTCGTTTGACCTTGCGACGCGATCAGACGGGAAAGGACAGGAGGTTTTGAGCATTTGGGAGTCTGCAGGAATACGTGCGCAGTGGATAAAGGCGCATCCATGCAATTGCTTGATTTTTGCTATTGCTGGTGGAAAAGCCTCCACGAGGAGCAGCTTTAGATAACCCTTCCCTGCCCCCCTAGAGGGCATTTTAGGAGTTCCCATACTTTACCCCACCATCCTCCATCTGCCGACCTGACTAACTACGGCGCACGGCCACTTTAAATTTTGGGTGTACAGAGGTGCTGGGGTGGTGGCGTGTTTCAAGAAACTCGCGCCAACCTTTCCACGGCCGCACTGGGCGACCAACTTGAGCCACCTGCTGTCGCTCTCTGGGCCTGCGCAAGCCCCAGCGTGCGTGCCACTTAGTCCACGGCAGCCTCTAAGAATCACAACATGGCGGCTTTGTTTTCAATTTTCAGTTCTCCGTGGTTAGAAGCGAGTGCGGTTGAGCCGGCGTTGTGTGGCCCTGTGAGAGACGAGGCGTGGGGGGGGGGGGAAGAGGTGTAGGCGCCCCGACCCCCCCCCCTCCCCCCCGGACATGGTAACGCGGGCAGCAAGAACACTGGGTCTCCCCCGTGGGACCAGGCTCCCAGGCACTCGGCGTAGGGGAAGCCTGCCCTTTGCAAGCTGTCCGGCATCGCGCCCCTCAGTGCCAACGAGGAAATACTCGCACTGCTGTGCTCGTGTGGGTGGGTGTGTGTGTGTGCGTCGTGCGTTTCGTATTCGCAGACTTCCCATTCGTCATCCTCGACATGACAAGACGTATTTATTCCAGTCCATCCGCCTATCGAACCATCTGGACAAATGACAGACTCCGTAAGTCAAGTTGAGTGAGCTTGCCATCCTCATGGCAGCAGCCTTTGTTTAACGGGACTTGACGCTGCTGCTGTCGAGACCAAGAATGTTGAGATTTCCAGTTTTAAAGGCCGCCGTAAAAGATTCGTCCAGAAAGGGCTCGTGGGCAGATTCTTTGCATACGACCAGGTGAGAGCCCCCCCCCTCCCCCCATTGTGACTCCGACTTTCTCTAGGGAGTCCGGGGTATTACGAGGGAAATACAAATGTTGTATTCGGTACAGAGAGCAACAATTAAAGCACAGCCTGATGGACCAAAAAACATTTTCTATTCACGTCCATTTAGTCCTTGACATATGCTCGTCAAATTCGAAGAGAGAAGACGTGTGGAGTACGACGCTTTTATTTGCACACACTTTGGAGCTGAGCTTTATTCGCAGATCACTCAATCGAGATTATTACGCGGCAATCGTCGCCCGCTACTGGCAGACTCACGGCCCGGGTCACGCTCGCGGGCGAGACTCATCATCATCATCATCCCGCTGGTGAGAGAGAATCCAGTTGGTGCTACCGGGCGGCCCGCGAGTTGTTCCCCACGGCGCCACTTGGCCCCTTGCGGAGCGATGACGCGGGGGGTTGGTGCACCACGCTCTCAACCTGGTCACCCGGGGCACGGCTGACGTCGGCGGCGGCGAGTGATGCCCGGGGCATCCCCCTTCACCAAATCCGCACTGAGCGGCTTGGTGTAGTGTCGTCGAACAGCCCCAGCGACCAATGCAACGTGGGGACGCCTTCAGCGGGGGATTGACAGAGAGATGACTCGGTTTTTTCGTTGCTAATTTCTCTCCGCCGCTGGGAATCACCTTGTGGCGTCGAGACTACAGTGTGCCAACGAGGTTCTTTAACAGAATTGAATTGCTGTTAGCGAGTACCTGTTAAGGCCGGCAGGGTGATGCGGCCAGCACCAAGCCTAACCGCTTTTGTCTCGCCAGTGCTGAGGTTTACACGCTGAACCAGATGAAAATGTAAGGTTCGAGTCGACCTCGGGGAGGCCTAGTACCAGTTCCGATATCACCACCAATGCTAGCCGTGGCCGGAATCAAACTCAGTTTGCCGGGTTGGTAGTGCAGTGCGCTGACCGCTGCGCCACTGCTCCCCACGTGTATCATCAGTGCCACCACCGCAACCACCGCCCCTGAGGGGCTTCTTAGTGCAGCGTGTGAACTCGCGCACGCGCACACACACGCGTATACTCCCACGCACGCACGTACTTGACGCACGCACGCACTTGACGCACGCACGCACTTGACGCACGCACGTACTTGACGCACGCACGTACTTGACGCACGCACGTACTTGACGCACGCACGTACTTGACGCACGCACGTACTTGACGCACGCACGCACTTGACGCACGCACGCACTTGACGCACGCACGCACTTGACGCACGCACGCACTTGACGCACGCACGCACTTGACGCACGCACGCACTTGACGCACGCACGCACTTGACGCACGCACGCACTTGACGCACGCACGCACTTGACGCACGCACGCACTTGACGCACGCACGCACTTGACGCACGCACGCACTTGACGCACGCACGCACTTGACGCACGCACGCACTTGACGCACGCACGCACTTGACGCACGCACGCACTTGACGCACGCACGCACTTGACGCACGCACGCACTTGACGCACGCACGCACTTGACGCACGCACGCACTTGACGCACGCACGCACTTGACGCACGCACGCACTTGACGCACGCACGCACTTGACGCACGCACGCACTTGACGCACGCACGCACTTGACGCACGCACGCACTTGACGCACGCACGCACTTGACGCACGCACGCACTTGACGCACGCACGCACTTGACGCACGCACGCACTTGACGCACGCACGCACTTGACGCACGCACGCACTTGACGCACGCACGCACTTGACGCACGCACGCACTTGACGCACGCACGCACTTGACGCACGCACGCACTTGACGCACGCACGCACTTGACGCACGCACGCACTTGACGCACGCACGCACTTGACGCACGCACGCACTTGACGCACGCACGCACTTGACGCACGCACGCACTTGACGCACGCACGCACTTGACGCACGCACGCACTTGACGCACGCACGCACTTG